>NW_020664409.1:103464036-103551799 GCF_002925995.2 Terrapene triunguis | reverse complement strand
TGGACTGACCAGAGACACTGGATTTATGGTTTATTAAAACAATCTGTAATCCACTAACCCCTTCTCTTTGTCCTATGACTGCAGAGGTGTTAGCGGGCTACTCTACCGTGAATAGGCTCCTACAATATGTTCTAACTACTTATGCTCAACAATCTGTTCCACCTTGCATTTTTGCTGCGACGCTGGGAGTACCTTTCCCAGACCAGAAGAAGAGCTCTGTGCAGCTCAAAAGCTTGTCTCTCTCGCCAACAGAAGGTGATCCAATAAAAGATATTACCTCTCCCACCTTGTCTCTCTACTATCCTGGGACCGACATGACTACAACTACACTATGTGTTTAGGGCTATTCAGTTGAGAAACCAGAAAAAAGGAGTGGATGAAACAAAGTCGTGTGTGGGACACAGACGTGCAGTGGGGCACTCCTATTTGTACTCTGGTAATTCAAAGAAAAGGCAGATATTTGAGGAAACTGAAAGGCGACAAGATGAAAACTGATACAAGGAATTTTTTTTAAATGCAGCACGCAAACTGTGGAACTCATTGCCACAAGATATTATGGAGCTCAAGAACTTAGTAGGATTCAAAAAGACTCTGACGTTATGACAATGGTAATTTTAGCTAACGAGAACATCCAGAGTTACAGTAGACAAGGCTTATCTTATAAAAGCAGATTAAAAGAGCTGGGCTTGTTTAACCTAGGAAAATGAAGGCTGAGTGGGGATCTGATTGCTCTCTATAAATACAAAAGGGGGTAAACACCAGGGAGGGAGACGAACTGTTTAAGCTAAAGGACAGTGTTGGCACAAGAACAAATAGGTATAATCAGGGCCGGCTCCAGGCATGAGACGAGAAAGCACATGCCTGGGGCGGCACATTGTAAGGGGTGGCATTCCGGCCAATCTTGGGGCGGCACATTCCGGCCGCCTTGCCGTGGTTCTTTTTTTTTTTTTTTTTTTTTTTGGCAGCCTGGTCCACAGCTCCGGAGCCCCCGGCCAGCTCCCCACGCTCCGCCAGTCCCAGCCCCGGCCTGCAGGGGCACGGACCCCGGCCCGGGGGGGCAGGAACTAGCGATCCCCGCCGCTCACCGTGCCGCCGGGCTCCCCGGGACGCGCCACTCCCCACCGCTTGCACTGGCCTCCGCCTCCCACGCCGCTCTGAGCCCGGCCTGGCTGAGCTGCCTTTAAAGGAGCGGCTGAGCCAGCACCTCCTGCAGCCCCTGGGGGCTCCGCCTGCCTTGCCAGGAAAGGCACCCCAAGGCCGGAGGGGGGAGCCCCTCTCGCCCGGCTGCGAGCGGGCTGCAGCCCCTGGCTGCTCTCGGGAGGAGGGAGTGGGTGGACACCGCCCTTTATCCCCCTGCGAGCCACCTTGACCGCCCTCCACGCGCTCCCTGCAGCTGCCGTTTTTTGTTTTTGTTTTGCTTGGGGCAGCAAAAAAGCTAGAGCCAGCCCTCGGTATAATCTGGCCAGGGCCGTCCTTAGGCATACGCAGCATACATGGCTGCGTAGGGCACCAGAAAAGTTGGGGGACCCCTGGGTCTTAGTGTCCACCCAAGGGTGACCAGATGTCCCGATTTTATAGGGACTGTCCTGATATTTGGGTTTTTTCTTATATAGGCTCCTATTACCCCCCACCCCATCCCGATTTTTCACACTTACTGTCTGGTCACCCTAGTCCACCCTTCCCTTTCTTCCTATCCCTGTTCTGACTCTTCCTGCAGACTCCCACGCCTGGCTGCTGCAGCCTGGTGAGTCTTCCTCCAGAGGGAATCTATAACTTACAAGTGAAAAAGCCTCTAGCCTGCCAGACCTATTAGCACAACATTGAAACTGTTAAAGAGCTATTCAAGGGGTAATGATGCCATTTAACAGGCATTTGCCAACCCCCAAGTATATACTATCAGTTTCTGAATTTACTGACAAAAACAGTGGTGCATGACTGTAATATATACTCAGAACATGTTAGTCTACAGGACCTTAGTTTAAAATTTGCTTTAAAAATATTTCATTAGTGTGTTGGTGAAGACTATAAAATCACATCTCTAAAAAATCCTTGCATAGATTTTTAGATGCACAATCTGAGTATTCATCTTTAGCCTTAAATGCTTCGATCTTCAGACATATAGTTTTTTAAATAAATCCTTCAAAAGACCATCCTTATCTAAGATACACATTTTAATTTTAATTACCATAGTACAGAAAATTTGCTTCCAAAGTCTTCCTGTCCATCTCTTTCTCCCTTCACCCCCCTGTTGAAGAGAGCCCTTAAAGGGACAAATCCCCTTTCCTTCCAGATAGCTGGACAAATTAGTTTCCCTTTCTTTACTTCTGACTATTTGATTAACTAGTTTTAAGAAAACCCTTCAGCAAAATCAGTATTTTAGTAAGATATAAAATCCTTTGTTATGCCTAAAATCTTTGGAAACATTTTTTTAAGTTGGTGAATGTCTATTGTTATGGAGATCACACACAGTAAATTAGTGTTCCCTTTTTCTAAAAGCAATGAACATTGTTATGAATACACTAAACCTCGGTGACTGATTAATTTAAAATAATGTCTTTGTTTCTGTGAGTTAAATATGTAGTGATCTGGAATTATTACTTTATGATGGCTTAAGAATACATTTAAAATATAAGATCAGCTTAGAAATACTGATTAAGAAAAAATAAACCAGAGAAGAGCTGCATCATGTATTCCATAATATTTAACGTTGTATTCAGCAGGACAGCTGACTTGCCTTTACTACAAAGTTTTGCAGATAAATCTCTGACAAACTTCAGGGTATATCAAAAAACCCGTGACTGAGGGCTGGTCCACACTAACCCCCCAGTTCGAACTAAGATACGCAACTTCAGCTACGTGAATAACGTAGCTGAAGTCGAAGTACCTTAGTTCGAACTATAAAGTACTTACCGCGGGTCCACACGCGGCAGGCAGGCTCCCCCGTCGACTCCGCGTATTCCTCTCGCAGAGCAGGAGTACCGGCGTCGACGGCGAGCACTTCCGGGATCGATTTATCGCATCTAGACAAGACGCGATAAATCGATCCCAGAAGATCGATTGCTTACCGCCGAACCCGGAGGTAAGTATAGACGTACCCTGACATTTTTTATTCCCACGTTTAGTGCTTTTAATTAGGTACCTTCTGCATGTCCAGTATTCACCATCTGGCATGCAGTGGAAAACATGCTCCATTTTCTTTAGAAAAAAATTACAGAAGAGTGGATTTTTCAAATGTCATTGGCTTCATTTGGGTTCAGGGATTTGGCTGGAAGGGTTGAGCAGGGAGGGGGAGGGAAGAGAGGATGGAGACAGTGGGGAGAGGGCGTGGCCTGGGTGGAGTGGGGGCAGGGCCTCAGGCGGCGTATGGGTGGGGCCACAGGCAGAAGAGGTGGACCGGGGAGCTAGCCTCCCCAAGCGGCAGCTTCACCCACTGCCCATGACAGCAGGTGGCTCCCGCACACCCAGCGTACACTGCAGTCTCCTTAGGCAGGGGTCGTATTCACAGAGCCGAATGCGCCGGTGCCGCGCATTCTGCGTGAGGGAGAGGGTACCAGGATCTCTGCGGGGAACTGTGACTCTCCGCCTCCATGAGGCAGCCCGAGCGGCTCGGTACCCTTTGCAGCCTCATCCCTCCCCCTGCAGGCTGCAAGCCCGTGCTGCCGTCAGGCACAGGGGCACCAGTTTAACAATACTATGTAGAGCCCCATAAATCCTAAGGACGGCCCTGAATCTGGCCGTGAGCAAATTCAGGCTGGAAATTAGATGCAAGTTTCTAACTGTCAGAGGAGTGTGGTTCTGGAACAGCCTCCCAATAGGAGGGGTGTGTGGGGGGGG
Source organism: Terrapene triunguis (assembly GCF_002925995.2). Classification (NCBI taxonomy): domain Eukaryota; kingdom Metazoa; phylum Chordata; order Testudines; family Emydidae; genus Terrapene; species Terrapene triunguis. The sequence goes on along the minus strand of NW_020664409.1, from coordinate 103,547,965 downwards.
GACAGCTTAGTTAGTTTTAAGAGAGAGAAGGACACATGTATAAGTGGGATTCAATGATCGGGTTGCTTGTGATGGTGGGGTTAGGGTGTGGGAGCCCTAGGGGTCCCTTCTGGTTCAGGTCTGATGGTCCCTAAATCTCATGCTTCAGGTCTTCAGCCAGTCACCTGCAGGAGTCAGGAAGGGATTGTTTTCTCCCAGTGTATTTGGATTTGGGTTTTTTTTTTTTTTGTCTCCTTCCTCTGAAGCATCAGAGGTGGCTGCAGCTAGAAATGAGACACTGGATGGAGTGGGCTGGTGCATTCTTTCTTTCAGGTGTATGCCTGGCTGGTTTTTACTTACATGCTCAGGGTCTAACTGGTTGCCATACGTGGGGTCAGGAATGCATTTTCCCTTAGGTCAGATTGGCAGTGACCTTGGGAGTTTTTCACCTTTCTGTGCAGCATGTGGGTGCAGGTCGTTTGCCAGGATCATCTGGGTGTCTTACTTAATCAGTTCCCTGCCACTGGGGGGTCTTGGGCACTGGTGCATGTGGGTTTTGGTTTTGGTCCTGATGTACTTATTTTAAGCTCATTACGGATAACGAGCAAGATAAATCGGAATGATCTATGTTAATTTTTGAATATAGTATGTTAGCTATGCGACTTTTGGAATGTGTACTGTGGCTAGGTGGTTATAGTTAATAGCAGGCTGCTGAGAAACTAGCAGGAAGGTAAGAACAATGGATCCAGATAAGATGTGGTAATTAGGTCAGGAGGTGATGGAACGAGACCTGAGTTGTTAGTTGTGAAGTTGGTACAGTGCAGGCCTCAGCTAAAGTTACTCAGCTGTTTTGTCAAACTGGGATCAAGCAGATAAGGTCATGCAGGATGGGTCTAAAGCAGTGAGGCCTTCCTAAGCTGTCAGGGAAATGGTGCGGCCTTGTCTACTATAACTCTGTATGTTCTCATTATCTAAAATGATCATCGTGATAGTGTCCAAGTCTTTTTGAATCCTACTAAGTTCTTGGCCTCAATAATATCTTGTGGCAATGAGTTCTACGGGTTAATTGTGTGCTGTGTTAAAAATTTCCTTGTACTCAGGTAGGACAGACAGGTGTATAGGCCTTTTATTGCTTTAAAATTCTTTTCTTTGTGCATACTGCCTTCCCACTATAAAGATTAACAAATTAGTACAGATCAGCGCCACATCTTTATAGGGAGTCTTTCCATAGATTTCAGTGGGCTTTGGATCAGTCCCTATGCTCAGCCTTGTGAGAAACTAAAATTTCTATGTGGCACTGCAGTGGCTTTCCAGAATCGAAATCATTTGGGTTTTGGCTCAGTACAAAAATGTTTTTAGAAAGTTCAGATTTTCTACAAAAATTGGAAATTTTCCACAAAACGGAGATGTTTTTCACAAAAACTTGCATTTAGTCAAAACCCCAATTTTTCATTGAAATACAGTTCAGGCAGAACTTTTTTGTGCATCCCTACCCTTAAAGTGTGAATTATTCTTAGTACTGCTACCAGTCTTACAACCAGACCTCAAAACACAGTGGATAGGCACCTGTGGGACAAAAGGGGCAGCCAAGCAGACATCTTTCATATGTCAAACTGCACAACAATAAGAGGGGAAATTTTGGCCATGGACAGTGGGGCAAAATCCATCTGTCAGCAAAAGAGCCATGGGATGTATAACATCCACCCTAAGCTGCCAGGACCTCCTTTGAGTAGGTCTCTTGTCATTCAACCATGTCTCACAGCTGTACATGTTATAGAATTGTAGTTGTGCTGAGTTTTACTCTGCTGTCTCCCTATTCTTTAAATAACCCTCCTCTCCCTTGCTTCTTTAGGGTGACGTGGGTCCTGCTGGTCCCCCCGGTTTACCCGGAACAGTAAGTAATGCTGCATCCCGTGTGCTAACACGGAGTTGATGTACAGAGGAATAGGTGGCAGTTTCATCTTTCACACAGACCTCCCAAGCTCAGGGCCTCGCAAGTTACCCATTTCTTTGCAGAAACACCAGGAACTATTTATTTAGCCCTGGTATAACTCCATTAGCTTCAGTGGCGCTATCTCGTGGATGCAATTGGTCCAATAGTTCTTAAGAAATTGGTATGTGTGTATCCTGTCATTGCCTCTCTCTGCATGCATACTCCCTCATACAGTAGCATCAGTTTGACAGGGTTTCTGCATCTCTTCCTTTCAGTGGTATGTATAGTAGGTGTAGGGGCTGGGGCAAGTGTGTGTGTTTGTGCCCACACAAGGGTGGAGAAAGGGAGTAAATGTGTTTACATGCTACAAGTTTATTGCATGGATCCTAAAGGATCCTTTTAGACCCAGCAAGATGTTCCAGTCCAGGATTTCCTGGTGACTTCCCAAAGAAACCAGTTTATTTTCAGAATGGATCCTGTGGGAAACTGAGCAGATCTTGCAGGGAGCATTCCACCTGAGTCTCATTAGCCAACACGCGTGCCCATGGAAATAGCAGGGGGAATCCTAGACTGGATTACGCTGCCTCACCAGCATGGATTTAGGGCAGTGCTTCTGGCTCGGGGAGAATTCAAATCCAGGGCCCTTCCAACCCTCCAGGACCTTTGGGAGAGAGGCTCCAGCAGATACGGCACCATCTTGTGTGGCTGGCCCAGGAGACTCGCATACACTAGGAGCCCATCGTGGAACAATGGAATTAGTTTGGGTTCAAATTTGGGTCCAACGAACCACCAAATTAGACCATGTCCACCTCACAGACCCTGCGTGGCAATAGGAAAGCACCAAGGAACCTCCATTTACCTCTTTTAAAATGTGGGAACATGAGTATACTCTGAAATACAAGTTAACTAAAGGCCATGAACCCAAAGTCCATGGAATATAACTATAACCCTCATCACCCGCTCCAGCAAAACCTGACCAATCATCCTGCCCTGAGTGTTAACAATGCACCTGCCCCAACAATGGTAGAGGTAGTACCAGAGTTACAGGCCCTCCAGGGAAAATGTCTGAGATTCGCATCTAGTGGCTGTTAGCAAGAGCTGATTGCAGCTGCCCTGCTGGCGTAGGGACAGACAGACCTCTCGGATAGCTAAGACCCAAGCCATGTAGACCTTCATAGGTCTGTAACAAAACCTTGAACAGGAAGGCGGTGCAGGCTGCAGAACCCTGCTGTGATGCACTCCCAATGGTGAAACCTTCCAAGCAGGCTTCCTCGTTCTGTATCAATGGCAGCTTCCACGTGACCGTCGGGGTAGCCCATGTACATCGCAGGGCGATAATCCAGTCACAAAGACCTGGGCCTGGTCGACAGCTGAGGGAAATGGTCCCAAATGCAGCACCACGTGCATAGGAATGAAGAAGGCTCTTCTGAACGCTGACATCTCTTGGGGAATCTGTAAGGAGGAGAAGTGTAGCCATCCTTAGTGATCCCAGGGTGGAAGACAATAGACCACGCTCAACCATGGCGTGAGCAAAGCACAGCTCCTATCGGTTTCAATGGAAGTTGCCCTTGCTTATACTAGCCCCAGATTTGGTCCAAAGGGGAAAGTTTAATGAGACAAGCGATGGGATCAAGTGTAAAATGCAGATCCAGATTTCAAAGCTGTTTGAAGCTGGGATTTTGGTTGAGCTCATTATTGCTATAGAGCTCCTGTGAAAAGTTGGGATTCATATTTCAAATACCCCAACAAAGTTCTGGCATATTTTGGATCTTTTCTTTCTGAAGAACACTGTATTAGATGAAAGGACCTGCCAACTGAGAGGGAGGGAATCTGTACTGACAGAGAGAATGAAGTCCACAAGTGATTAACCTTCTAGGAAAATCACTTTGAAGGGCCTCTTTTGTGAATGTGTTTCTACTAACTTTTTCATTTTTTTGGGTTTTCTTTCCAGACAGCCCTGTTTACCCCACATCCTCAGATTCCTGTAAGTAATGTATCTAATAAAGATGGTCTCTAATTTATCACCATTTAACTTTGATAGATAAAAATCACCTTGGAATTTGACATGTAATTTAAATACTTTGTTCAAAAGAGCTCAGCTTGAGTCTGGCTACAGGCAACGTCAGCATTGTGCCCAGTCACCATAAAAATGCAGCCGTTGTCCTAGCAACAGCAACATCCAGACTAACTTTGGTCGGGATGCAGCTGCATTCTGTCCCATCCCTGCAAGATGGTGAGTGCTCCCAGATTACATGAGGTCTTAGTGTTCTGCTCTGGTCCTGTGTCACCCTTACTTTGCACAGATGTAGATAACGGCATAAGTTGCAATGCAGCAGAGAATTAAGTGCGTAGAGTTTAAGTGACTGTGTTGGCACAGGGGTGTAACCCAGTGGTGAGTTGGTGCTACACAACCTCCTTTGTGGATTGGCATGTGAGTTGTTACAGCCCTTACCTACAGAACGTTAGCTTAAGCTCAGGCGTTTAGCTCTGTAGGTCCCTGGTTCAAACCCTGGTGCGTTGGCCAAGAGGACGGCCATCACTGGGGCACTGTGTGTGCTCTAAAGGCATAAGTTTCAGGAGGAAGTTAGAAGTTGCCAGGCATCCCGCAGGATACTTCCTGCTGCCTCTCTCACAGTGATGGGGAACCAGTTACAGAGAATACTAGATCTTAGCAGCAGCAGTTCTCTGTTTACTTATACGTTGTTCCCTGTTAGTTGTTAGTTAAATACGTTTACCTAAAAGCTGCTCAGTTATCACTGAAATACCGTGACAAGTTCAAGTGGGTTTGGGTCTGTAGCTAACCATAATGGGCTGAGTTATGCCTTCAGGGCCCAGCCCTCTGTCCGGGAGCTGTGCAGAACTACATTTATGGAAGAGCAGCTCTGAAGGGAATTCCCTACAGAAGGTGCAGTGTGCACCCACTCAATGCCCCGTCTTCTCTTCCTCTCTTTGAGAAGTCTTGCATTCTGGGGGCGCTGGAGTTGTGACTCTGGTCATGTCTTGCATAAACCAGGAGGGTAGTAGGCCTCCCTGAAGTCTGTCCCACCCTCTTGCACAATCACAGAGTCGTGGGGCGCAAGCAGGCCCACTCTGTGTCTTGCCCCCTTTTTTTCAGTGGGGCGGAAGTTAAAAAAAAAAGGAAAAGAAAACAGCGAGAGGCAGTCGCTCAGGGGGCTGGCAATGGGGGCTGCTAGTTCCAATCCAGCCGCTTGTTATAATCCAATCCAGCTGTGAATCATAACCGCCTCATTTCTGTACATTGAGCTGTGTGAAATGAGAGGGCGGATTAAGATCAGTTGCCATGGACAGGGGTCCATATAGCATGTAGCACTATCTGGCAGCACTTACAGTCTCCCCAGATTGGCCATGTGTTCAGCTAATTTGGAGGGACCCTTTAGGCGGTCCCACCAGATCAGGATTGAGGCAAGGTAATTTGCGCTGCTTGTATTCTACTTGTTTTTTGGCTATTGAATGATTTTAGGGACAGATTTTTTTAAGATGCCTAACTCCAAATACCTTTAAAAATCTGTCCACAAGCCTGGAGGCTGATCAGTATGGCACTAACGTTCAACTGAAATGTAAACACGGAAACAAAAAGGAGGAAAAAAGACTATTAAATGAGCTGCCTCCTTAGACGATTGAGTGATTACTTCTTCTTGCAGCCTTGGTTTCCATGGGAATATCTGTTTATATTTACAGTTATTAAGAGCATCCATCTCTTTGACCTTGTTAAAGTGTGTCTACACTTTGGGTATTTTCATCACTCAGAAGGATTTCAAAAAGTGTACTAGTTTGAATTGCAATTATACCAGTACACCCCAAGTGCAACTGCAATATTTGGTTGACGTACATTTATTAAACCAGTTTGCGCTGCGTTGTCATTTTTCTGTAGGCCATTAGATGGCATCAGAGACTGTTTGAATAGGATCTGTGTTAACTTGAGTTAAATTATTTATTGCAAATAATAATTATTGCAAGTTCAGACTTTTTTTGGTTGGAAAATCCTTTGCAAACAGACTTGGAATTTCACAAATCTGTTGCTAACGGAAATGATTTGGAAAACAGATGTTGTGAACCATGAAGAACTATATGAACTATTTGTTTTGAGTAGTCCTGGTGTCTGATGGGAAGCCTAAGTCACATGCTTCTGCCCCTTGACTGGATAACTGAAACATTTTATACAATGATGTAACCACAAAAAAAGTTTGAATGCTCTTGCCTGAATACATATGTTCACATACAAATTTGGAATTTCATATGTGGCCTGGTCTTGCACCATTAGAATCGTCAGTGGGAGCAAGATCACACCCATAGAGATAACTAAGGGGAGATATGATTGAGGTCTATACAATCATGACTGGTGTAGGAAGGGTAGATAAGGAAGTGTTGTTTACTACTTCTCATAACACCAGAATTAGGAGTCACCAAATGAAATTAATAGGCAGCAGGTTTAAAACAAATAAAAGGAAGTATTTCTTCACACAATGCACAGTCAACCTGTGGAACTCCTTGCCAGAGGATGTTGTGAAGGCCAAGACCATAACAGGGTTCAAAAAAGAACTAGATAAATTCATGGAGGATAGGACCATCAATGGGTATTAGCCAGGATGGGCAGGAATGGTGTCCCTAGCCTCTGTTTGCCAGAAGCTGTGAATGAGCGACAGAGAATGGATCACTTGATGATTAAATGTTCTGTTCATTCCCTCTGTCGCACTTGGCACTGGCCACTGTCGGAAGACAGGATACTCGGCTGGATGGACCCTTGGTCTGACCTAATAGGGCCGTTCTTATGTTCTTACAGAGGACAGCCATTTCTCCAGTAACTCTATGCCATTCACTTAAATGCATCCAAATACCATGAATGCATCCATACTGATTGGCTTTTCAGAATTCAAAGTGAAGGTGAATTCCTGCTGCGTGGTATTCCACCAGCATGAACATATGGGGGTGTTATAAAGAGGAAGGACGGCAGTAAATTAATCCCAGTGGTCAGTAACAATAGCGTACAAAATAATGTGCTGATGTTGCAGCAGGGAGGAGAAACTCTATGAACACAAGAAGTTAATGGGACACCTGGCCAAGAGCAGCTATAGAATCCACATCACCGGTGATACCCAAGTCTAGCCCATGTTCACCCATCTTTTACAGACAGGATAGGAGTAATGACATTAGTCCAATAATCCTCCAGGCAGATGGAATAGATCATTGATCAACAGTTATCGCTGATGTCTCATTTCAGACTATCTGGACAATAAATGTACACCAGAGAGAATATTCTTTCCCCCGAATTTACCAAGTTGTAACATTATTTTATGATGGCAGATTATATGTAAACATTATCTACGAGGGAGAGTAACCATCTTTTTACTTGAAAATATATTTGGGATCGGCTTAGCAAGACAAGCGCTTTTTCACAGGGAATATGCTGAGCCATAGCCACTAACAACTCCCCCCACCCCGCAAAAATATCTCTCTTCTGGGACAGAAGGAAGGTGATTGTTCATATTTTCAACGTGAGTCCTCTAGATCTAGGTACCAAGCAGAAGTGGCAATGGTAGCAGTTTAGCTGAAGAAGATTCTTTCTCTCATTCATTTGGCCTTGTTCCAAAGCGTATTTCATTCGTTGGAGGGTCTTAACCTCGGTGGCCACTGAATCAGGCGCTTTATAAAAATGGAGTCCGTGGCCATATTCTGATAACCCTAATGGGATTAGGGTTATCTGCTTTCAGGTAAAGAGGTGGGTTCAAAGTTCAATTCAGCTCATAGTCACTTCAGATGAAAAATCCATTCAGTATTCAATGTGGAATAAGAGATCCTTAACATCAGCCCTCTATATGGAATGTGGTCAAAAGCCTCTGTCAAAGAACAAAACTGTCTGACTTTTATCAGCCTCGCCGACGAGATAACATGAATTTATTTTTCACTCTTTATCCTCGTATTGCTTTGCGACAGGGAGAAACTGGGCCAAAGGGAGAGAAAGGAGATCGAGGAAACAGCGGGGAACCCGTAAGTGCAAGACAGTATTCCTTCAGAAATGACTGTGAGCCTCTCCCTGCCCCCTAGCTAACAGAACATGGGTGGGTGTCATATTCCCTTTGGCAGGGGCCCTGACCCTCTGCTACAGGAGTAGTGACCTGGTGATAAGCAGAGGGCTGGTGGGAAGTTCTAGGTAGGGTTTTGCTGATGTTTTTATATATATATATATAGATAGATAGATAGATAGATATAGATATATAGATATATATCTGTATAGCTCATTTTAATAAAGTTCTTTCAGATGATTTTGCCCTACAAAATTACACAGAGGGTTAGTCTATGGAACTGCAAGTTTTTGTTATTGTGACCCATTGTTCTTCTGCAGCAGTGGTTGGGTATGCTCAAGAGGAATGGGCATCGTCTCCATCATGTCGGAAATGAACCCAAACTGTTGCTAGCCCTGGACATATAAAATCCTTCCCTTCCCCAGAGTGGGGAAAAATGAGCCAAACCAACATGTGCCAAGGAGAATAAATGAGTTGTTTCCCACCTCCCCTTCCTTTGCAGGGACTGCCTGGTGTCCCAGGTGAAATGGGGCTCCCAGGACCTCCAGGACCACAGGTAAGCAACATTGACTCCCCTCCCTGGAATGACCAGATAGGTAAGGGGTGCTGACTGGGTGTAGATCACTCCACACAGTCCCTCCCCCTGGATGCTGAAGGTCTGATTCCCCTGTCACACTGCTGTAACTCCATTGACCTCTGTGGCATTAGGTATCCCTCATTAACCCCAGTGCAAAGGAGAAGAGAGTCGAGCCCTAAGTGTGACATGCTATCTCTACACTGCTCTGCAAGCAGGACCTCTGAGACAGCTCTCCCTAGGCATGTCTGCCAAGAGCTGAGCGTACTGCCTTTCTGCTGCCCCACGGGGCTAACGAATGAGTGATTGTGATTACAGCGCATGAGCAAGGAATTCCAGGGCAGTGTTCGGATTCAAGACACTTTCTGAATGCTCCTTGGGTTATGTGAAATGGGTACATAGTTTTAGTCCAATTGCCACTGAAAAAATTGTCTGGATGGCAAAAAACACCATTGCAAGTGAGCTCTGATCATCGCTCCTGTTGACTGTCTCATCAGAAAGGGCAAAGAGTGAATGGGCACCGAGGTACCACTCTCTCCCCTAGACGGGTCCCTCCAGCAAGGGCTGAAGTATGTTTGTAGGGCAGCATGGGAGAAGGCCGCAGTGCTTGTGCTGTGCCTATCCTGCACATAGAAATTGGCTGTCGCTCGGACTGCCAGTCTTGGGCTGTCTTAAACAAACACGACCATGAACTTAACAAAAAAAGGAAGAAGAAAAAGGATTTGAGAGCAGTGGCAGGCTCAGCAATGGCAAGGAAACAGGAGCTACAATGCCACTGAATTCTCTGCTCATGAAAGTCCACCATGGGACAAAGCAAGTCCCATGTAAACCATCAACGTAGACTTTCATGGCTCATGGGGCCAATGAAGGCCCTTTGCACAGGAATTCGTCCTTAGTGCGCTATTATTGTTCATATAGTTACACCCGGCAAGTCAGGGGTGAAATTCCCCCTGTGGAGAGAGACCATTACAGCTTAGTTAGGATTATAGGTGATGCATAGGGCGGGGATGGCCCTATATGTGGGCATGAATTTCACCCTCTCTGTGAATATCCACAAGTCCCAGCATCCAGTGCTGAATAGCAGCCTCCATTTAAGTCCCTTTTCTTTCTGTCCAGGGTGCGAAGGGACAGGAAGGAGCCGGAGGCGAGCCAGGAGTCCGTGGAGAGACTGTGAGTCATTGCTTCGCTTAGGGCACATCTTGCAATGGGAACACACCTGAAGGGCTTCAGAAGTAGCTGCTTTCCAGACTAATAATCTCAGGCAGATCCTGTGCAGGGTACGCTCTGATCTGCAGCTAGGACAAGAGCTGCTGCTCCGGGCAAACAGAAATTCAAACCACTCAGCTGCACCCAATAGATTGCTGCTCCAATCGATTCAATGGATGCGGTTCCAGATTGCCTATTTTTTGTTTGAGAAGTCTGATTCTCAGATGAAACCCCTTCCTTTCCAGGCAAGGCGCTGGTCGTGCTCATTAATCCACTGGGATGGCATTCAGGCACAGGCTACCGTCTGGTGCTGAGAGCTCGTAACTCATCGAGAGCCACCACTGGTTTTTGATCTTGGTTAGCTTTACGCTTCTCCTCCTGCCTGATCAATTCAGCATTTTTTTTTTATAAAGGAGACTCATTACCATAAACCCACCACACATACTTGTGTGGGCGGGGGGAGGGGGGGCATGTTCTCTGAGGCTGATCTGATCTGGCTTCTGCATACTAGAGAGCAGTAATGACTCCGATCCCAGTTTACCCCCGAATGAGCAATTTCTTACTCCTTTCTCAAGAAAAAGTCAGTAGAAGAGGAAGTGCTGAACAGAGGACAAGGAATTAGAGGAATGGTTTTGGGGAGCCTTAGATCTGGAGAAGGCCAGATATCAGAAAATGGCTTTGCATTCATAATCACTGTCCTGCCAACCCAGTTATGGCATGGTTGCTTCCATGATTACTCTTCCATTGAAGTCCATCAGGCTACTTGTAGGCCTTCTACGCTGATGGTAGTGTATAGAGTAGATGTAGCTAGATGCCGCAGTGAAAAGCAGGCCGTGTCCACGCGACGGTCTGTAGCTACTCACAGCGGTGAAAGGCTCTGGCAGTGGGGAGGCAGTGGAGAGGTGCTGGAGCCTTTCCCCATTGCTTCCCTGTGCCAGAGCCTTTCCCCACAGCTGGAGACTTTCCCTGCAGTGGGGAAAAGCTCGAGCAGTGAGGAACTGCCTGAGTCTTTCCCCACTGCCTCCCCCTGCTAGAGCCTTTCCCTGCGGCGGGAAAAGGCTCTAGCAGTGAGACAGCACATTGCCAAAAACAGAAGAGTAGATGGGGAATGCACTGCATGGGTGTGTAGGGAGCTGTGTAGGGTACATGCCGATAGGGTCCGGTGTGTCTTTACTTTACTAACTAATACCTGATCTACACTGCTGTTTGTACCCACGCTAAGGGGGCATGCGGTGTGTGTACTCTACATCGCTGTAAGCATAGACATAGCCTCAGTAATGGTAATAATGTTGTATAATACCTAGCCCTTTTACGGCATTTTTCATCCATAGATCTCACAGTGCTTTTTACAAAGGAGGGCGTATCATTATGGGCCTGATCCAAAGCCCATTGAAAGCAATGTGAGTCTTCCCATTGACTTCATTAGCCTGTGGGTCAGGCCCTGTAACTGGTTGCAGGATTGGGTCATTAATTGACAAATGAATGTAAGAAAGTTAGAAGTGCATCTGACTGTTCCTTGTGGATAGAAGCCTTTGGTGTTCTTGTGCGACCAGTTCAGGATACTCACCAGCTGAACTATTGACCTCACTAAATACACAAAAAAGCAGGGAAAGGGTAGACTTGTCTGAGGAGACTATTTTGTTGCCCTGGATACTATATGTTTGTCATAAATCAACATCATTTCATCTGATCTGATAATATATATTTTATTCTCAGTGCTATATTTCTTTTCCAAGCTGATGGAGTAGCTGATCTGGATTTAGGATGGATCATGACGATAGACTATTTTGAAATTCCCAAGGGATGTCTTAATCTGTTTTGTACCGTTGCATCCTTATTCAGGTTGTAAGATCTTTGAGGCAAGAGTTCTCTTTTACTATATGCTTGTACAGCGCCTAGCAGAATGTGGACTCCAATCCCATTTAAAACTTCTAGCTCCTACGAAATACAATAAGAAACAATATTTTTTTTAAATTTTGTTTTCTTACAACAGGGTGCTCCTGGACCTGTTGGGCCCCCAGGTCCACAAGGCTTGCCAGGAAATGTGGTATGTATTCATCCATGGATTTGTTCCCCATCTGTGCCCTGCCACATTTCTCTTACTCAGTTTCTTTGGTTTCCATTGTTACCCGGGGTTTCAGGCACTTTACTGGTTTGCCAAAATCTCCCCCTACATGATTTCCCAGGGTCTACAGCTGTTGTTTGTTTCAGGTGGTTTCATTACAGGCAGCTACTCTCTTTGAGAGACTCAGTAGACATGGACATCTTGGGAGTGATATAGTCAACAGGACAATGTCACTGTCAGGCGCTGCCTCCCAGTCAGGCCTAGTGGTTGGAGCAGAGGTCGAAGCTGGATGTCAGGTTGGGACTGAGCCAAGGGTGGAGCTGGAATTGAACCAGGGACAGGACAGGGTCAGAACTGAGATCAGAGTCCGCAGTCAAGCCAGAATCAGAACCGTAGCCACAGTCCAGGTGCAAGCCAGGGGTTGAAGCTGGGTTGACAGAGTCCAGGGACAAGCAAAGTCGGTACCGTAGCCAAGTCCAGATACAGGCCAAAGGTCGAAGCCGGATAGTCAGAGTCTGAGGGTTCAGGGATGGTCAGGAAGCGGAGGCAAGGCTGGAGCAGGGCAAGGACAAGACTGGAACAGGGCTCGGGCAAGGCTAGGGCAGGAACAGGGTCAAAACAAGAGCAGGCTGGGAGTCTCAAGAGTCTGATACACTGTGCGGCAGCAGGAGGGTTCCTGGCCAGGTAGTGTGTTGCACAGACTGATCTGCAGCTCTGGTGGGGTTGGGTAAAAACCTGAGCTTGGGGGTCACCTGACGCAGGCTCTGCTCAGGAAGAGGCTGCTGCCGCCGCATGCCTGGCAGCTTAGTCAGTGCCGGCTCTGTGGGAAGGGCAAGTCAGTGCAGCCAAACTATGGCCACATGCCTGAGTGATAACTGTGTTGGAAGGGCACTGTTGAGACTCTGAGGATGGGTAGTGGAAACCTACCCACATCTAAAGCTCCCCCCCCCGCCTAAGGGGAAGAGCCCCTGGACCCAGGCACCAATAAGATTTCAGGGGACAACAAATGTAAAAACAGGGATGGGAGTGGGGGTCACTGGTTGAAAAGGGATCCAGAGGGGGACACCGAGCAAAGAACCCTGGACAGTGCCCACTGCTCCTAGAAGGCATCCAGGGAGCCAGTGGACATGGTCCAGAGGAACTCTGCCCGGAGTTGTGACTTAAGGGAGGATCAGAAGTAGGCCCCCCCGTCGCAGAGCACCTCCCCATCCAGCTTCCCCCTCCTGGTATGGAGGACGGCCACTTTGGCCAGTGCCAGGAGGCGGTTGACAAGGAGATCTTGTGACTTCACGGGGCACAGATGGGGTGTGCATAGATCAGGAGGTGTGGGGAAAAGTGCAGCCAGAACTTAGGGAGAAGGTTTTTGAGGAGCCGGAAGAGGGGCTGCAACCTGGTGCATTCAATGTAGATGTGCGCCAGGGTCTCCCTCTCGTTGCAGAAGAGGCATGTGTCGGGGAGGTGGTGAACCGCGCCAAGTACATGCCCATGATCACGGCTCTGTGAAGGAGCCACCAATTAATATCCCAGGCAAGCCGTGAAACCAGGGTGGAATATGGACTGGCCCACTGGGGTTCCTCGCCCACCACAGGCGGTAGGAGGTCCCACCACTTGGTGTCAGAGCAGGACACAAGCGTGAGGAAGTGAAGGGTGTGGAGCATGAGCGCATAGAGCTGTTTCCTAGGCACAGTTCAGAGGCGGTCCAGCTTCATGTCGTGCAGCCGGTTCAGGTAGTGCCTAGGGGGTGGCTGAGGAGGCTCACCAGGCAGGGGCCCAATGGCTAAGTCCAGAGGGCCAGGGGTGGGTGGGTAACAGCCTCCCAAAGGACCTGCTCAAAGAAAGTGAGAGAGGCAGGTGCTAAAGCCGCCCTCACCTTCTGGAGTATACGCCAGGGGATGAGAGGTGTGGAGAGCCCCAAGCGCCAGCCTAGCACCAGGGGATCCACCCAGTCCCTCTATTCATGGTCCAGGAGGTCTCTGATCCTGGTGGTACCAGCCAGGACCAACCTCTGCTACACTGAGGGAGACTCCACCACCTGCACACCAAGATGGAGGTTGTATAGCAGAGGCACCACGAGGAGGTCCCCCGCCTCAGCAGCTGCCGCAGACCTGGTCACCGAGACTAGCTTCCAGGCCCTGGTAAAAAACCAGCAGCTCAGAATGGTCTCACAGGAGACTCCTCAGATGGAGGTAGAAGAGTTGCCAATCGTATCGGAGCCCTTGGAGGTAGCAGAAGAAGGCGTGCACCAGCGCACTCCATGCCAGACTGCCAGCACCATAGAGGAGTCTCTGCGGGACCTGGAGGCGGAAGTCATGGACCTGACTGCGGCGACAGAGCAGGCCCTGCCCAGCCTCCTCCTGGGGGAGGTTCGGGACTCCCGCAGAGACCCAGTGCAGCCCTGGCCAGAGGAACCAGGGCCGCCCGGGGGGGGGCAAGTGGGGCAATTTGCCCCAGGCCCCGCAGAGGCCCCCATGAGAGTTTTTCGGGGCCCCTGGAGCAGGGTCCTTCACCCGCTCTGGGGGCCCCGGAAAACTCTCGCGGGGCCCGGGCCCCCAGAGCTTCTTCCGCTCCGGGTCTTCGGCGGCAGTTCGGCAGCGGGGGCCCCCCGCCGCCCAAGACCCCAGGCCCCTGAATCCTCTGGGCAGCCCTGAGAGGAACTCCAAGATTTTCTTCTGGAGGCAGGCCAGGGTACGCGTGGGCAGGCTCAGGGTGTTGAGCCAGTGCCAGAGCATGGACAGGACCAGGGTTAAGCACCAGTAACCTTCCGCACAGGGAAAGACACTGGAGCAGTCCTGTCCACTCCTCAACCACTCAGCCATCCTGGTTTCCAGATCACGATAATTCTCCAGTGGGGAGGGATCAGTGGCAAAAAGTTAGACACCCAGATAGAGCAGCCAGTCCGTGCTCTCCCGGATGGGCTGGAGCACAGGAGGAAGGGAGTTCTCCTGCCACCAGGCCCTGACCACCAGGCCAGAGCTCTTGACTCAGTTGACCCAGGTGGAGGAGACCGCTGAATAAATGGCTTGGCAGGCCTCCACCTGCACCAGGTCACCCAGGTCCTGGACCACGAGGAGCATGTCATCGGCGTATGCCAACAGGACCAGCCACTGTTGGAAGGGAGCAGAGCGAGCAGCCCTAGTTTGGCGGCAGGTTTGCCTCACGCTCACCAGCATTGTACCAACAAGGATGCACTGAACTCTGATTTGTGTCCTCACCGAACTGACCAATGCTTGGTTTGCCACCAGCTGTCCCAAGAGAAAAATTTCTTCCTTTCTTTCTTTCTTGTTGAAACTAGAATCAGTTCAAAGATTTAAGGATTGATACACTCAGATCCCATTTTCACTAGAATACGATGTAAACACTTCAGGTCCAATTGTGCAACCTTTACTCCAACGAGTAGGGCCATTGAAATTAGGTTTGCACGATTGAGTCTTTCATGTTTGCATATAAGTCTTTGGCTAGATTCTGCTCTCACTTCCACCAGTGTAAATCTGAAATAATTCCATTGGAGTATCTGGTATTACTCCAGTTCCACACCTTTGTGAGTGAATACAGGGTTTGAACTTTTAAGTGCAACATGCACGGGGCATTAGCTGTGCAAATGAGATCAACAGAAGAGCAGTGTGATGTGATAGGTGCTAATAGACAATCCAAGTAACTGTCTACTAGTTATCTCTGCCATTTCTAATTAAATTGGGCTCTATTAACATAATGAAGATAGTTTACATATTCATGAGCTTGGCTAAAGGAAGCTGAAGTGGGAAAATAATATTTGTGTTGATACTGTCTTCTAACTTGCAATCAGAACAACAGATACAAGCCAACAGAATGGGATATAGTACTAACTGAGGCTGGAATAACTCCAAATAATTGCACTGCTCAGTGACGAACTCAAACAGAGACCTCCCCTGGCCTTTCTGGTGGGGTTTAGTTCATTCCACAACCTCCTGAAAGCATCTGTCTTGAAAGACCCAACTCACAAGCCTTTGTCCTTGTCTCAGCTTGGGAGAAAGGGAAGGAGAAAGGAATGTTATGTTGTTCGGTTTGGAGGTAAATCACCTATGGGTCTAAACTATAAAGAATCAAAGAAGTTTGATATCATCCTATCTGCCTATAATTTAAAGGGAATGAAAACGGAAATGCAAGGGTAAAATGACCATTGAGTTAATCCCAGGAGTGTGTTGAATTTCACCATTATACTGACTATTGGGGGGCATCAGACAAAAATAAACCCGATGAGACTTTTGGTTGTAATGAGGCTTTCTAGTAGTATCTCTGCTCTCTACAGTTATGCTTTCTGAGTTCTTTTCAGCAAACCAGGAAGTGCCAGGAGGATTTTACAGAGGGGGGAAATGTATTTTGGTTGGGGGAGGAGTGGCGTACAAAACTGGGGCTAACTCAATTTTCACTTTAGCTTTGCAGTTCATTCTTACATTGAAAATAACCTTTTCAGGCAGCTGATTCACATCTCTTCTAGTTCATTGTTCTCAGGATTACAAGTTGTCTGTACTGGGAAGAGGGAGTGTCATAAACCAAGATGTATAAAATTGCCCCCAAATCCCCAAGATGTACAATACAGTACATCTGTCTATCTCATTTCCTTTAGAATCAAATACCACCTCAAATAACAGTTTTAAACAGGAGCGTTCTTTTTCTCCACAGGGTGTACCTGGAGACGCTGGCCAACCCGGAAAGGATGGACAAAAGGGTGAAAAGGTCCAGCAGTTCTTTCATGTCTGTCAGATAAATGTGTATCTGGACTTGCAGCCCTCTGAACGGTGACCAGGATTAATAGATTTTAAAGCCAGAAGGGATGATTAGCTCATCTAGTCTGGCATTTTCCAGAGAATTGCACTTGGTTCTCCCTGTATAAACTACCTAGCAGTACTAATAGGACAGGAGCTCTTGAAGTGAAAAAGCCACCTTAGCTTTTCTATTAGATACAGTGATGTCATTGGCTTGAAAACACATCTGCACGGTGGTGATTGTGCCAGGATTGTGGGGGATTCTATTCTGTTTGTTTCTCTCTTGATAATTATGTTTAAATCTGTAAATCCCCAGCTGTAAGCAAAACCTTCTCGCACCGGTTAGGCAAACTGGGACTTCTGCTTTCATACCAAGCTCTTTTAATTGCATAGTTCCCTATTTCTCCAAGCTCACCCTCACCTCCATTTGTCTGTCTCATCCGACTGTTATGTCCTGCCTGACACCTGGACTGTAAGCTCACTGGGGCAGGGACTGTCTCCTTTATTACTTGCCTGTACCAAGCCTAACATGATGGAGCCCTGGTCCTTGATTGAGGCTCCATGATAGAAATAATTAACAGTAACATCAACCTTAACTACACACAATAGAAGGATAACAATGCAAAATATAGACAAGTCCCACTATATCAACCCCTCCCACCAAATCACCATCCATCTTCCGAGTGCTCACCAGATCCCTCGACCTACTTGAAACCCAAATCTTCCCTGAATTAAATGCGCCTTCTAGTATGTTTCCAAAGTTAGCAGGGTGGAGTCACAATGGGAGAGCGAAGAAAGGGGTGTTCTAGAATTAAGAACTCCTCACTGATGGAAGAGGGAGGAAGGAGTGTTCTAGAATTGAAGCCCCCTCACAAGGAACACCCTGCCACTCTTCCTTTCTCCCCACCTGTTAAAGCAGAGGGCTAGTAACTCAAGCTCTTCTGCTGAGTGTAACTGCATCAATATTACACAGATTGGAGGAGTCTTTAACATAGCCACGCCCCAAACCATTTAGGGCTAAAGTTTTCATTTAAAGGGGGAAATACCAATACTCTTATGAGAGCATTTGATATAAAGGCCAAGATGCATCATCACATTCTTATAGTATAATAAAACAGGGCTTCCTATGACACTGAGGAATGTTCTGCCTGTAAAAGTTAAAGACAAAATCCCTGGACATTTTTATCCTCATGGGCTATCTGGTCCAGAAATGGACCTTAGCTCTCAATTCAGATGCATCATTGTAATGTCGTCTACAGGGTGACCCAGGACAGGAAGGAAAACCAGGACTACCTGGGCTCGCAGGTGAGCCTGGCCCTGCTGGAATACCTGGCTTACCAGGGAAGGGTAAAGATGGAGAACGGGTAAGTCCTCTTAGCACACTCTGCACCCAACTAGAATCAGTTCCTATAGGAGTTAAAATGGAACAGCCTCAGCAGAAGCAGTGTATAAAATATAACTGCGTAATATTGCAGTGCAGCATTATATTATTACCCACTGACAGCAGGCCACCCTTTGAGTGGATGCGGCTGCCAACTTCAGCACCTGCAGCAAGCTTGCTTGCCTCCAACACTGCACCATCGTGTGTTCTGTCCATATCTGCCCACTCTGCCCATGCTCCAACCTCACAGGTGGGCAGTCTCTCTTTCACTCTCTCTCTGGCCCAATTACTATTTCAGTTATCCACAATGGAACAGCTTCAACAGGAGAGATTGAGGGAGCCCCACAACTGAAGATCCCATAGCTCAGTGGTAAGAGCACTCTCCTGAGAGGTGAGAGACCCCCCCAGTTAAAGTCCTGTCTCCATCTCCAGCAGAAGAGGGTATTGAAGCTGGGTCTCCCATATCCCAGGTGAATGCTCTAACCAGGAGGCTAGAAGTTATAAGGTGGGCTCCTCCACCACCTGCCATTTTCAGTGGAGTGAGGCAGGCACCACACGCCTAGCTCAGTCCCACAAGATGCACCTTTGATGCCTAAGCTACCTGACTCCTGGTGGTGGGTTCCCATTTGTGGCTCACTAAGCAGAGATGGGCACAGCCCTGAAGCCTGGATGTAGGTACCTATCTCTGAGAGAGGGGCAGAGCTTAGGACACACCCCTCTTGTTGGACTCTCCCATTAGGCAGCTCCCCATCTAGTGTGCTGGCTTTTGTGGATCACATTCTTAGGTGTCTGTCTTTCCTCATTCATTGTATGGGTAGCCTAGCACCTAACTCAGGCTTTGTGGATCAGGCTTTGTTCCTGTGATTTTCTAGATGCCCAAAAGTTAGACGCTCAATATTGCAACCGCTAAGTTCCTTCATGGATCCCACCCACCGCCACTAGAAATACTAGTTTGATGTAAGAATCATTTTTGATTATTTTTCAAAGGCCAAGCTTCTGCTTCGCAAGTGTTGACTATTTTTCTGCTTTGGTTATGGCTCTTTAGGGTGAAAGAGGCCCCCCAGGCCTACCAGGACCCCTCGGACACAAGGTAAGCATTTACCACTGTCCCATTGAGGACTGCTTCTCAGAAATCAGGACAAGTT
This sequence comes from Terrapene triunguis, assembly GCF_002925995.2. NCBI lineage: Eukaryota > Metazoa > Chordata > Testudines > Emydidae > Terrapene > Terrapene triunguis. Next base: position 103,528,899 of record NW_020664409.1, on the reverse strand, counting down.
TGCACATTGTCACTGGAGCTGGTGGAAAAATTAATTGAAAATATGGTCCATTTTTCACTGGAAAATATTTTTGGTGAGACATTTACTAAAAATGTTTTCCTGATTTTCAGTGGGAAAAGGTTTGCAACAGAAACTTTCCAAACAACTCTATTTTCTGTGTAATGCCTCTCTGGTTGTCAAGTATCAGAGGGGTAGCCGTGTTAGTCTGAATCTGTAAAAAGCAACAGAGGGTCCTGTGGCACCTTTAAGACTAACAGAAGTATTGGGAGCATAAGCTTTCGTAGGTAAGAACCTCACTTCTTCAGATGCAAGTAATGGAAATCTCCAGAGGCAGATATAAATCAGTGTGGAGATAACGAGGTTAGTTCAATCAGGGAGGGTGAGGTGCTCTGCTAGCAGTTGAGGTGTGAACACCAAGGGAGGAGAAACTGCTTCTGCTTCTCTGGTTGTGTACATGCAAATATTAGGATAGCAAATAACTTGTTCACTTTCCACATACATCATTTTTATGCCTCTATATAAAGCTATAACTAAGGTTGTGGGCCAAGTCCTGCCCTGCTTACTGAGACAAAACTCACACTAACTTCCCTGGCCACCTAGAATCCATACAATCAGAGAGTCAGTGCAGTTACAGGGTGAGCTGCACTTTCGACTCCTTTGCAGTACCTCAGGTATACTGCTCAGATGACCGGTGTTGCTTCCTTCACCACCTCTCTGCTGTTCAGCTGCTCTTGGAGTGTATCTCTGGGTTACAGCTTCCACCCCACCCCCTGCCGTTTCCCCAGGATGTTAACACAACAGTCCCAACTGTATTCGGCACCTGCAGGAAACTTCCCTCTGGGAGCCTGTGAACAGGGGCTGATTAAAGTGACTAAAAACAGCTTCAAAATGAACATTATTTATTCACCCAAAGGTAAATGGTAAGCAGAGAAAAGGGTTCAAAGAACAGAATTTTGTCTACATCTGGTCTTGACTAAACTTTATCCTTTCAAGTTCCTCTTAGCCCGGGTACATCAGTCTCTGGGTGGGAGAGACAAACTGCCTTGCATTCTTCGCTTGTCTCAATGTCTGTCTCTGAACATCTCACCAGAGCAGCAGCTGCTGGCAACTCCCACTCCCCCTCTCCCTCAAGAAAAAAGTTTTTAACTGTTTATGGTCCTTTTGATCTCTAGTCTCTGTTTTTGGCAAATCAGATGTGTCACTTTAGGCTGGCATCTGTGAAGACCATCTCCCCAGTTAATGGCCCAATGATTGTTCCCTTGAAATTGTTTACCCACAGCTGTCTTATCTCTGCTCATTGTTTTTTTCTTCTTGCTCTTTCTATTAGCCCTTTTTAATTCTACGCTGCGTGGTCAGACAGAATGATATTAAGGAAATAATATCAAGCCGAGGTACATATAATCATTAAAATAATACAGATATCTCCCCCATTCTCCACGGGCATTTTCAAAGAGGTGGACATGGGACGAGAACAAAATCTATTGTCCCTGACACAAACTGCAGTTATGTAGCCAAATTAGCATTTTGTGGTTTTCACGTGTTGCACTGTTTTTGAAAATTTAGTCTTGAGACGAAATATTAAATTTCAGAATTACCACCACACCTTTACTAAACACATCCACATTTGCTGAAGGTCTACAAGAAATTAAAAATATTCTTCTGGGATGAGCTGGGTCATGTTTAGAGCCTAGGACAGATTCTTCCTAGGTTCTCTATTTGGATTGATCAAGTCATGATCAAGAACTAAGCAGGAAAACAGGATATTCCTTGAATCATGAAATAGATTTAAGAATAGGAAACTATTTTTAAGCAGGAATATAGCTGTATAAAGAATTGATCCAGCCATGTCTTGTATTCCTGGATAAATCTACCTATCTCTTCCTCATGCTGATTCTGTTCTGCTACATTCTGCACTGACATGGCTAAATTGGTCTCTATTTTTCTTTTTTTTTTCTTTTTCAGTCCAGATCGCACAAGCAGTAATGCAAAAAGAACTATTACTACAAAAAAGAGAGAAAGAAACATATTAAAAAACAACAAATGAAACCTATTGTTCAATATAAAATAAAGATGTTAGGAAACTTATCTGTGCAGGGAAAAAGAGCATGCACGTTTTTTGCAGCAAAGCTGTGTTCTTGAACATAATACCTCTAGCATGAGGCTATAGTTCCCATCTGCAGTGAAGTCTGTTACAATGTCTTCCTCACTGCAACATGTAAAACTGAGCAATGGGATTGCATAGCAAGCACCAGAGCAGGATATTTTCTGCTTCTTTCTTAACCCTCCCTTCCCAGTGATCATTAAAACAGTTCAAACAATTGCCTAGACTTTTTCCGGTATATATTATTGACAATTTAATTGTTAACAATGAGGTCTTTTAGATGGTGGAATAGTGTCTTAAAGGGTAGGGTTGAAAGTCTATCGCTGAGTCATTTAAAACTGCACTGGAAAAAAGCACTTAACAATATACCATAGGGAACAGCCCTGCACTGATAATGGAATGAGCAATGTTAATCTTTGACTCAGTACTTCTTTTCCAACTCTAACTTCTATGATCTTCTGAATAAATACCCTGTGGTTACCTGTATGTGCAATCTACTATAGGAAAGTAGGTGGTTGCTCACAAGTATGATGTTTTCCTATGCCTCACAGAATACATGCTAACCTACAGGCAATTGGAGTTCCTAGTATAAAACCGCACAAAAGCAGCAGTATTATACACCCTAATTGTCCCAACAAAGATGTAAGGTTCTCACCTGGTCTCTGTCTATCAAGTCAACCCAGTTAGCAAAAGAAGGATCTTGATGGAAATCGGATGCTGTATGCTAGCTGACCCACCTACTGGGTAAACCAAAATAATGATGGGTCCTATGCGCCCACTCTGTTACATGGCGTGGCATGGAGCTGAATCATGCATATGCTCAGAAAATTGGGCTGAGCACTTTGTAAAGAGGAAAAGTAGTTTCAGGATATGACAAGTTATCAGTGGATTTTTCCCAGTATAATAAATCAATGACTATTCCATGTCCCTGTGCTATCATAGGTTGAGACCGTCCCCCTGCAACGTATTAATAATAATTAGTAATAATAATTGTGGAGGTTCCATGTAGGATGTGCAGGAAGTATCAGTGATATTTTCTGAGCTGTAAATTAGCGTTAGACATTGGTCGCCTTTCTCAAACATATAGAATCTTGCTGGTCCTTAACCCTTTCCTCTCTCGCTGTTTCAGGGAGATAGGGGAGTTCCTGGTCTTCCTGGCCAGCCGGGAGACAGAGGTGCACCAGGAGTTGGAGTAGCTGGACCTCCTGTAAGTACTAAGCAGACCTCACTCACTTGTGATAAGACCAAAACACGCCCATTGCCAGCTGCTCGAATGAGCATGGAGTGCTAAGCTGCGGGGTGAAAGCCCTTACTGTTCTCGAAGTGGATAATATCAGTTTCTGCTGCTCCTGAAATGATCTGTGTGGTTTTGACACATTGGCTCTGCGTGACACCAGAGCTCTGTGTCATTACACACTGAACACAGTGTCTTTTGGGATGTGTGCATTTCTGTTGCACAGCATGTCTCGCTAACTATTTAGCTACCGTACAGATTAGCATTTAACACCAATAGACCACAAGTGAAATTTCCACTGGGAGCCTGAGGCCCTTCTGACTTCATATTTCCCCAGCTCGCATGTTGAGTCTGGTTAAGATACAAAAACCAAAACCATTTTTTTCAATAAATACCATTATTTTCCTTCTTTATTAAGTTTTAGAAAATTGAAGCAAACGATTAAGCATTCTGATTAGCGAGTCTATGCTGTAGTCAGGCGTCTTAATAAACAGAAAGATACAAAAGTATTTTAAAACCTGATTTTCAAGAGAACCACATTCCTTTTAAAACTTCTTATTTGTAGTATTTTGACCATTTAAGTGTATAGAATACTTTTCAATTGAGATTTATTTGAATCCTGTGCAATGATGCCCTTTGTGCTCACAGCTCTGTCAGCTGCTTTCACCTTTGGAATTTTCTCCCCTTCGATAGACTACAAAGTACATCTTTTGGACTATGCTCTAGACAATTTGGGTTTTTTATGGCACTGGGGTCTGATCCTGCCAGGTAGTGAGTGTGTTGGATCCCTGATAATATCAATGAGATCTGAGGACACTCCTCACCTTTCAGATGCTGCTCAGAATCTTGCAAATTCAGGTCCCAGGTGTGTAAGTGTGTAAACAGACTTCATTCTTGGTCACACCCATTAGAAGGTAGCAAACATCTTAAAATCCTTTATAGCCATCTGTGCATCCTCACATACTGTGTCTTAGGGTTAGTAGTCCCTACTCCAGCCAATACTTGCCAACGATACCCTGCAGTGGTATCTAGATTTTGCACTTTCCCCTTATACCTGGAACAGGAAATAACTCTGCTATGGTAAGCTATATCCCTGTGTGGTAACTGATGATAAATGCTGACTGTATAGTTTGCATTTCCCATGCTGGGGACTTCTTGTTTTAGAGGAGATTAGGCAAGAGGTCAATCATTTAATACCCAGTTTCAGTCATAACAACATGAGATCTGCACCATGGCCTCTGCTTTACCCAAAGGGCACATGCTATTCGGGATGTGCCAGACTTTTGGCTAGCACGTTGGTGAGGCTTAGTGATTTGCTCCTGCTCTGGCACGTACGAAATCCCGTTGCCTTGATTTCTAAATGACAGCTTGTTTTTCCTTGGGTAAGCTGAAAGCCTCTCAGGCATGAGTGCTCATACTTTAAATGTGATTATGATTACACCAGGCTAATTAATGTCAATGAGAATTTTAAAATTAATTTATGAATTAAGAAAATGCATTAGCTTTTGTGAAGCCTGGTGTGTCATTACTGTTTGTTATTTATTAGTTATTGGTAAGGCACAATATAAATCACGATTTCACAGAGAACATGGAAATCATGAAAATGCCCCCAAACCATTATCTTTTAAATATTTTTTTAAAGGACAATGTCAGCAACAAAGTCTTTAATACAGAACATTACTTAAGCTGGTCAATTTCAAGGATGCAGTGAACTTTACAAGTAAATGTAGTCAGTTTCAAGGACAGAATGAATTTTCCTTGTATAATTCATTTCATCTTTGAAATTGACTACATTTACTTGTAAAATTCATTCCTTGCAAACTCCATGAAATTGTAATACTTTTGCCATCGTGAATTTGTCATGAATTCCGCCCCACCCCGCAAAAACCTGTGATTTACACAGGGCCCTTGTTACTGGGCTCAAAACAGGGGTACCTGGATGAAATTCTATAGCCTAAGTTTTGCAGGATGCCAGACTAGATGATCTAATGGTCCCTTCTGTCCTTAATATCTGTAAATATGAATGACTAGACTAAGAGTATCAGAAACTGGCCCAACTGTGTATATCATTCATCTTACTTCAGGGCACTGTTTTTTCCTAAGTCAGAAAGAGTTATACTGCTTGCTCACAACAAAGACAACAAGTATGATATTACCATCTACCAGTCTGTATCATGGACATGCATATAGGTATGGAACCTGCTTCCATGTTGGCCTGTTGCTCGCAGTGATGATGTGAGGCTAATTCCAGAACTGCCCTGACTTTTATTTCCCATTCTGTTTCCCATTCTGCTGACTTTTTATCTCTTTCTCTCTAGGGGCTTTCTTTCTTTCTTTCTTTCTTTCTTTCTTTCTTTCGATTCCTCTCTGCTTTCACTCCATTTATTCTGATCTCAGCTACACTGGCAGCTCGTCAGTCTGGAGCAGGGGTCGGCAACCTCTGGCACGCGGCTCGCCAGGGTAAATACCCTGGCAGGCTGGGCCAGTTTGCTTACCTGCCACGTCAGCAGGTTCGGCTGATCGCGGCTCCCATTGGTCGCGATTCGCCATCCCAGGCCAATGGGAGCGGCGGGAAGCCGCAGCCAGCACATCCCTTGGCTCACGCTGCTTCCCGCAGCCCCCATTGGCCTGGGATGGCGAACCGCGGCCAGTGGGAACCGCGATCGGCTGAACCTGCCGATGCGGCAGGTAAACAAACTGGCCCGGCCTGCCAGAGTGCTTACCCTGGCGAGCCGCGTGCCAAAGGTTGCCGACTCCTGGTCTGGAATATTGATGTTGCTGGAGTTGAGATTTGCACTGGTGTAAGAGATCAGAGTCTGGCCTGTCGCGTGTGTGCATCCTACCCCAGCTGCCAGAGAGAGAGGAAGAAAGCGCTGCATGGGAGAAATGGATGAACTCTCGCTCATGATGATATTTCCTCATGGAAGTTTCCTTAGCTGTTTCCATGTGCTTGATGTTGGTTACTGTAAGGAGATTTCTCTCTCTCTCTCCATGGGTTGCAGTTTGGTGGATTAAACAGCTTGTAAGTCTGCATCCTTGCAGCCCGAAATGAGCAGCTGCTGTGAACCCACTGGGCTCTGTGCCTCGGGCTCCTTTATTCTATTACCGATTATACCCTGCGGTTACTCGCTGCCTGGAAGACTGTTGGACACAGCACTCTGCGTGTTCTTGTTTTCTTTAAACTCCTCTTCCTTCAGTTACTTTCTTTGTTGCTAGCTTCATCTGTTTCAGGGCGACCTCCTGCCAAGTTGATTCTGTTCCTTTTCCTGACCGCTCCTCCTATGCTTTCCATTAACTCTAAACTTATGTTGCTCTTTAATCACTCACACCAGGATGTTAAATTCAGGCTCTGCTGCCCTTTTCATCTATGTGTTGTTGCTGTTTGTTTGCAGGGCCCGGTGGGACCAGCAGGAGACAAAGGGCCATCGGTACAGTATGTCTTGCTAACTACACCCAGCTTTTACAGAGGGGGCCCGCCATGTAGTCAAATGTTGCATTCTCTATTGATGATTTTGTTAAGGCGTGTTTATAGTTTCCGTTTGCCTGATAATGGTGGAAAGATACAGCTAAATTATTTAGGCCAGCGTTTCTCAAACTGGGGTTTGGGAGGGTACTGCAGGGGGGACATGGGCCCCGCTGATCAACTCCTCCCCCCCCCCCAACTACTCTGCCTCCCTCCCAGCGCCTCCTGCACACTGGAGAACAGCTGGGAGAAGGGGGAGGAGCGGGGATGGGCCACGCTCAGGGGAGGGGGTGGAAAGAGGAGGGGCAGGGGTGGATCGAGGGTGGGAAGAGGAGGGGCAGGGATGGGGCCTTGGGGGAAGGGATGAAGTGGGGGTGGGGCCTGGGGCTGAGTGTAGGGCATGGGGGACACTGACAATTTTTAAATCAAAATGGGAGTGCTTGGGTGTCTAAAGTTTGAGAACCACTGATTTAGGCCATGATCCAGCAAAGCACTTAAGCACCTGCTTAACTTGGGGACTACTCACGTGCTTAAAGTTAAGCATGTGTGCAAGTGTTTTGCTGGACTTTTGGTAGAAAATAACAATACATCGTCTCACTCCTGTCGTATCTAACCAGTCACAAGATAGCCATGATTCACCAGTCTGCCACTCTGTCGTGATAAAATCCTAGCTTCAACTGACTTCTGCTGACACTGGTGTAAATGTAGCAAGTGGAGTTAATCCTGATACATAGTGCAACAGGGAGATCGGAATTTTGCCCCTTGTGCTCATCATTTAGCGCAGGGGACGGGAGACAGGACGTCTGGGTTCTGTTCGCCCCTCTGCAGCATGGCCTTGGGCCAGTCAGTTCTCTCTCTGCCTAACCGTGCACACCTGTGAAAGTGCTATAACGCCGACCCCACCGAGGGGCTTAAGTTGTGAGGCTTAATTTATGGATAGCTGCAAAGTTCCTTGAGTTCCTTCAATGGAAGATATTATATTAGCACCGAGTGTGATTAAGTTTTTCTGGAAAGTCAGTTCGGATGTTGCTAGTTAAATGGGTTCTCGTAGCTGATGGGCTGGGAGTTCCATTTCCGCAGCAGACAGGAATCTGGCCGCTGCTAAATATGTGGATGGGGTAAAAACGATGCTGCCAACATTTCTGATCAGGTTTATTTCTTCTCATTTTACCAGGGCCCTCGAGGTTTACCAGGTGTTCCAGGCCCACAGGGGCCAACAGGGCAGGATGTAAGTAAAGAAAGTGAGAGTTTAAGTGTTTATTGTAGTTAAAAGGGCTACCCACAGTCAATATATCACCTTAAAAAAACCCTGTCTTTATCGGTCCAGGAGCTGGTTCTTTAGGGTGGGCCAATGAGATAATTAATAGTGATGGAACAAAATTAACCAAAGAAAAATTTATGTCAAACATCTGGTAGAATGACCTAAAAGACCTATTGGACTGCGGAATAATGTCTCTAGGGAAGTGGGGGAAGACCCATCACTGAGCCTGTTAGAACGACACTGGAGAAGGTATACTGTCTGGGAATAATCCTGCACTGGCTGGGGAAGCCTCAAGATAGCCAGTCACTTTCTTGGGTTTATGATTTCTCTGATTCTCTGACACTTTAATGAAAACAGGAATCTTGGGCCCGGGGGTCCCTGATGGCTTTTTGTTGCATTGCCATGCGAAAGAGATGACATTTTACCTCTTCCCAGCCTTTCTTCCAACTCCTGCCTTCCCAGAGTGTGAGTCACAGAAGTGATGCTCTCCGTGATGAGGAACAGAGGGAGGTCTTCACGTGTCTGCTGGGGGAAGCTGATCCCTGCCCCTGGTTTGTGGACACTTGCTGTGTCACAAGCACTGCTCTGTGGAAGGAGGAGGAAGCTCTTTGCAGATCAGCAAGTGCTGAGATCTAGGAACCAGTCCTTGGTGGAAGTGGGAAAAGGGGCGCTGGATGTGTTTAAAGGGGGTGACACTGACATAACATTGGGACATGAAAAGCTGGTGCCTTCATGTAACTCTCCTTCTCTACACAGTGTTGTGACACCGTAGGACCCTAAATGAACCCCAGGTTCTCTAGGCTAGCCCCATGAAAATATATGCCACGGCTTCAGAAAATTGAGGGGCTGATGTAACAATCGTTGGGTGTAGCTCCGTTGAGGTAATCTGATTGGCCCAAAGAGACATACTGTGAATCTGAATGGATCTCTTCTCTCTTCCTCCTGGGGGTTTGCAGAGGGACATCTCATTTTCTTCCTGCACACTCGGGTTCCTCTAAGTGTGGTCTCGCTCTCCTCACCCCACCATGGGGAAGAAGGGATGAATTATCTCCTACTTTCCCTTACTTCTGGGGGACCCAGAGATTCTCTCCATGCTGGTACTGTCCTGCGGCGTGTGCCTAGCTCTCCAGGAGCACTGACCCCCCCCCTGCAGCCATCACCCTGCTCCCTCTGGGAGAGAGGGTGCTGAGAGCTTGTTTTGGCTAAAGGAGGGTAGTAAAGTTAGCTGAAAGTTAAAGCACCTTAGTCTTCCAAGAGTATCTACAGTCTTTTAATCGCAGGATTTTTACCTGTCTCAAGGAAGCAAAGTGTAAGAAGCGATGTGCCGTCTTGCCAGCATTTCCCGAGTTCCCCAGAAGAGTAATTATAAGACAAGTTTCTCCTTTACACACGTCTCAGTCAATGACGTTGCAGTTCCTTGGGAACCGCAACTGTTCCCCACTGAAATTCATTACCACCGTTTCATATTCATAAGCCAGAGCAAGACAAGAGGCCGCAGAAGGGCCCTTCTTTGGACGCCGGCGTTAATGCAGACACAGGAAAAGAGCAATTGAAATTTCTTCTGATTTCTTCCACCCCGGCTGAGGCCAGGTGGGGCGATCACCGATACAGTCTGATGTCACTCAAGAACACACACAGCAGTGGAGACCAGGAGTGTGCAAAGGAAAAGGACAGGACCTTTCCATGGGACTCAGTGGTGCCTCACAAAGCAGCCCTGACAGAACTGGAGATGGCAGGAAGCATTGTGCTGCAAGGCACCCAGAGTGCTGTGTACCTTCCCCTCTGCAGCCCACCAGCTCTGCTGACGGATGGTGAGGGACCAGGCCCTTCCATGCCCTGCCTCTCCTCAGAGAATTTGCTTTCCATGCTCAAGTTTGAAAATGTCAGTCTCAGAGCGGTGCTGGCTATGAGAAGAGCCGTGTTGCCAGATTTCATGCAGCCAAATGTCACGGGTGTGCAATTGCCTGAAATGAACCGGCCTACGTTTCTGTGGAACACTTCTCCACATAGATGTAGGCCTGACTGATAAGTAAGGGGGGCAGTGGCAGGCACCCCAAGGATGAGGATCTCAAATGTTGCCAGATTCTGGCCCTTCTGGAGGCACTTCCTACATAGCCCCTTCCATGTTATAGAATGTCTTCCTTTCCCTTCCAGGCCCAGACCTCAGGTATTTGACATATTAGTGGTGCCTTGCCAATTGCCCATCTCAATCTGTCTCTATCACACAGCACATCTCTGAAAACTGGTGTCAAACTGCTCCCACAAACGATGACTCAATGGTGCTCCGAGTGACTGCCAGGATCCAATCTTGCAGTTTCTGATGCAGGATCGGGGCCTTAGTTTTAAATGCTCCAGTTGGGCTCAGTCTTCAGTGCTTCATTCATCTCTCCTTGAAACTGCTGCAGCTCAACCAAGTATTACCTGTGCCTTAAGTGACCATGAAAACATGATGAACCAGATTTGCCCAGGGGGTAACTTCAGTGGCATTAAGAGTAAAACCAGTGAGGAGTATGGAAGTATGTGTAGTGAGAGCAAGTAATTCAGAGATGGAGAGAGGTAGATTCTAAATGTTACCAACATTTAGATACATTAGTAGTTCTTGTAGAAGTGTGTGTGATTGTCCCAACACTGGCAGGGTTGTGTGACAGTAGGCACAAATGAGCAGTATCCTGGGATGGCGTGTTTATGTGTGTGTATGAGGAGCGGGAAGAGAAGAAAGGTCTTATTGTGAGTTAATCTCATAGATTTTTCTCTCCCTTGTCCATAGGGTTTACCTGGAAATCCTGGGGACATAGGACCTCCTGGAAAGCCAGTATGTCATTTCACTTTTAGATTAAATCCCAAACAATTCTGCTCTTCTCCCTTTTATATCAGTACCTCCATATACCCCATCCTTCACAGTGACCGTTAAATGTCACTCACTTGCTGTTCTAACCGGAAGAACAGCTACAAGAACTAAGAGCGAAGAGTGATTACGGTAGAAGCGCCTGTGGTAGGTTTGGCTCAATATAAAAATAATTGAATATGCTGTATGTAAATGAAAGCAAAAGCTCGTAACAACATTCTCTTAGTATTTGCATATAAAACCCAAGGCCAGAATCTGTATTTTCTACACATGCCCTGCCCAATCTATCCCTGTATTCTGGAATACATTTATAATGCCATTGACAAAGGACATATTGGGCCCAATGAGCAACAGACAGTGCAAGGAAAATCAGTACCATACCACAGGGAATTTTCATGCAAATTTACCTTCAGTGTCTCATTTTATAAAACTACTTTTTAAGTTTGTATTAAACAACGGATTTCTCTTTCCACAGGGTGCCTCCTCCCTGCTTTCTCCTGAGGACATAAATCTTTTAGTCAAGGTACAGGCGGAAATTGCCTTTGTAATGAGATTGTTTTTTGCTTTTAAGTTGATGACTGATGCTACATTATGGAGATGTGTCTGAACTGTGAGTGCCAGATGTGCATCTGAATATTCTAAACAGCCAGATGTGCAAGCAGTTTGCAGTTCATAGAGTCACACTGTCAACTGGTGCCATTGGGGACACATTAGAGACCAAAGGGGGTATGGCCCGAGTTAGATACGCTCCAGTAATCTCCACCAGTGTAATGGCCTACAAAGGCCCTTACAAGCTGGTGTAAGTTAGAGCAGCCCCAAAGTTGCTGCTCTAACTTTTAGTGGGGCCTGAACTGGCCCTCTGAAGCACCAGGATCAAATATTTTCAAGCATAATTCCCTAAAGATAGGCTTTAAATGCCACTGAAAGCATCTAAATAAAGGGGCCCAATTTTCAAAAATGCTGAGCCTCTATGTCTCCTGCTTAAGTCAGTTTAAGCTGTAGGTGCTCAGTGCCCTTTGAAAATCAGTCCACGTTTGCATTAGGTGTCTAACTGGGGATGTAGGTGCCTACCATTAAGCGCCCACATTTGAAAATGTTGGTTTGTAGGTTTGCTTTTGCTGTCCATGAAGACGATTTCATGGGAAATGATTCAGTATTTGACACCAAGCAGCTGCTAAATCTTTACTGATGACCATGGGCACAGTAGCGAGATTTTTAAGCAGTCTAGGGACATGGCAAGAAATCTTTTCCTATTGCTTAAAAGGCACTGAAAAAATGAACTGCTAACTGGCCCCCTTCTTAGAGCTGAAAAGAGCAGCCCTCTCTAGTTACTACCTTGAGATGAAACCTTGTATTCACACAGCATCTCTTCTCCAAAGATCCCAAATATCTTTACACAGAGTGCACTGTATGAAGTTGTTTTGTATTCGGTAGCACCTGGAGACCCCAGCTGAGCTCAGAGCCCCATTTGTCTAGGGGCCATACACCCACACAGTCGGAGGCAGACCTTGGTCTAAAGTGCCTATATTCTAAGTCAGACAGACACCCAAAGAATAGCAGGGAAAAGAGCGGCAAAGTGCATTGCCCAAGGTCATACAACAGATCCCTGGCAGAGCTGGGGATAGAACTGAGCCCTCCTGCCCTATCCACTGGACTGCACTGCTTCTCTGTATACTGGGCTCACTTCACCCACCACTGAAACAAGGCCAACCCTCAGGCGGAAATGCTAGGAATTCTGTACGCTTGCCGGGTGGTTTTTGAAATAAAGAATCATGCACTGAGCTGACACTTCAAAGGACAGTGGAGGGAGACAGAGCGTAATTCCCCATGATGGAATTTGGCCAGGGTACTGTGGCATACATCTACTCTTGCAACAAATGCCAAGAGATCTTTCACGACCACAAGTGGGCAGTGCTTCACTTCTCCCTGTTAGTCCACAGTGCCTACCACCACTTTGCTGGACATAGGTTCAGTACTGACTAGGAGGGCAAGTGCCCCCTCTAGGGGTGGGAAGACTGTGGCATGAACTCCCCCCCTAAATTAAGGACCATCAAAAACCTGACCACTTTCCATTAAAAGTGCAAGGCACCTTTCTTTAACCTGCCTTCTCTAACATAAACACATAGCAACAGGTTTTTATGTTAAAAACACCACACTGCATGAGACACTCCACTGCACGTTTCTCCCTGCAGGGAGAGGATGAGAGAGAGCAAACAACACGTGACAAATGTGTAGCCATATCGCTCAATGCACTACTGGAAGGCGCTCAGATACCATGGTCACCAGCGTGGTATAAGAACCTATAGAGAATAGAGTAGGAGCCGCCCCCAACTCCCTACAGCTCCTGGGTTTTCCCTGGACAGCTGCCCTCCAAGCACTGACCCAGCCTAGCTTTTGAGGTTGGATAAGACACTGTTTTGAATCTGTAAGTTAACAACAAAGACATTTTTTTTTTTTGTATTCCTGCTTCACGTTTCTCCTCTCTCTCTCGCCATTAGAATAGGCCTTTCCCCCCATTCTGTGAGCCTGGCTTGGATACTGCGTTATGACTCATCTGGCCCCCTTGAGGACTGCCCGTAATGCCTACTCAGGTGCCACAACAGTTCTGTGGCCTCCCACTGATTTGAATGGAGCACAGACCTAGAGCGTAGGCCCATAGTGCCGCCGAGCGTCCGTGGGACTGGAAGGGAGCCTCAGTCTCATCCCTAATGCTCTTCTCAGTGTGACCTCCTCTCTTTTAGGATGTGTGTAATGATTGCCCACCTGGCCCCCCGGGGCTCCCTGGAGTGCCAGGCTTCAAGGGGGATAGAGGTGCCCAAGGACCTCCGGGTAGAGATGGCCTGAATGGGAAAATGGTAAGAGAACTGCAGTAAGGTTCATGCTTCAGGATCACTTTGATAACTGTCTTTAGCCTTATTTTAATAGTCCTGCATTTATTGTCATAGTAAGAGCAGTGCACTAGGTGCTTCATAGATGGGTCTGAAGCCCAGCTCCTGTTACAGCCCCTTTACCCTGCTCTGGTAGCATGAAGGAGCTTAGGGGGAGGAGGAGGGGACAGATGGAAGGGTGACGGGGGTGGGGGAGTGGATGGAGAACTCCGCCCTCCAACAATTTAGGGATCTACTTTATGTTGGGGCTTGCTCCAGCCCTGAGAGCAGCCTAGAATACAGGAGCCAGCCATCCCTCTTGCGCTGCACCTCCTATACAACCAGCAGAAGAGCCTGGTAAAACCAGAGAGGACGTTTCAGCCGGGCGCCTGCAGACAAAGAGAAGAGGCTACACACAAACAAAGAGAAGAGGATGAGAAACAACCAAACCAGGAGGGCTGAGCAGAGGAGAGGAGTACAGTTCTAAGAGCTCAGGGACAGCTGGATGGATTTTCTGTTTGTCAGGAGACAGCCCGCGGGAAGGCGTGAGGGAGTAATTTTTAAGGAGGGGCTTGAAAAAGGGGAGGCTGGGGGCCTGTGAATACGTGATACTCGCTGAGAATAAAGGTTGCAGAACTGGATCTCTAATATGTAGGGATCTAAATGGGAGAGGAACAGTCGTGGGACTCTCCTCTCAGTCCACGCATGCCATGTCCAGTACCCCATAAGGACCCGCATCTCTAGCCATCCCTGTGCCCTAATTATCAGGTCCTTCTCCCAGCCTCCCTGCAAGGCCTATGTGGCTCCCTCTCCCTCTACATCAGTTGCATACTATACATAAATTGGCATAGAAAAGTCAGTGGAGTTACTGGTGCAACTGATAGTCTGGCCCCAAGCTTCTGCGTATCTCATGTTATTTCAGATCTTCCATTTACATAGTGCCTCTCACCCCGAAGCACTTAACATATGCGGGAATCGCCTCTCCCGGCCACTGAAGGGCTGCTCTATTGGAGTGGAGCACAGGAGTTGTGTAAGACAGGACGGGAGAGATGCCATATCCAGCCTTAGCCGCGGAGGCAGAATGTGTTTTCCTCCAGTTCAGCCGGGAAACCACTTATTTTTGTAGAAAGCTGCCTGGGCTGTTTAATTGCCACGAGCAGCCAGGACTGTGGTTGTATGTTTTGTCCAAAACAAAGCACCTCTGGGTAGCGCAGTGCCCCCTGGCCCCATGCTGGGGCATTGGTTCAGTACAAATTCAGAGGGTAGAGTCCCATTTATTGAATCCCACCGACTTTTCTTTTTTGAAAGTCTCCCATCCCAGGACTGACCAAGGTTAGCACCTGTGTGCGTGTGTAATACACTAGCTACGTGAGTGTGATTATGTCTCCCTCTAGTGGCTGGCCTGTCTTTTGAATAAGAGCCAGCTTTTGAATAAGACCTTTTGGTGTTAATGGGTCCCTCTGATGCTGTATATATGTAATCAGGAGCTTCTCACACAGGCACAGAGCATCCAGGATAGCTGGACTGAGTCCTAACTGTATTAGGCTGCAGAATTGAAAGCTTATCCGTGCATCTATTGGTTCTGCACATGATGGGTGGCTGGTCACTTACTATGTCTTTCTGAGTTTGTAAGCAATTAGTGTGATTGAGCGCGCTTTCCTCTTTATTGTAGGGCGATCCTGGACCCCGGGGTCTCCCAGGCCCTCCAGGGGTGGATGGTCCAAAGGTCAGTAATTCTCCTCAATTAACATCACCTGGATTGACTCCATTCTTATGTAGAGCAAAGGCTGAAGCGGAATGCAGAGGGGAAGAACTTATGCGGGACTTGAGTGGTAGACAGGCCCTGTGCTACCTTTCTGAATTTCACCCCTGAGTCACACAGCTTCCCCATGGACAGCCCAGCAGTCTAACATAGTATCTAGCACTGCCCCCCCATCTCTGTTTGCAAAGACCAGTTAGGTTTTGATCCTCCACACAGAATTTGGTCTCAATGGGAGCATTGTGCAGGCAAGGATTGCAGGATGGGCGCCTTACTATCAATTTGGATCCGCTCACCTGAGGAAGGAGGGAGAGCCCCAGCCCTGGAAATCCTGCACCTTCCTTTCTACTTGAAAAATTCCTTGCTTGAATGGTTTTGATGTAACAAATGATTTGGTATGCCGGGGGCTACACTGACAATGCACTGAACTGTCGGTCTTTTAAATGGCCACAGTCACTTGGTCTATAGCACCCAGTATTACTTGGAAACGCGTTGGAAGAGGGGCTGATCATTTTAGCTATTTACCACGTCTCAACCTCATATTCAAGGGTCATTGACAAACGCCAAGCGATGAAGGATTCTAGTAATTTAACATTTCGAGCTCTGGCCTTGTGTAACCTCCGTGATCAGTTTGCTCAGAAAGTCAGTGCTTAGTTACGGTTGGAACATTTACAACTGCCTCATGTGAAACAAACCAAAACAAATCAATGGCAATAGAGATAAGGAGTTTCCCCCTAAACTTACCTGCCTTCCAGCACTTGGTTCCAGTCTCAAACAGTGTCTGCTGTTTAATTCCTTTTTATTTGCAGTTATTACAATGAACGAGGAGTTATACTAGTTCAGAAAACTGATTTTACTTCTTGCCATGAAAAGTAGAGAAAGGGCAATAAAGGAACAAAAGCAAAAGTGCCGTCGGTTCAGACAGGAGAACATTCTGAGAGAAAACTCCGAAAACAGCTAGTAACCCAAATAGATGTATGTGTTATAGGTAATTGCTGCAAACACTCAGCTGTCTGAGAAATAATCATTCTCTGCTGTTCAGTCATGCAGTGGGAGGGAAGACTGGGGTGGGAAGACTCAGCATTTGACTGACATAATGGCATAAGATTTGAATTGTCCATATGAACATGAACAAACCTAAATCTAATAGGTGGTCAATATCCCAAGTTGCATTCAGTCCATAGATGCACGTACCCACAGTCTGCAGGTGCTCAAATAAAATAACAGACAGAGAGTAACGCCATAAGATAGCCAGCTGGTCTGTTGGGACTCCTTCCAAAATTCACGGTAGGGCTTCCCTGGGATTTAAAGTGCAGAGTGCGCTGCTCTTCTGAAAGCCCAGCATGGCACACTCTGGGGTAGAAACCCCCAAAACTCCCCAGAGTATAGTTCAGTGGAACTGCAGGTCCTTTCTCGGTCAGTCCCTTCCTGCTCCTCTCAATGACATCAATCCAGACATATTTTAAGTGATAAACTGCAGACTGTTTTCCCCCACTTGCCTAACTGTTGTTCTCTATTGAACGATGCTGTGTGTTGGGGACACTGTAAATTCCACACCCAGCAATTTAGTAGTAATCTGGAACGTTGGTAAAGTTGTATTTTGGGCTTCCCAATCTGAGTAGTTTCCATACAATGTTTTGTTAATTTTTTCTGGTGTGTGGGCAAATAAATGTGGGTTAGGTGGACAGTGAGACCCCAATTCAGCAAAACACTTAAGCAAGTGCTTATCTTTAAGCACATATTGAAGTCAATGAGACTTAAGTGCATGCTTAAAGTTAAGCATATGCTAAAGTGCTTTGCTGAAGTAGAGCCTACAGCTGGGAATGTCATAAACCTTAGTGGCTTTCAATGGCTTTGTTTGTTATCAGGGCACTAAAGGAGACCGTGGGACATCTGGAGATGCTGGACCAAAAGGTGGACAGGTAAAAGAGTGTGCTTCCCAAGTAGTGCAACTGGAATATGCGTCTAGGATATAATCATGACTCCCGCCCTGGCGACACCTGCCCTGGCCTCATTGGGGACAGAGGCAAAGATCCTCAGCACCCCTAACCCCCAGAGGGCGGGAGTAAGAAGACTTGAGCTGGGACTCTCCCCATCAGGATGCCCTCCACTTAAAACCCCTCCTCCCTGCCATCACCATCATTTTCTGTGGAGTGTCTGTAGGCTGCCATTTGGCCTTTATTCCCACCACCGTCACCACCACCTCTGGTATCTCCGGGAGGAATCCAGTTGGCTGCCTCGTCCTTGTTGGTTTTTAAGGGCTGACCGTCTGGCCTCCTTCCTTGGCTAGTGCACAGGTGAGACGTGGGGGTGGGCAGCCTTTTCAGAATTGGGATCCAGAAGGCTCCACCATGTCCTGCTGCTACGCTGTTGTGGTTCTCTCTCATCTGGCACCTGAAAAACCCCAGGCTGTTCACGCTATGAGGGAGTCCCCAGCTACCCAAATGGCTTATCCAAAGATATGATGGGTAAGCAGTTAAGGAGAGGCCTCTGTCTTGTCTGGGGGAGAAACTTGGGGATTTTCCAGGGGAACTGGGATCCCGCAGGAACAGAGGGGAATTAGACAAATTGTGGCCAAAATCAAGCCCAGGTTTGCTGTAGGTTTCATGAACCTTACACTGAAAGTGGGCCAGGTTTTTTGGTCCAGTAATGAAGCCCCATAATCCGGTAAGTTTCAAGTTACAAACATTTTTCCTAGCTCTCATTTTGCATAGCCTTCTGCCTTGGCCTTTTGGTCTTCCTCTCCTGGCTCCGATAAGCATAGACCAGCAGATGCCTTAGGAAAAGTACATCCGCAACATAACTGTGCTTCTTTCTCGACTGACTGCTAACACTGCAATAATTGCTTAGTGAATATTTCCCTTGCATACAAAATATGCAACTCATACCAAGCCTGCTATTATGTTTCTTGACGAGTTATTCAGTCTCCAAAGCCTATGTATATTAAAGACTTTAGATACAGCATAAAAGTGCTTTGCTTTGCAAGCCGAGGCTTCAGTTTGTAATCCCAGGATAGCTTATTTCCTGAGGACCAACCCTTCTGTGTGTTCACGCATTTCACTGTTCTATCACTGCTTCCTTTCGACTGCCATTTATTGACCTAAAATCTGGGGGACGTAACTGAAGAGTGAAGAAGAGATTGAGTCTAATCTAATAGCTCTCTTGTGATTCTGCAGGGTCACCCTGGAATGCCTGGCTTCGCGGGACCTCCTGGAAACCCAGGGCCCCCTGTAAGTTTTCCTCCTTCCCCCTCCCCACCATTGAGACGTGGATCATCATGCTGCATATGTGTGTGTCTCTAATAAGTGTAGCTGCAGACTGCATATGCCACAGAGGGCCACTTCCACCCACGTCTGTGCCATTTCTTTTAAGTTTCCCATTGGGTTCGTAATCGACCCTGGAGCATCATAGAGTCCCACACTCATGATAATTGCTTCTTAACGCAGCTTGCAGCCATTGCTTTGCCTCATGAACGTAAATTTATGCTAAACGTTGGTTGCTTCCTTTATAGAAAAGACAATGGGCATGACATTTCTTTTCACTGAGCCCACATGGTAAAAAATATTGGTGCTTCCTGTGGAAGCAGAGAAAGAACTGACAGGAAGGGGATGCAATGCATGACAGTTCGTTAGCAAGAGTTAGGCTAACTGTAACCCTACTGACGAACTGTCATGCATTGCATCCCCTTCCTGTCAGTTCTTTCTCTGCTTCCACATTCCCATCTATTAGACGAGGCTGCCAGTTGGCTTTAGAAATAACAACGGTCAAAAGGGAAAATGTTTGGCTCGTTGACGCGTTAAATGACACACAAGGATCTTAGACAAGGGTTTCTCTAGTTTTCTCGTGTTGTGGACTTCTTTGGATAGGATTGTCCCCCCACTGTCGTGCGTCGCCCTTCCCAGTTCCCCATGCTCCACATTAGCAACGGTGCTTCTTTACATGACAAAAGCATATTAGGATGGTGTTGAAGAGACACGGCTAAAATCGGTTTGCTTGAGTGCATTGTGTGCGGCCACTTATGTCTCCCAAGAGCTCTATCTTTTCCCTGATTGTAGGACTCTGACAAACCTCCCTTGAAGCCACTCTGGCTTAACCTGGCCGGGTCCCTTTGCAGTTTGACCCTAGCCCTCCTAAATGTTTGCAACCTCCCTCTAATCCCTGTGTCAGCAGCAATCTGAGCATGGCAGAATTTATATTGCACTGTTGCTTTGCCATTGTGACATCAGCACCACCAGGAAGGGCTCGGTGGGTCGCTGAGCACGGTTTCGAGGACTCAGACAGTGAATACATGCTTTCTGGCCCAGAATCATAGAACTTGTTGGGTTGGGATGGTAGCTAGAGTGGGTGCCCACATCCATTTGCTTACCTATTTGCCGGATTGATTGCACAACCTCTAAACCAGACTACCTAGTCTCTTCACATATTCAAGTTATGATTAGGACCCAACCAATTTCACGGCCGTGAAAAACATGTCACGAACCGTGAAATAAGCCCATCCTCGTGAAATCCGATGTCCTCTTGTTCCTAGGAGCACCCCAGCAAAAGGGGGCTCCTAGCTTTGGCTGGGCTGGGGAATGATAGCATCCCCTGCACAGCTGCTCTGGAAGAGGGGTGAGACCAGACCCACCTCTGGGTGCCTCCCCCTGCTGCAGCATGCTCTGGGATTGGGCAGCAGCCCCAGAGGTTCCTGCAGCTGGAGGAGGCTTGTGGAGTTGGATATGATCTTCCCCGTGCTGCTCGGAGCGCCCCAGCAGGGGGCTGCTAGTCCGGGCAGGGCTGGGGCAGGACAGGACTTGGGTATCTCTCCCAACTGCAGATAACTCCACAGCCCCTCCGCCCCACTCTGTCCAGCTCTGAAGGCAGCACAGAAGTGAGGGTGGCAATCTCATGACCCCGTACAACAGGTTTGCGACCTCCCCCCACAATCTCCTTTTGGATCAGGACCCCCACGGTTACACCACCATGACATTTCAGATTTAAACGTCTGAAAATGTGAAATTTACCAATTTTCAAATCCTATGGCTGTGAAATTGACCATACATTACCATGAATTTGGTAGGGCCCTAGTTATGGTGATTCCATAGCCCGCCTGAGCAGCTTGCCTTGATGCCAAAGACTTTATAATTAATAAAGTTTCTCATAATATTTAACCTACATTTTTCTTGCTGCAACCTGTGCCCGTGATGTCTTGTTCTGTCCATATTGACTAATGAGTCCAAGATTTGCCTTCTGCAGCATATGCTCCGAGATATTTCTCCCAGCAGTTCTAGTCTTCTCAGAGTTAGTCTGGGCACAATCTTTTTCTAATTACTGTATATTTTCTGGAATGGCAAACAGTCAAAAATGTCTGACAATGTATGGCTTAGGAGGCTAATTATATACTGAGGTTGGTGACTGCTTTTCTGAGATGAATGAATGTGAATGAATGCTAATAGGTATGAATGACAGAAAACTGTCATGTTGCCATCTGTGGTACTGCCTGTGTTGACAAGGATACGCTACGAACGAGCAATTCATATTCTTTCTGCTTTGTTTTATTTAGGGACCAGATGGCAAACCAGGACCTGCAGGACCCCCAGGAATGCCTGGGGATACAGTAAGCCATTGACCAGGGGGTTAGCTTCTTTAGAGTGAGGCTGAACTGAAGCAAACATGATGTTTTCCCCCAAGCCCCCCAAGTGATATTTAAAATGCTATTCATGTTGAATAGACCCTGCTGGAAACTCTTTGTTTCCTTTACTTCTATGCAATCCAACCTTTCCAGAATTAGAATTCCTGATACAGCTGTGATGTGATGGGAAAACCCTTCAGTGAGCAGGTGGCTTCCCCACTCTTCTCCAAACTCAGTCCACATAAGTTATAGCAGGATAAATATCCTCCCTTCCCAGGGTTTGGTTTTATTCACCGAAGGAACTTAAAATTCAACCGCATGAATCCAATCCAAGCTTTCTACTCAGGCTTGTCATCTCCTAAGGTTACTCTCAGACCTGCTCAGCCCACAGCCTAGGTTTGGATCTCAAGAGAGAACCTACTGTCTCTCTCATATCCATACAGGTAGTGACCCACGTGCAACACTGAATCAGCAAAACACACTTAAAATTTCCGAGCAGGATCATCACCTGCTGACACAGTGCTGGAAAATAAGGGTGAAGTGCTAGCGACTCCACAAGGCCTGCTAGGGATTTCGTTATTGCTATCGGTTGTACAAGGAAAGTGCTCAGATACTACCGTGATGGGTGGCAGTAAAATACCCTGAGAGAGAGAGAGAGAATCTGATCTGGCTCTGATTGATCTTAGCTTTTGAATCTGGTTGATCTTCATTGCAAAGTGAAATAGAAGATTCCTTGTTATGAATCAATGTCTCTCTTGTTTCTGAGAGGAGGCATCTTGGAGTAACACAGGCTGTTGAGTCAGAATAATGCAGCTGTGTGTAATTATGATGCATTTCTGGAATTGGATTGCTCAGTGTTTGCTAACGAGCCTGTCGCCCCTTGGCCATTTCTTCAACTCTAGCCTTCATCAGAATTCACCAAGAATTGCCCCTCTGATGGCTGTTGTGAGATGAGTTAGTCTTAGCAGAGAGGCCAAGGACCAAGCTTTTCTTTCAGCCCTAACAGGTGGTCAGGGTGAAGCAATGTGTGACAGCCTGTGTGCTGTACAATCCCATAGATAAACAGGATTTCATTCACAGGGACAGTCAGCTAAACACCTTTCATAGCCACCAATTTAATATATACAGACTATAAAACATGCATTGACTGGCTTTTATATTAATGTCAATAGCACAGTGCTGGGCAGAGACTTACTATGTTGTTATCCACTTCTTCACAATTTACACTTTTGAGACCAAATCCAGCCCTCTCTTAAGAGGCTGCAATTCCCACTGAAGTCCATGAGAGTTGCATCTGTTTATCTTGGAGGCTGAATTTGGCCTTTGGTGTCAATAACTGTGAATATAGCAAAGCAAAGTTTGGTCCCTAAGGGAGTGGAAGTGGGAATGCATTAGAGACATGTAGTTCATTTCTCCTCCCCTCCCAACTCCGAGTTTGCAAAGTGTTCTTCCTTGTGAAGCAGCATCTGAAAAGCTTTTCTGAACATTGCCACATCAATGGTCTCTTTACAGGGTAAAGATGGCCCACCAGGTCTCCTGGGCCCACCAGGACTGCCTGGCCTTCAGGTAAGGGACAATTGCTTGCTATTTCTCATTCAATATGTTACACTTCCTGTAAGCAAGTGGACACAGCCAGTGACATTTCTGAGCTGTCTTGGAGTGGATGTGAGATTTATATTCACTGGGCTCCATACAGTGTGAGTTCTGGGTCGGGCACCTTCCAGCCAAGTGATAGTTTCCAAAATAGATTCATCTGTTCCTCTTGCCTGACTCTTATTTCCCTGGCAGAGATCTTCCCATAGGGCACCAATGTGAGATAATGCCTCCAAGCCTGTGGGAACAGATAATTGTATCTGCAATTCATACTACTACAGGGGATGGGATTTTATGTTCTAGTGTCCAGAATGTAATGATCCCCCCTGTATTGGCTCAAGAACAAGTGCAGGATCAGTTTAATATCTGAAACCCCACTGATCTGGCAACTGTGTTGATCTAGTGAGTCTTATCTATCTCTAATGTCTATGGGCCAGATCCTCTCCTGGTGTAAATCAATGTAGTTCATTGAGTAGTCAGTGGAGCGATGCTGATTTATGCCACCTGAGTATCTGGCCTTACATTCCTATCTTTAAGCAGTGTGAGGGATGCTGATAAGGTGAAGCATCATGCGTCTGACTCCTCTGTACTTCCCATTCTGGAACATGAAAGAGCCTGTGGTGTTGGCAGGGTGCGGGAGTAGAGACCGTGGGGGCTGGACAGAGCTGTTGTTTGTAAATAGCTGAGGTGTGGAAGTGAGAATGGGGCATCACGGGATGCACAGTGACCAACCAGAGCAGTCATCACAAGATTCACACTCACAGAGATGTACCATTCTTCTGTATAGCCACCCTGACCCCCTAATGGATGTTTCACTTACAGGGCATTGACGGCAAGGATGGCAAGCTTGGATCTCCCGGGGAACCGGTAAGGATTCACGTTGTAAATATCATCATTTCAAGCTGCCACAGTCAGGTTTTCAGAGCCCACACCTGGCTATGGCTTTACATGCATCTAGTTCACACTGAACTGCCTTGAGCAATCTATTAATGTGCAAATCTTAGCACCTTGAAAGGAGACCTGGCCCTTTACTCTGAGGGTCTGTGTACACTTTAAACTGGGGGTGTGATCCTCAGCTCGAGGACGCAGAGCCAAGCTGCCATGCTAAGAATAGCTACAAATACGACAGGTAGCTGCATTGTCACGAGCTGGAGGAGGGGCTAACGTAGCTGCAGGATCATGAGCTGCAGGAGGGGCAGCTGCCCTGAGTACGCACTAGGGTCTCAGCGGGTACGTACTCAGGGTGGCTAGCCGCTCATGCTGCTGCAGGTACGCTCTGTGTGTAGTGCATTCACTCAATCAGACCTAACGTGGGCAGGTCTCCTGGAGCTGGGACTCACAGCTGCAGCTCAAAGTGTAGCCATCTCCGTAGTGCTCCTGTAAATTCTAGAGACCCAGGTCCGCTGTGTAATACTAAACCTAGTGAGCCAGTTTTTACGGATGATGGGGCAGGGAAGGGAGCAGGAAATGCACTTGTTGGGTTGCAGAGTGACCATTCTCCTCCCTTCTCGGAGAGGAAGTTTTGTGTTTGATTTCCCCCCATTGTTCTTAACTTGTACGCATGGGGAGGAAAAGGACTGACCTGGAGTTTTCCAGCCAAAGGGCTATATTAATAAAGTGGACAGGAAATAGCATTCCCCTAGCATATGCATATTACTCTGAGAATGCGCTTCCAGGATCTGTTGCCCCCATCTCTCTTCCCGTGATTTGCCAAAATATGGCAAGCTCTTTCCTTACCATGACAGCGGACAAATACTCAGTATTAAGGTATTGTGTAGACTGAGCCACCTTTCAGAGTCAGATGCCCGCAGTTGTGCATAAACAATTGCACGTGCCCAGTTTCTCTATGAAAATGCCCCTTTTATATGTACGCACCAGATAAGCATGCGACTGCGTGCATCTAATTTTGAAAATCTGGTCCAGACAGGTACACCTGGCCACAGGCGTGGGCACATCTTCAACTTCCAAAGGCCACGTCTCTAGAAGCAAGGGTGGATTTACAGCTGGGTGGAGGGTGCCTGAGTGTGTGCACTCAGATGCAGGTTTTGTGGGAGCATCCCCATTGCATTCACATTTGAAGACTCGTCCCTAGAGCCCTCGTTACAACTAATGGGGAAGAGCAGAATTCCTTTTCAGATGGTGATGAGGCATATGCTGGCAATGACAGAACAAGATCATAATCTGAATGTGCTTGTTTCCATTAGGGCAAACCAGGAGAACCTGGGCTCCCAGGCCAAGAGGGGGCCAGAGGGTTACCGGTAGGTACTACGTCAGATGGTTTAATCCAGAAACTGTCTTATCCTTTACGCTGGAAAATCTTTGGGTGGGGATGGCCTTTGCCTGTGCGTGTGCGCACACAGCACCTAACACAAAAGAGTTGGCCTGGCTGAGACATCTAGGCATTTCCACAGCATAAACAATAAAAAAAAATCCAAGAACTCAAACTGGGCGTTTCTGGATCTTTTGCCCCCAGAATTCTCTGGAGCAGATTGTGCAGGTCCTTTGCCTGGAGATCAGGACGTAAGAAGCCTTCCACCCTCTGGGTGCCCCACATGCCAGGGCTGCTCACTGCTGTAGGCTGTGCGCTCTAGCCATGCATCCTGGGGATGGGGTGAGGGGAGGCCATGGCCCCACCCTTTCCCCTACACACTGTGGGCCAGGCACACCCAGAAGAGCCGCTGCACCACCATAGGCTCCCCTGCACCCTGTGCTGCTAAGAAGAGGGATGCTGCCTCCCTGGGATACAATTCCATGCTGAGCAGGGCCTGTTAATCTAAGGCAAAACCAGAGAGGTTTTAAGGGCAGCCACTGTGCATGCACCATTCAGCCAAGGCCTTCCCAAAGGTCCATGCATCTGGCTGTTGTTAATGTCACTCTCTTCTGCAGGGCTTCAAGGGGCACAGAGGAGATGCAGGTCCCCCAGGCCCCAGGGTAAGTAACATGCACCCCTCTGGGTGTGCTGTAGAAGGAGACGGGTAAGTCAGCCTTAAAGGGGCTCCCTAAACCTGAAAGAGAAGATTTTTACAGGCCTTTTTAACGTTGTGTTCGCGAGTTGCTGTGATCTTGTGGGGCCGGCCATTCTGGCTGCCTTGCAGTTGGGGGCAGAGCGCAGGGTGGACCCAGCTGTACGCTGCCTGACGCAGCTGGGGAGAGTCAGTGGCATTACTGGCAGCCTCCTTTTCTGGACTCCCAGCTAACATTAGTGCTGGTGTATTGAGCAGTCATTGATGGGTTAGTGCAGCACATCTCATGCCCCTTCCATGATGTCCCTTTGCATGTCAGTTTCACAGCACACCTCCCTGTGTACTGCCATGAAAGCCACAGCACGTAGCTCACAACTGCAGGCCAGGGGACCAGGAAACTTACTGTGCAGGCTGTACCAATATCAAATCGCACACCACCAAGCATTAGACATGCAGGATGAATTCAAAGATGAGGAGAATGGGCATGAATAATAGAGCTTTTTGGCTCACTCACCTCCTGATCAGAAAGTCCTGGCCCCATTCTCAGCTCCGACGTTGCAGGGATCCCCACAATAAGAGGTGTCATCTTGCAGATGAGATGGAAAACTGAGCTTTCTTCTGCCTAACTCTGGCTCTTCAGGAAAATAAATTATGGTCCAGTGGCACATTGCAGGAGGACTGGCAGAGAGCCCCAGTGACCTAGATCCTCCTCCCCTCCTCCCTAAAACAGTTTTTCCATGAAGAGTGCAAAACATGCCTTCAGTCACTGCACTCTCAATAGCTAAGGTATTAAGAACATAAGAATGGCCATACTGGGTCAGACCAAAGGTCCATCCAGCCCAGTATCCTGTCTACCGACAGTGGCCAATACCAGGTGCCCCAGAGGGAGTGAACCTAACAGGTAATGATCAAGTGATCTCTCTCCTGCCATCCATCTCCATCCTCTGACAAAAAGAGGCTAGGGACACCATTCCTTACCCATCGTGGCTAATAGCCATTAATGGACTTAACCTCCATGAATTTATCCAGTTCTCTTTTAAACCCTGTTATAGTCCTAGCCCACACAACCTCCTCAGGCAAGGAGTTCCACAGGTTGACTGTGCACTGTGTGAAGAACTTCCTTTTATTTGTTTTAAACCTGCTGCCCATTAATTTCATTTGGTGGCCCCTAGTTCTTATATTATTGGAACAAGTAAATAACTTTTCCTTATTCACTTTCTCCACACCACTCATGATTTTATATACCTCCATCATATCCCCCCTTAGTCTCCTCGTTTCCAAGCTGAAAAGTCCTAGCCTCTTTAATCTCTCCTCATATGGGACCCGTTCCAAACCCCTAATCATTTTAGTTGCCCTTTTCTGAACTTTTTCTAATGCCAGTATATCTTTTTACTGGAAAGGGCTGCAATACCTTGCATATGAAAGGTGCTCCTGGCACTTTTTTTTAAGCAGCACATCAAGTTTTAACCACATTGCTCCCATTGGCATTAAAGCAAGATGCATGACGTGTGTCACCCCATAGAGACTGCAAGCATCAATCCAGCACTGCAGAATCCCTACACTGTCCAGAGGCGTGTTACTAGCCAGCATATCTATAATGTGTCTGATGCACTGAATTCATCACTACTTCCTTTGCTCTGTTCCAGGGAGAGCCGGGCGTGACCGGTCCTGCTGGTCGTGAGGGCCCGCCGGGGAAGGATGTAAGTGTACTCTTGGAGCAGCAAGCAAACCTCTGTCCTTTGATAAGTTGACTTGTTTCACAGTAAACGAAGAAACTGTTCTAAAGAGTGAATGCTTGGGGTGACGCACAGGGAACTGTTTAGGCAAAGCTTGTTAGGAGAGGAACTTTAGGGCCTTTGTCCCTGCTCAACCTGCTGACACTTAAATGTTAGCTGTGTCTTTGGAATATTAGTAGGAACGGCATTGTTTCAATCCTGTGTGTCATTTTCTTCCCAGTTGAGGAGCAGTAAGAGTTAAGCCAGAGCTGTGTTTTATTTTCAGATGATGATCTCATTGTCTTTGCTTCGGTGTTTTCCACTCAGTGCAACGATTTCTCTTTTCTTCCAGGGTGATACAGGCCCCACAGGACCTCAAGGTCCTCGAGGACTCAGAGGGCAGCCAGTGAGTTTCCTCTCCAGACAAGCAGCCTTTGAAGGATGGACTCTAGGTGGTAGGGGTGTCACAGAATCCACAGCTCTGGTTTGGAACCAGAATCCCACAGAAGACTCAGGTGGCATTTGGCCAGAATGTTTTACTTACTTTAGGAAAGGAAGAGCTGAGTGATGTTCCAAGGGCAGGTGGTGACCAGTAGTGTCTAGGAGCAGGTGACTCTGTAGGAGCAGGCAACGCTGTAGAAGCAGAATGTTATAGTAGTTTCTGCTACGAACTGGGTATCAGGAGCTCCTGACTTCTAGACTTGGCTCTAACACTTGACTTCCTATGTAACCCTAGGCGACAGTCCTCAAAAATGTTGTTAATTTTGGGTGCCACCTTCTTTTGAGTGCCCAACTTGAGCCTGATTGTGATACTTGTGAACAAGCTGTTTGTTTCCCATGGAAACGAATACATTTTTGAGAGAAGATGCCCTGTCTTTATCGAAAACACGTAGAAAGTCAATTTTTAATAGGTTTTCAGTGCAGAAAAGTCATGGGGATGAAATTTCATGAAGTGTCATTTGGGATGGTTGATACATCGCTCCTATTGCTTTATTGTATTTTAAAAATCAACTCTCTCCAAACATGAATACAAAGTAGACTGTCCAGACCTGAGCACAAACCTAAAGGATTCAGCCGATTCTTTCCTCCATGGGAAAGCAGGCTGCTGACACAGAGATTCTGAGACCTGGGCTATCATCAGAACAAAATGCTGACTTAGGCAGCAGTGCCAGTAATTGGAACACCGGGGCTTTAGGAGCAAGGAGACGAGGGGTTTAGGTGAGACTACAGTAACATATGCAGAGCCCTTGTTTCTGCTTTGTAATTTATCCTGTCATGCCATGCATGCCCTACAGTGCTGGCGTCACTCACTAATGCGTCTTGGCCTGGGCATTTGCAATAAGTAAAAAGGCTCCAGGAGAGAAATCATAAAAAATAAAATTATCATAAGTCCTAGATGAGCCAAATACCTTTTGAGAGGCTACGGATGAGTCTGTGAGAGGTGGGAGGGAAAAGCAATACCCCCTCTTGTTCCTTTTGTGCTTCCTATCCTCTGCAGTACAAACAGTCCAAAGTACTGCATGAGAAACACAGTCTGAGTATTACAAGTAACAGGGGACTTTGCATGGGCTATTTCAATTAAACATGAAGTATCCATGCATAATGCGGTAGGAGGGAATGGGGACTAGTCTTTATCAGCTCTTTTGACTTGCAAACTGCCTGATTCTCCATACGTGCAAATGCTGGTGCCCTCCATTCTCCCTGTGGTGGGACCTTCCCATCTCTAGCGGATGGTGTCAGAGACAGAGATGTGGGCAGTCGTTCCAATTGGTTGGAGCCAGAGTCCGCTCTAGTGGTTGGAGCTGGAGTCAGAAGTCAGGAATCGGTGCCGAGGGCCAGGACTGGGTTACCTGGAGTGAGGCAAGGCTGGAGCCAAGGAAGGAGCAGGGCTGGGAAGAAGCAGGAGCTATTGCAGCCGTGGACCAATGCTCTGAGCAGCTGTGTGCATGGAGCAGCCGCTGAACCGCTGTTGCCGCTGGGCTTATGAGCCGGTCTGCTGATTCTTCCCACCAATCGGGCGATGTAGCCAATCAGGCAGCCTGCTACAGGCCAGCTACGCTCATTCGGTGGCCCAGAACTTGGCTCTGCTGCAGGCCCTGATTCCTGACAGATGGTGCAGATGAGCTTCGAAGATCAGCTCTATACTGGGTGTTGAGGACTTGGATCGGTGCCTAGGTATTGCAGTCCTAGCATAGTATCAAAACCCCAAATGGATGGTTGTAAGTAACATCTGGCACTCTGAAGACCTCTGGCTCATGGGATCTCCCCTTCATTTCCTGCTTGATGAATTATTCAGAAAGGATTCCCATTTCTTGGCAGCTACCAGTGTAAATATTCCCTAGTGAGAACTAAAGCAATGCAGTTGTTCCCTTGTCGGGAGCTCCATCTTCCTTGGGAGTTGGCATGAGATCTCGAGCACCTGGATTTTAGATAGGGGCCCAGATCTCCAGGTCTGGATGAGCTCTGAGCTGCCTTTCCATTCTCCTGATTCTGGAGTCACTCAGGAACTGAAACAGCCCTGGGCTTAACCTAGAGCAGCTTAAGAGCTGCTCTAAATTACATTGGCTATATTGGCTTCCCAAGGATCACTTTTCTGGCTGAGGATCACTGGGGTGCATCAAGCTCTGGATCTGCCCCCTCCTATGCCTGAATGAGGGATGAGGTGCGGTAAAGCCCAGCCCAGCAATCCAGGTTTACAATACCCAGGGATTCCCCCTGCATGAGGGGACTGCCCTGCGGTCCATTTCAGGGCAGCTGTCTGTTCCTCAGTGCCACGAGAAGTGGGGCTGGAGGCCAGGATGTTACCCACTCTTTCAGATACTTCCCAGAGAGGCGGAGGGGCCCTTCTTTTCTCCAGCGGGATGGCGTTTCTGTCCGGGGGGATATGAGACCAGGGTTCCGATTAGGGCTGGTTGGGAATTTTTTGATGAAACATGTTTTCACTGAAAGATGCTGATTAGTCGATGAAATGCAGATTTTGTTTGTCGGAATACCTGACTCTGAAAAGGTTTAGGAAGAAAACATTTTTTGGTTGTTGAAACATCCTGTTTTGAGATTGTGGAACCAGAGAGTTTGGGGTTTTTTTTAATTGAAACTTTTCATTTCAAAATGTTACTAAATTTACACTAAAAAAGGAAAACCGCTTAAAATTGAAACAAAATGTTTCGATTGACCCTAACTAATTTTGGGGGGTGGATTTTTGGTTTGCAACCATTTTTGGCACTTGAATCTTTTTGTCAGAGCAGAGGCCAAACCCTTATCTCTGAAGTTACATTCTGCTCCTCCTGGAAGTTCTCCTTGATGGATGTGAAATACTGGGAGAAGCTTTTCTTACTCTCCATCCTGAACTAACTCGTGTGCCATTTTGCTGCACACTGTTGAACGGAGGTGGCTGCTTTTCAGCGGTGGCCAAAGTGATCTCTGAGTGTAGAATGTCGGAGCTGCGTCTTTACACGTTGATCCCAGAGGAGAATTGTGCTTGTGGTTTGTAAAGTCTGAGCACCAGGATGAGAGGTATCATATAAGCATTCCTCATCCATACTATTCAAGGTGCCAGCATAAGATTGACAGGCACTCACATGCCTCTCTGTGGTTACTACCTGTTATCACCAATGAATGATTTGTACTCTCTTTTTAACCATTTATTAGGCTTTAGCCAGTAGACATGTACTATTGCCTATTACAAGAATTCTGTCCTAATCAGGGTAAGGGTTACATCTAGCCACCTGACCAGAGTTCTCTAATATGTCCATCACCATAGTATCAGGGCACCACATTAGAGGCTGGGTGCCAGTGTCCTGGAGGCAGTGGAGAAGACCTTTCCAGGAAAGAGCCTGCACTGTCCAGGAAAAATGTGTAGCCACAAAGAAGCTCTGAGCTGTATCCTTTTTGATTCCAGATCTGTTCTTTTCCCCTCAATCCAGGGCAAGAATGGCTCACCAGGCGCCCCAGGGGAAGCTGGCCTTGCAGGTAACCCAGTAAGTACCTCAGCCGTGTACACCCACAGCAAGCCAGGGATGTTGAGACTGTTACGGGGACAATTTATAACCCAGCTCGGAGAGAAGAGTTACATGTTGCATCCTTAAAAATGTATTAAATCCGGCCCAGTAGATGGCCTCTCAGAGGGGTGATGTGCAGTCCCCCACAGAGTGCGACACGGAGGCTGAGAGGCTTGGAGGAGCTGGCAGCAGCCTCTGCAGAGAGGGAAGAGTAGCATTAGAGCAACTCACCCAAGGCCTTCTGGAAAACAGCAGGCAACAGTTTAAAGCAAGGTCACAGAAGGGGACAGACCTCACAGGTGCCAGTTTGTATGTGAGACCAGCCTGCGAGCATTGAGGTGCAAGAAGGCCTCTGAGGAGGCTTTTGTTCTGTTCCCCAAAGTTGCTCTTGGGTTCAGCAGTTAGTTATAGTAATGCATTGCACTCAGTCCCTGTAATGAAATGCAGACCAGTTCCCTTCATGGTCACTGGGGCTCCTCTATCCTAACGTTATGACTCATTGGGATTTCAGGTTCAGATAAAGGCCGAGAGTGTAACCAGTAGGAGTCAGGAGGTCCCCCTCAGTTCAATGATGCTTCCTTTGTCTTTCTAACGTTGTAGCTTCCATGAGTAAAGATGAGGGGAGAGAGATAATTTGTGGTGTATGTGTTCTCTATTCTTATCCCATTCTCCCCTCTTTGAGAATTATCTCCAGCTGGGGTTAAGGCAACAGCCAGTCTGTTTCCATGGGACCTTCAGCTGTTTCCATTGCCAATATGTAAAGTTCTCACCCATAGTCATCTTCCTGACAAAGAGTAACTGTTTAACTAGGTGATAGTCCCCTTGATTTTGTCGATACTTGGCTGGGGCGTCAGTATGGCTTTTGTCTCTGAAGAACTGGTTTGGGCCTGTCTTTATAAACTTAGTAATGCCATACAGCAGAATCTTATAACTTTACGTACATTGTTACCATACATATTGTACCATGACGATAATGTTCAGCAGATTATGAGTTTTCAAATGATACCTCACAAGACATACTTTGCACAAAGTTTATCATGGTCTTGTAAAAAGGGTGAACATAGTACAGACTGTCACAAGGTCGATCAGTGGCTATTGGCGAAGATGGTCGGGGATGCAACCCCATGTTCTGGGTATCCCTAAACCTCCAAATGCCAGTAGTTGGGACTGAATGATTCAATAACTGCCCTGTTCTGTTCATTCTCTCTGAAGTATGTGACACCGGCCACTGTTGGCAGACAGGATATTGGGCTAGATGGACCATTGGTCTGACCTAGTATGGCCATTCTTATGTTCTTAACAATGACACAGTATTGGTCGGCATGATTGGCTTTGGTCTCATTGATATTATCCCACTTCACTAACATCAGTAAAATGATCCTTACTCCCCAACACAACAGGCTGCCCCCACAGCAAGCTTAGAGCAGGAGGTGTCTCCTTCTGTGGGCCCAGGCATAGCTTATTTCCAGTTCTCCAGGAACTCAGACTAATGTCCTTAGCAGTGCACTGTGCGGTGACAAACCTAGTGTTTCAGGACTTGGTTTTAAGAAGAAACGGGAGGGGAAGATGAGGATTCAAGTCTCTCGATACACGAAGGCTTTTCAGAAGAGGTGATGGGGGAAGGAGCTGCTGGTGTTTATGTTTCATTTTGTTTCCTAAGGGTCCAAAAGGAAACAAAGGAGAAAATGGCAGCCCTGGACTTCCTGGCTTCATTGGGCCCCGAGGCCCTCCAGTAAGTATCTGTTTGGTGATGCAAAGCAGTCGTTAGTCACCCACTGCCTGGTTTTGACTCTTGAACCTGGAGGAAGGAAGGACAAAATGTCACGTTGTCAAAAACACAGGCGAGAGCCTTGTGTATCTAGATAACTCCCAAATAGCCCCCTCTCTATTCCAAGGGGCCCAGGGTATTCTTTCCAAAGAGAACTATAGTCTTTTCCATAGCTTACCGAAGGAGGATAATCTCATTTGTAGCAAGGACACCTCTCATAAGGCCCTGTATATGGATGTGGCATTCACAAAGGGGCGGTTCAAATACTTTGCACAGCGTGAGTTTGGGGTAGTCGCATTACTCACTAGAGCATTCTGCATGGGCCACGGGTATTACGGAAGAGCTACATCAGGAATGTGTTAGAGCGATTAACAATATTCAGACTAATTCTTGTATTCCTTTACCTAAGGCTAAAGTCCCTAGTTACCTTGAGACCAACGGTCTAAGGCTCAGCGATAGAGGTACATGGCAACTCATCCTTAAAATATCTCCCAACGTTATCTAACACTTTTTCTAGCCATAAAAATATCACAACCTTAAAATCCAGTGTGTTGGGCCCTTCCAGGCCTAGAAGCAAATGTCGGATCCCATTGAGAAGCTGGCAATCTCCCCTTCCCAGTTAGTTAATGTTTTTGTTTCCAACCCTGCAGTGAGACAAGGTAACAGACTTTAATGACACTACTGCAGAATTGAATCT
Source organism: Terrapene triunguis (assembly GCF_002925995.2). Classification (NCBI taxonomy): domain Eukaryota; kingdom Metazoa; phylum Chordata; order Testudines; family Emydidae; genus Terrapene; species Terrapene triunguis. Next base: position 103,495,024 of record NW_020664409.1, on the reverse strand, counting down.
TCCCTGGCCTGAGTCTTAAGTTGGAGTCATTTTTTTAATGGAAAGTAAGAGAAGGAAGAAACATTTTCCCTTGCAAGTTTGTTTAAAAAAATAATAAAGTGGCTGCTTAAAGCTGCTATGGAGTTTTGGAATGTTGGAATAAGTCCCAGTTTTGGTTTGGTTGGCAGGTGATGTAACCCTCAGCGTGATTGGTTGCACTGATATGTAATAAATATACCCCATGCCTGTGCAACTGATTACATGCGCTTCCAGTTCATCAGAGGTATATCAATTACACACACACACAAACACACTATAAATATAATAAGGGGGGCAGGGGTGTTTCAAGGGTTGTAGGTCTACACATAATTTGACCTATGGATGTTACAGACAAGTCCTTTTCTAGTTCCATTAGTTGTGAGAGATGTGCTCAGAATTTAGCAATGGCCAAAATGCTGGTGTTGCTTTTCAATCCTGTGCTTCAATGCTGGAGTAGTAGACCCCACAGAGAATGCTAAAATAGAGACATGATAATGCTCTTTTTATTCTAATATGGTATATGCAGAAGAGAAGAGTGGTAAATGGAGAGTGCTTTATTGAAACCCAACCGAGCTAACTGAGAATTCAGTAAACTAGCTCAAGAAAACATATGAGAGGCTGTTGAGACATTCAGAATCAAAGTGAATTGTATGGCACCAAAAGCCAGAAACCCCTGTTAACAATACATCCATCTCAACATCTTTGCTCGGCCTGTAGGAATGACTGACAGTTTCTCTACATTTAGGAACGTGCACGCAGTGTGCAGTATATTTGGAGATACACTTTGACCATAGGAACTCTCTTTAGTTAGTGTTGACTCATCTCAGTCCTGCCTCACCAATCTGGAATATGACACTTGGCGACAGAGTATCAGAGATCCAAGGATAAACGATCTACAGCATTTTCTGCTTGACTCAACATTATCCAGTCCAAATAGTGCAAGTGAAACCACCTCACTTCTGAGATAACAATCAGGACTGGTAGTTTGTGTCTGACTTCAGACCGCCCGCGTTGTTGTGATATTGTCAGTGTTGTGAGTTATGTACTTTCTTTATGTCTCTTAGGGAGATTCGGGAGAGAAGGGGCCCCCAGGAAAAGAGGTGAGTTCAGTTCCCACCTGGTTGAGAGCACGGATGGTGTCTAGGTTCAGTGGTAGTCTCAGGCATGCTTATTGGGGTTGCGTTATTTTGTTCTTGAGTTACTGGTTTGAAAACATTAAATAAATCTAGAGCACCCAGGGAATTGTGGCGTATACAGGACTTCATTTTCCGGAGGACCTGGGCGCCATCACAAGGGGAAGCATCCTGTCATTAACTCCGTACATGAATAGCTCTTGCATACTCATGTCTATTATTTCATTCCAGGGCGCAGCCGGGAAACCAGGCAACCATGGACCCAAAGGAGACAGGGTGTGTTGAGAAGTGTTATTAGCATTACTTTACTGCGCTAAAATAATAAAAACCAATTAGATGCTTGTCGTCCAAGTGCAGCCTATTGGCTAAGTGCAGCCCACAGAGGTCTACACTGCTGCCTCGGGCCACTACATCGTTAATCCTTCTACATCAGTAACACTTGGTAATGTACCCGAGGCTTTACTCAGTATACTTGCCCATTTCTGTGGTCAGAAGTGCTCCACTGTGCTCAGTAACCAGGCAGTGTTTCATTAGGCTGGGGGAGAAAGGACGTGTTCTTCTCTGTATTGATATGCTGGTTTTGTCTCATAGGGAGATCCTGGCGTCAAAGGTGACAAAGGCCCACAGGGAGAGAAAGGTCTGCCTGGGGATCCTGGCATACCTGGCCATAAAGGCCACACTGGATTGATGGGTCCCCAAGGATCACCAGGAGACAGTGGGCCAGCTGGACCTCCAGGGCCCCCAGGACAGCCAGGCTTCCCCGGGCCCAGGGTAAGAGTGGCAGCTGTGAGCTTCCAAAGAGTCTTATAGAAACACTCCCTTAATGACATGAGCACAGCCCGACGTTATTGCCTAGCTGCCTGTGAGGTGCCTCAGTTTATCCTGCAATGCTATCAACACGTGCTTCCTATGTTATGTACGCATGCAATGCATGTACGGCATCATTACCTGCTACTGCTCTGAATCCCCTGCACTCAAAGAAGAGATGCTGCATCTCCGGGGGGAGGGGGGGAGTCTCCCGCTAAACAATATTTGAATAAAATGGCTGTCATACCCGTAGCGTTTTTCAACTGAGGCATGAAACTGAGATCTTGGACAACTGAGGTCATTAAAATTCCCATGCTAATTTTTGCAAAAATAGAGAGAGTTAATTCAGGGGGTGTTGGCAAATTTCCGTTTGGGAAAGAAAAATGTTGGTGGCCTAAAGCTCCTGATGTGAGATGGTTATGATCTCCTTCACTTCCTATACTAAACTGCTACATAGCCTCGCTGTGTGGTGTTTAACAGGTGCCCTGTTCCACCCTAGAGGTGGATGCATTATATTGGCAAGTTGAGTGATTCATTACTGGTAAAAGCTCTTTAGGATCCTTCAGTTTGAAATTTGGTGTATAAATATAAGATATTGTCAGACAGGAAAATGCATGTGGAACTCTGGTCCACCAGCTTTTATGTAAACAATGAGTGCAGTCGGATTAAAAGAGTAGATATTTACACTAAGTAAGATAAAAATAAATGAAGAATATCAAACCTAATGCTTCAGGGGATCCCAGAGCTCGGGCTTCAGCCCAAGCCTGAACATCTACACTGCAATCTTACAACCCCATAGCCTGAGCCCTGTGAACCCGAGTCACTTGACGTGGACCAGCCATGGATGTTTAACTGCACTGTAGACATATCCCTACGTGTCTAGAGTCAGGAAGAAACTCCCTACATAAGCATGTTACAGCCTAATTGTCCACACAGGGCTTTACACCTTCCTCTGGTGGTGGCCAGTCTCAGAGCGAGGTATTGTGATATGCGGGCCTACTAATTTACCCTAACTGTGAGCTCAGCTGTAAGGAGTGGAAGTTCATGAGATGTCAGAATAACCTATCACAACAAATGTATGAAAGTCCACTCCAAAAGGCCTACTGGTCTAACTCAAGGACTGTGTTAAGATCATGCCTGGTAAACAAGAACAGAGTGAGATCGAAAATCAGTGAACTAAAATTGGTATGTGGGATATTAGACCTAATTAATGGACAAAATAATGAGGGGGTGTGGGCTATTCTGCCCATCGCTCCCTTTTCGGGTTCTTAAAGAAAGGCTTTTGGAGAAAAAATAGCTATTGGAGTGAACTTCATCATTGTGGCTGCCAACCTGCTCCCCCCACTATCCTCTGGAATCCCAGACCGGACCACCTTCATCCAAATCCCGAAAGATGTCCTGACCAGACCAAGCCAGAGAGAGGGACCTAGGGGACAGCTTCGGCTAAATCCCAAATCCAACCTGGGGTGTGAGACTTCATCTCACGCCCTAATGTGTCTTTTGCCTTCCCTAACTTATTTCTTCTCTTTTCTATCTCTCGCCGCCTTTTTCTTCTGTCTAATCAGAGTCTGGCCTACCTGGCCAAGACTTTATTGTTTGCAACGCTGCTGGAAGCCCCATCACCAGAAAGAGGCAGCTAAAACAATGTCCTAAACAGCCCGATGCAGGTACAACTTTGCCAGGTCTTGGCATGGCTGAGAAGACCGTGTGCTGTGCCTGTGTTTTTTTCCAGAAGTGAGATTGCAAGTGAAAGTCAACATCCTCTAAAGGGAACAAGGGATGTTGTTAAAATGAAAGCCCGACTTAATCCTTTACATTTCAAATGCTGTAACTGTTTTTCCTTCTTCTTCTGTAGCTTTAATAAAAGGTGAAAAGGATTTTAAATGGTGTATTTATCATGGTAATAAGCAGGCTTGAGGTGTCTGTATGTCAAGCCACAAACCTTGTTTAACGCTGTTTAATATTGAACAGTGTCTGGGTTATGTTAACATCTTTGGCCCATATAGTCCATCTAAATACAACGGAGAATACTGGACTACAGAGACCCTTGATATATTCCTAGATATATTATTGGAACCAGCTCATCAAATTCATGAGATCATATTATATTTGAATAATTTGTTCTGTGTAACAAAAAGAACACTCTACTAATCTAAAGTGCCTGTGGGCTCAGTATTTAGAAGGGTGAAGACAAATATTTGATAGTAGTAAAGCAGACTAAATGTTTTGAGAAATTAATTCTGCCTTGAGGCGTTTACCTCATAAGTATTGAATGTGAAATTGTCCCTCACGTAAAGAACAGGTAAATTTTAGACAAAGCACATCTTTGCCCAGCCACATGGAAGACACATGATGAAACATAGTAATGAGTTATGAATAATTAAAGCAATTAAAAGTAATGACCTTTAAAAAAAAAGCCCTAACAAAACAATCCACAATTCTTTTTCGGGGCTTAGGAAGTGATCTCTAAATTTTGAAAAATATTTTCTGAATCCATCAGCAAGAGGCATTCTAAGTGAATGGTGATTAAAATGAGGTCATTTCTATTGATACTGATGGACAAAGTCTTTACATTATGCTAAACCCGTGGCTGGAGATAGGAAGCAAAGGGACTAAATAGTCCATATTTGGGTAAGAATTTTTTAATTAAAAAATTGTAATAACATGAAATATTTCTATATTTTTAAAAATGTTTCATGGGTGCTACAATCAATAATGAAAAATAAGAACTTCAGTCTCAGAAGGGTCATAAAGCTTTTTATAAAACTGATGTACAGCACAGATTATACAATGTTGTACCCTGAAATGCATCCACTACTGATGCAATGCAACAGCTGTTGAACAGCACACTTCACCAGCACAAAAGAGCAGGGGACAGGAAGTGAAAAAGACTGCTACTGCAGTGGGGACTTTAGGCAGGTAGTACATAATTACTCTGTACAATTTAGAAATCGCTTTCAAATTTCATCTGGCCAGAAATCAAAAAGAAATTGAAGCCAGGAAGAAACTGTGACTTGCTTTCTGGGTGGAGTTTCATGTGAACATTCTAGTTAGTTCCATTCCACATGAGGTCAGGATGCTACACTATCATTCTGTGTTAATGTTTATAACACACAAGTCTAGATACTGGGTTTGATTGCCCCGTTGGGGGCAGGAGGGTCGCACACAGCACACACCTTTGCGGGAGCTCCTTCTCTAGGAAGATTCACATTTAGGAAGGTGGCAGTATTTTCACTATGGTCTTCCTATGGGTCCCGCTAGGGGAAGGCAGTTTTAATCTCCGCCTGATGCTCCTGGTGGTGGGTGTTGACCTGGAGATGCATTGAACCAATGAATCCAGTGCTGGGCTTCCCAGCAGGGTGGGAAGTGTAGGCAGGTTGTGCCCCTGTGAGCTTCCCTTCCTGCAGGCAGATTCTTCAGCACTGGCGACTCAAGCCTACGGTAGCTTCTCCAATAACCCCCAGGTGAAGAGTTTTTTGTTTGCAGTTCTTGCTGTGATTATCACCATGCTCTCACTCTTCTCCCTAGGGGGACTCTCCATCGCTGGAGACTCTGAGACGGCTCATCCAAGAGGAGTTAGGAAAGCAGCTAGATGGTAAGTGTCGGTACCGGGCAAGCCACCGAAACATCTGAGGTTCCAGAAGATGCTTTGTACAGCCCCCGAGCATGTGATTTGTGTCCCCACCTTTCCCAGCTGTTAAAGGGCAACTTTGAGATGGGAGCAACTTGGGGAAAGGAGACGTGTGAAGTGAAATGGTCTTGGCCAACATTCGTCTAGTTGCTGTTATTGAAGGTGCTTGTGTTAGTACAAGGGCTTTCTCCCTCCCAGCCCACGTTCTCCTTCTGTCCCATTGGGCACAAAGCCTGTGCTTATCGCATCACAGCCCGTTGCCAGGGAAATGGCTGATATCACAAACCCAGCATTGTGATTTCACTGTGGGATCACGTGGGGAGAGAAGGTCGGTCGGGGGGGAGCAGCAACATTATTTTGGGGCAAATTCCTGGAAGAAAGCACAGAGGCTGAGTGAAAAGGCGGTGGGCTCAGACTAACGTGCTGGTGGCATCCAGAACACAACTGGATGGGAGAAGGAACAGCAGATGCAGTCTGCTGCTTCATGCAGTGTCTATGAACTGAGGGCAGAACTACAGCCCATGCTTTGGCCACTCCCCCAACCTGCCCACAAACCTCCACCATGCTCCAGCACCGAGGGTCACTGCAAAGCTTGGCTCCATGCCACACAGTGGGGTGAAGAGTCCCATTGCATGGACTCTCTCCTGTCTGCTCTCCCCACAAATCCTGGAGCAGCGGGAACAGGGCATTTTTTTCTGCATTTTGCTCCGTTCAGTGCTGGTGGGCAGGATTTGCCTCCATGTTAGTTAATGGTCACCGTGAAAGGAAAAGATTCAATTAATCTTTTACATGCTTTAACACTTCTAGTGGTTTAAAAGGCTTCCCTGGCGTGAAAGTCCCTTCTGATCGGGGTCAGCTAATGGAAGCCTGAGCTCCAACTTGCCCTTCCCTCCTGTGAGAGCTTTTTGTCATGTGTTTAGTATGCCTGGGGGGGCTGCTGAGATCTGGAAACTGCCATCCCGGTGTGTGCTGGGAAAACAGGAGAAAGTGCTGGCACAGGGAAATGGCGGAGTCCCACTTTCTGTCTACACAGCCCTTGAGTCAGGGCCAAGTTGCCCATCTCAGGCCTGGCTGCCCCAGAAAGAAAAGAAATCCCCTCTCCCTAGAGTGAACCATGTCAGCTGCCTTATAGATTCATAGATTCTAGGACTGGAAGGGACCTCGAGAGGTCATCGTTATCTCATGCTCCGTGATAGGATACTAGTAACAAGCTCTTCCTTTCAGTGGGGAAATGATCACAGCGCTAATAATCCCGGCCGGGTAACAATGCAGCTGAGGGAAAGGAAATAACCAGTCCTAGAAGCCAATAGGACAAGGAGCCAGGCGATGGGGGAGAGGAAGGAAAAGTCTGAGAGAGAGATTCAGAAAAAGTTCTTAACTGCAGGAGCAACAGGGTAGTAGGTTAAACTGGTGTAGGTTGTGGGGGAGGCACCATCATGGCTGGTGCTGAAGAAGTGTGTGGGGAAGGCAGGGTAAGTCGTCTGTTAAGTGCTAAGAGTTGGGCTGGGAAAACACGATCTTTCATTGGCCCTATTGCCTGCAATCCCTTGTCTCGCAGAGCAGTGACTTTCTAACCTAACAAAACCACCTCTGTCTATCCTCAGCAAAACTAGCCTATCTCATGGCTCAGATGCAGCCAGCGCATGTTAAAGCACCCCAAGGCAGGCCAGGGCCTCCGGGGTCTCCCGGTAAGGAAGGGCTCCCAGGAAGACCTGGCCCTCCAGGAGAGCCCGGCCGACCTGGACAGACAGGGTCTGAAGGGCCATCAGGACCAGTGGGTCCAAAAGGTGAGTGAATCATAGAGCATGTTGGGGGAACCTGGATGCTGTACCTGTTCCAAACCTTGTGTGCCCTGAGCCCTCGGAGGTTCCTACACGTTCAGTATGTTCACTGTAGTAGGGGTAAATGGAGCAGCAAGAACTGCTTTGTTCTGCTGATTTATAAACAGACGTTTTCATTTTTCAGTATCCGTAGTGGACTCTTTGTATCAACTTTTTTTGCTTCGTTTCACAAACTGTGATTCTCAGAAATGTTCGGCGTAAAGTACGTCTTGAGAATTTGGACAGAGCTCTCCCTCATTTCAGTATCCCATCACGGTGTCGTGCTGTTGCTTTGGGATGACTCTGCATTGCTTAGAACAATGAAATGACAGCAGGTCAAGGTGCCTCCTGGAATTTTTACTGCACAGTAGCAGGGTCCACACGGCTACTGGGGCACTGCTTGCTACAGCGCTATGGATTTACATTCCAGCTTGTCATGCGCTAAGTCTCTGCATACGCATGCCCTTAGGTCAGATAAACAATGGCTGGAGCCTGCCAGGGTCGCTCTGGACCCCACTCTGACCCTCATACGGCCAAACACTTAAGAGCAAGCAGATGAGAGGTGAATGTGGCTGACCTTTGCACAGGGCCTTCGAAGAATGCAGGAGAGGCTCCTGGAGCTCTCCGCCCACTCAAGGGCCAGTCACAGTCTGAGCTGGCTAGGTGCTTATCCCAGCAGATATCATATATCAGCTAGGAACGGGGGGCGAATGTGTTCCCACGGCAGCAGCATTTTGCACAGTGTCTCTAACAATAATATTTATTTATATTACAGTGGGGCCTCATGCCTCCAGTCAGGATTGGTGCCCCCTTGTGGCATCTTTTGGTTGTGCAGCTCACAGTAACCCATTTGGATTTTATCCTCCAGGTGAAAGAGGTGTGAAGGGTGAGAGAGGAGATCCTGGTGTTGGTCAGAGGGGTGAAATTGGTCCTCCAGGAATTCCAGGTGGGTTGTTTGTTAATACTGCCAGAAGCATTGTGCCTCTTGGAATAGGCTAATTGCCAACACTCCCAAACTTAGTGACACCAGGAGTAGTGTTGCGAACATGCCAGCAGCCAGAGTGCCACACCTCCTTTGCAAATACTTGTATTGATCCTTTTCTAGCTGAACCAAACCCACACATCCAAGCAGCCTCAGATACCGGGAAAGCCCCGAGCCAAACATTGTGGTTCAAGCGCACAACAGTGACACGCTGTCATTGTTGATAGATAAACAGCATTTGCTAGTTGTGATACCAGTGATTGATCCAACCTTCTCTTCGCCCTGCAGCTGCAGGGAGAAGGTGGCATGGGCTGTGTTTTATGACTCCATGTGCCACATTTGGCTGCCAGGCTCCACATTGTGCTCCCTGTGTTACAGCAGCTGTGTCCTGAGGTGTGCCTGCTTCTGGTACTGCCAGGCGGGGAAATGTTCAGGGAGGGAAGTGAGCATTGCTACGAGCGACATGTGGGGAAGTACCTCAGACTGGGCATGGCCCAGAGAGATGGGGCGGAGCCAAACACCTCCGCACTTGGCAGAAGTTCATCTCCAGGTCCCAGCCTGGCTGCCGGGCCCCTCTCATGTGGTGTGGCCTTGCTGAGTCATACCCTGGGAATAATGGTCCTTTGTTTTCATTCCAGGCCTCCCAGGGGAACCTGGCTATGGCAAAGATGGGATGCCAGGAGCACCAGGCCCACAAGGGGAAGCTGGAGTGCCAGGCCTCATGGGCCCACAGGGACCTCCAGGAACCAGTGGACAGTGCGATCCCTCTCAGTGTGCTTACTATGCAAGTCTGGCCGCCCGGCCTGGCAATGTCAAAGGGCCCTAGGCAGCCCTGGGGACTCTCTCCGGACTGGTTTCTGAAACTTGAATTCAACACGCCTACCAGGAGCTCTTGGATTGTTCCCTAGTTGCGTTTCTTTATGGGAGGCCTTTGAGATGATCAAAGCCAACGAATGCTGCCGGTCGGTCAGATTATTATTAATTATTATTTTTATTATTTTGTTGTTAATGTGAGAAATGTGTTTGGTTTTGTTCTCTCTAACATCAGGGCATATTAAAAAATTACAAATACATTTTTACATATAATATTGAGACCTAGCATAGCCATTGTTGTTTATACAGAACCCATGTGAGTGCCAAAACCTCTGCTCAGCTGGGAGAGTTCTTTTCCAGACTTCTTTCCCAAGTTCTAATATGACAATATCAGTGCATGCTAGTGACTGCGAGAAACAAGCCTACAGGAGGGGCAAGCGGCTGAAAAACATTGGGGGGAAGATGGCACGGGGAGGCTGACAAAGAGCTAGTCTCCAATGCATTCAGCTCACAATGGACAATCAGTTACAGACAACAAGCGCTGGAGTTCCCAGAACTGCTGTACTAAATGTAATGTTCTCCTTGCTCAGAAAGGACACAAACGTTAATCATAAATAGCCACTTGACAGGCTTTCTGGGCATGAGCAAGGCTCTGAAAAGAAGGTAAGGGAGAGCTGATGACATGAAGAGAGATTCTGTTTCCAGTATAATTGCTCTCCCCGTGCCCTGTGCATGTTCTTTAGTTCCACTCCAAAAGGCAAAGATTTTATTCCTGGTAATTGGGGCCTGTGCTCATACTGTCAAGAAGATGCCTCTGCAAACAGCCAGCACGTTTGTGCTTCTTGACTTCTTGAGCTAGTAGAGTTCTATTCCTGCTCTGCAGTGAGGGCATGGACAACGTCCATTAAAGTTAACACAGTGATCCTCCAGGTATTGGCTGGTATTATGGTTTGTAGAAGGTTGGACTAGGTGATTATCTTGATCCCTTCTGGCCAGAAAATGTACTATGATCTTCAGGCCACCATATCTGATGATTCACAGGGACACAGGCAAAGCAGGGTAGCCTCTTGGAAGGGGAAGTAGACTGGAGTGCTGTTTTCAATAGAAAGGCCAGCACAATGAAGCATTTGGAGAATCAATGAATTAAAGGAAATTATATGTGCCAAGAGGTCAATAACACCTGCCCCCCAAAACTAGCTCCTAAAACAATGGGGTCACCTGACTGCAGAAATCAATGTACATCTATACAGGGAGAGTAAAGAATTGAATAGGCCAGGCTGGGTTTTGAGACGATAGTTGCTTCTACAATAGATCCTTCCTCATTCTAAACCCCTGCACGCACGCACACACACGGGACAGATTTTCAAATGTGATCAGCACCATCTGGGCAGATTTTTAGAAAAACTCAGCTCCTGTGAAGGCACTTGAATGAAGTTCCCAGGTTTTCAAGAGCGCTAAGTACACAGCCACTCACATTGTTTTCAATGAGGGTGGGACATTCTCCAGTGCCCTCAACAGTTGCTGTTGAGTGCTGAGCGCTTCTGAAAATCTGGGCAGGTTTTTCTGATGCCTAAATGGGAGGTCGCTTTAAAAATCCATTCCTAGCATACACATTCACCCAACTGCGTGTGCTTCCAAGTTATTTAAACTGAACAGACGACAGAAGCTGGGGGCTTGGATCCATCACAGACATATAGCCAGTGTGCACTGTACAGAGATAACTATTTTGACACATTGGATCCCTTCCCAAGGCATGTCATATGTTGGTCATTAAACATGAAATAAAAATAACAGATTAAGTACCATGGTGAAAACCTTTCCTCTGTAGATTGCAAGTGTGTCACCCCGATGCAAATAACCCTTTTGCTTTATAAAGACTAGTAAAAGTGAAAATATTATGCAGCAAAGGGTTTGTTGCTTACAAGTAACTCAAGAGAGCATATCTATTGATGCACTTCTTCACCAGCCAGTCCCCTGTAGTTCCGTTATTTTATTGTCTATATTTCAACATCAAACAGGCATGTTGGTCAAGTATTTAACAGCACCATGCTGGCCAGGCCAGGCTAGGATACAATTCATGTACTCCAATGGGAACACTTCACACCCAAGAAAGCACTTGGTAGCACGAGATGTCATTGCCGATAGACCTCATGGCAGCAGCTAGGTTTTACAGAAGTCAGGCATGTTAACTGGGCCATGCTAATGTGACATTCACTGCTGTCACTACTGTAACTCACCAGACTCTCTGTAAATCATGTCTAGTGATGTACATACCCACATGCTGTAAATGGCTGACAACCAGGCAGCACCGGTTTTCACGTAGTCAGGATCTTGTACACTGGGTTAGCGGGAAATGTATAAAAAGGTTCTTGTTTAACAAGATTCAGGCCATTTTCTTTCCATGAGACTATGCAGTGGAATCTAATTTTGAGGGCACTTGGAGCTCGGGAAGAGTGACTGCTTGAGCTGGGGAGAGATTTTTTACTTTTCTCGCGGCCTCTTGATCTTGGAAATTTGCATGCACTTTTGCCAAGAGGCTGCTGTTCTTACAATAAGAGGCACATCTGCATCTTTCATGGCGATTAGAAGAATTGGATGGCCCACGCACAGACCTGAAATGAGCAATTGCCCTACTGCCAAGAGCACTTAAGTAAAAAAAATAAAGCATGCACCCAAATCCCTTACTACCAGGGCCTTACCTAGCCATCAGATTTTAAGCTAGATTCCTATTGATTCCAGTCAGAGCCCTGTACATCTAACAATGCAGAGGAGCAGTACTGTTGGCTTCTTTTCTGTTCCTATCACCACTTGCTGCAGCTCCAAAAACTCCCTTACATACATTGCTCAGTTTCAGCCGTCTACTAGCACTCTACTAGCTCTGTGTAAGCTCCAAAGCTTGTCTCTCTCACCAACAGAAGTTGGTCCAATAAAAGATACATTACCTCACCCACCTTGTCTGGCTAATATCCTGGGACCGACATGGCTCCAACAACGCTGCATTTTAGTACTCAATCATTTGAATATAGTTTGCCCATCATCATAGTGTCAGTCCCCACTAGAGGGTGATTAAAACCTGGCCTCAATTCCAAAATGACGGGGTGGCTTTCATGAAAAGGGAAAACATGTAAAATATCCATTTGCTTCCTATGTGGAGACGTCTCATTAATTCTGCTAAGGAGTGAGGGAAAGGGTGCATAGCATTAATGGCACTCTGTGAACTAGCGCTTCACTTCTTAGCAAAACCAGCCTTTTTTCCCCCTCCGGGAATAAAGCTTGTGATTTAGAAATGATGAAAGCCAGTTGAGACGGCTGGCCAAGTCGGGTCACCAGAGAGATCTAGCCCTCCCTCCCTACGTCTGTGGACACAGCTTCAGTTCCTTGGAGCTAGGGCCAGACGCTGTGGAGAGAAAAGCCTGCATAGAGAAGGCAAAAATTCCAGCCTAAACTCTTTAGGCAAAATCCTGGCTCCTTTGAAGTCAATGAGAGTTTTGCAATTGGCTTCAGTGAGGTCAGGATTTCGCCCTTAGTGGCTGTTAGTTAAAAGGCCTCTTGCAATCAACATTCTTCTCTCCTTTAAAGGCAGTCTGCCCTCAAACGGCTAGACTGGTTCTGAGAGCGGCTGTTTCTTATTCCAGCAGCATGCCAAAAATGGCCGCTCTGAAACAAATGCGACTTAGCATAAGCATAGCCGAGTCCACGCGATAGGAGAGCAGACTGTGCGCAGCTTGGTTTGGAAGTAAGAGCAGTTTGGGCCTGGCGATAAAACAATGATCATTGCTTGAAGGATTGGACGGGGACATACGTACCCAGACGTGGCTATGTGGGCATCAGTATCCAAGGAGAAGAGGAGATTGGTGCCACAGCCAAATTGCTCCCTTCCTCCCCACCTCCCCCTGGGTTGTTTCCTAATTATTTCTGTTCCGTCAGCTGCAGTGAGCATCTTTAGTTCCCACCCACGCCCCAGGACCCTTGACAGTGCCAGTTCCCCAGAGAAGGCCCTGTGGCAGCTGTAGTAAGGATTCTGGCAAATCCAAGGTCAATAGCTGCCCGTTGCACGTCTAAGGAAGAACAGGGACACGGTATTGGAGTGACGGGGCTCAGGTCCAACCTGCGCTGAGTGACTGGAGGCACCCCAATATTACTCCAGCATCCCCTTAGCTAGGGGGCCCCAGGTGGTTGCCTGTTTGGCCGACGCATTAAGGTGCCCTGCTGGAAGACACCTAGGGGGAGTCCTAAAAGGGAAACTCTGCCAGCGTCTGGTTTTCAGATCAGTGGAATTTGGCTTATAAATCTTGACCGGGTCCTAATAAGCATCCATGTGCTGGCCATTAAGGCACTCGGAGTGAAAGGGGAGCCCCTGTGGGTTCCTTTCTCATTCTGGTCCCCTGCTCCCACCCTACGCTGGCTTTGCAGCCGCTCAGTTCCATTTTCAGAGCTTTCTGTCAAGCCGACTTCCTACTTGCTGGTCACTGAAAGGCATTTACACAGCTCAGGAAGCAGCTGAGCCTGTCTCCAGTAGCCCAAGTAGGAGAAAAGTACCATAGACAGGGAGCTTTGGCCCAGGACTGGAGCTAGGAGACCTGGATCTGCCACAGACTCTCCGAGGGCCTGATCCAGTGCCCAGTGAGGTCAATGGGACCCTGCCTGTTGCCATAGGAGCAGGCCTAGGTTGAAAATGGTTAGTTAAAAGTAGGCACCTAAAGCTGCATTGGGGCACCTAAATAATTGATTTCCTGAGGTGCTGCCTGCCCCTAGCGCCCCTGGGGAGAACGCTTAGGCCCCAGTTCTGCTAAAACCTATGTGTGTGCTTATCTTGAAGTCCATCAGGCTACTCACGGTGCTTAACGTTAAGCAAGTGCGTAGGTGCTTGCAGGACCAGCAACTAATTTAGGTGCCAAACTTTATGCACCCAGCTCTGACATTTCTTGCCTTTATCTCCCTGTGCCTCAGCGTCTCTAGCTCTAAACCAGGAACGGTGATACGCTCCTCAGCAAAGTGTGCTAAGATCTAGACACGCCACGCTCTAGCAGGGTGCCAGGTTTTTACACAAGCTGCACAGCAGGCTAGCAGCGCTCTTTTCCCCCCCCCCAATGCAGTTCAGCATTACAAAAGAGAGGCTGGAGGGCTATGCTGTTGAAATAGGGTTGGGGACACAGACAATATTTTATTTATATATTAAAAGAGGTGCTAAGCGTTTGTGCATTTTATGGCATCGGTGCTTTTTTAAATTGTGTATAAATTATTGTGATCGTAATAAAGAGGCTATTATTCCAAACATTTTTTTTTTTTTGCCTATAAAATGAAAACCCCAGAATCATCTGGGGGAAATAAACGTGTTTGTTAAATTATTTAGGGATTTTTATTTGTGGGTTAAGCTGTTCAGCCTGAATTAGTTTTTCACTGACACTTTAGTTGTTCAATTATTTTCCCTTCCTGACGTTTGTGAATGGTTCTTTTCAATTCAGTCTCATGGTGCTATTTTACTGAGCTTATTTTTTCCCCCTTGTTGTTAATGTGGGATTATTAAACTATTTAAAGTTGACCAGCTGCTCTGCTTGTTTATTTGGAAATGTGTGTGTTCAAAAACAAACAAGCCCCCGGAGAAGAGTAAACTGAATTATTTTGTGTTTTCCAACGCTACAATGTGTGCTGCAGCAGGGTCTAACTCGGATCCATAGGCCGAGCACAAGACCAGATGGGAGATGCCCCTAGCTGTAAGACTATCAGCTTCAGTAGACAGGAAGGATGGTGCAGTGGGCAAAGTGCTAGCCTGGGACTCGGAAGACTTGGATTCAATTCTCTGGGCATGTCTTCACAACCCGCCGGATCTGCGGGTAGCGATCGATCTATTGGGGATCGATTTATCATGTCTACACTAGATGCAATAAAATCGATCCCCGATCGCTCTGCCGTCGACTCCGGAACTCCACCACAGCCGCTGTCCTCACAGCCAGGTAAGTCGACCTAAAATACGCAACTTCAGCTACGCTATTCGCGTAGCTGAAGTTGCGTATTGTAGGTCGACCCCCCCCCATAGTGTAGACCTAGCCTCTGTGCTGCCACAGACTTCCTCTGGCATGTCACTTGGTGAACTGTGCTTCAGTTCTCATGGGGATGATCAATACACTGAAGATATCTTCTTTGAGAAGATAACTGATTTTTTAGACAAAGGGAATGCAGTAGATCTAATTTATCTGGATTTCAGTAAGGCGTTTGATACAGTTCCACATGGGAAATATTAGTTAAACTGGAGAAGACGGGGATTAATATGAGAATTGAAAGGTGAATAAGTAACTCATTAAAGGGGAGACTACAATGGGTCATACTGGAAGGTGAACTGTCAGGCAGGAGAGAGGTTTGTAGTATAGTGCTTTAGGGATCAGTCTTGGGATCAATCTTATTTAATATTTTTGTTACTGACCTTGGCACAAAAAGTGGGCACGTGCTAATAAAATTTGCAGACGACACAAAGTCGGGAGGTATTGTCAATACTGAGGAGGAGCGGAATATCCTGCAAGAAGATCTGGATGATCTTGTAAACTGGAGTAATAGCAATGGGAGGAAATTTAATTGTGCAAAGTGCAAGGTCGTGCACTTAGGGACTAACAACAAGAATTTTTGCTATAAACTGAGGACATGTCAGTTGGAAGCAACAGAGGAGGAGAAAGACCTGGGTTTATTGGGTGATCACAGAATGAGTATGAGCCGCCAATGTGGTGCAGCCATGAAAAAGGCCAATGCAGTTCTAGGATACATCAGGCGAGGTATTTCCAGTAGAACTAGGGAGTGTTAATACCGTTATACAAGGCTCTGGTGAGACCTTGTGTGGAATACTGTGTGCAGTTCTGGTCTCCCATGTTTAAGAAAGATGAATTCAAACTAGAACAGTTTCAGAGAAGGGCTGCTAGGATGAGCACCAGGATGGAGAATCTACCTTATGAGAGGAGAATCAAAGAACTTGGCTTGTTTAGCCTAACCAAAAGAAGGTTGAGGGTAGATAAGATTGCGCTTTATAAATACATCAGAGCGATAAATATCTGGGATGGAGAGGAGTTATTTAAGTTAAGCACCAATGTGGCCACAAGAAGAAATAGATACAAACTGCCCATTGACAAGTTTAGGCTTGAAATTGGATGAAGGTTTCTAGCCACTGGAGGAGTGAAGTTCTGGAACAGCCTTGCAAGGGGAGCAGTGGGTGCAAAAAACCTAATTGGCTTCAAGACTGAGCTTGATAAGTTTATGGAGGTGATCATAGAATCATATAGTATCAGCGTTGGAAGGGACCTCAGGAGGTCATCTAGTCCAACCCCCTGCTCAAAGCAGGACCAATCCCCAACTAAATCTATGAGACTACCTACAATGGCATGTAGCCATCTGTGACTGCTAGCAGCAAGTATATCCAATGGCCAGTGATGGGACACTAGCTGGGGAGAGCTCTGAGTTACTACAAAGAATTCTTTCCAGGTGTCTGGCTGATGGGTCTCACCCACGTGCTCAGGATCTAACTGATCACCATATTTGGAGTTGGGAAGGACTTTTTTCCTGGGTCAGATTGGCAGAAACCCTGGGGGTGGTTTTTTTTGTTTTTTTTTTTTTTTTGCCTTCCTCTGCAGCATGGGGCCTGGGTCACTTGAAGGTTTAAATTTATGTAAATGGTGGGGGTCTCTGTAACTTGAAGACTTTAAATGACGATTTGAGGACTTCAGTAACTCATCCAGAGGTTAGGGGTTTATTACAGGAGTGAGTGGGTGAGTTCTCTGGCCTGCAATGTGCAGGAAGTCAGACTAGATGGTCATGATGGTCCCTTCTGGCCTTATAGTCTATGCATCTCTGAGGTATTCAGATATGAAGGTAATAGGGAAAGCCATATAAGTACCTAAGATAAATAGGGATCAGGTCATGACATGCCTAGTGGAGCCATACTGCCCCCTATAGACAGGTTTGTTCTGACCAGAGATGCTGAAACAGCTTCCTAACTTGGAGCATAACCTCAGTTATACAGTGACACCCAGCATTAGTACCAACTGCAAATCATTCATGGATCTTCTCATCCGATTTAAAGCCAGGTTCTGCGCTGAAAGGGACTCAGTGAAAATGGTGTTTTCCTAACAGATCTGCTATGTGTGTGTTTTCAGAGGTGCTTAGAATGAAATTCACTTCTTTGCAGAGAGCCATGTCAGACAAAAGTATTCTTGCCAGCAAGTTAAAAAAGTATGGATTGGATGAAGGGACTATAAGGTGAACAGAAAGATGGCTAAATCGTCAAGCTCAATGGGTAGTGATCAATGGCTCGATGTCTGTTTGGCAGCCAGTATCAAGCGGAGTGCCCCAGGGGTCGGTCCTGGGGCTGGTTTTGTTCAACATCTTTATTAATGATCTGGATGACGGGATGGATTGCACCCTCAGCAAGTTCACAAATGACACTAAGGTGGCAGGAGAGGTAGATACGCTGGAGGGTAGGGAAAGGGTCCAGAGTGACCTAGACAAATTGGAGGATTGGGCCAAAAGAAATCTGATGAGGTTCAACAAGGACAAGTGCAGAGTCCTGCACTTAGGATGGAAGAATCCCATGCACCACTACAGGCTGGGGACTGACTGGCTAAGCAGCAGTTCTGCAGAAAAGGACCTGGGGATTACAGTGGACAAGAAGCTGGATATGAGTCAACAGTGTGCCCTTATTGCCAAGAAGGCCAATGACATATTGGGCTGCATTAGTAGGAGCATTGCCAGCAGATCAAGGGAAGTGATTGTTCCCCTCTATTTGGCACTGGTGACGCCACTTGTGGAGTATTGCGCCCAGTTTTGGGCCCCCGACTAAAGAAAGGATGTGGACACATTGGAGAGAGTCCATCGGAGGGCAACAAAAATGATTAGGGGGCTGGGGCATATGACCTATGAGGAGAGGCTGAGGGAACTGGGCTTATTTAGTCTGCAGAAAAGAAGAGTGAGGGGGGATTTGATAGCAGCCTTCAACTACCTGAAGGGGGGTTCCAAAGAGGATGGAGCTCGGCTGTTCTCAGTGGTGGCAGATGACAGAACAAGGAGCAATGGTCTCAAGTTGCAGTGCGGGAGGTCTAGGTTGGATATTAGAAAAAACTATTTCACTAGGAGGGTGGTGAAACACTGGAATGGGTTACCTAGAGAGGTGGTGGAATCTCCATCCTTAGAGGTTTTTAAGGCCTGGCTTGACAAAGCCCTGGCTGGGATGATTTGGTTGGGGTTGGTCCTGCTTTGAGCAGGGGGTTGGACTAGATGACCTCCTGAGGTCTCTTCCAACTCAAATCTTCTATGATTCTATGAAAACAGGGTTTCATTGGTCCATAAGTGGTGCATAGACCTTGTGCTGGCTCCCTGCACAGGAGAGTGCATTTCATCCTTTAGAGACTGAAATACATTTTTAGTGCTCTTAGCCCTGCAGAACCAACATGGCTAAGAAAGATAGAGCTGCATCCCATCCTTCTTGTGCATCACCCACAGAATTGTTTGCCAAAACAGTTGCATCTGTGCAAGCCCTCTTTACACTTGGGCTCATGAAAGCGGTGTAGGGAGCACACAATGACAATCTGACAAAAATGCATGAGAACAAGAAGGGTGCAAGATTCCTGAGGAGCACTTAATCAGCCTGCAGGCTGATTTACTCCTTCTCATAACACAAGAGCTAGGGGCCATCAAATTAATAGGTAGCAGGTTTAAAACAAAAAGGAAGTATTTTTTCACACAAGGCACAGTCTACCTATGGAACTCCTTGTCAGAGGATGTAGTGAAGGCCAAGACTAGAATAGGGTTCAAAAAAGAACTAGATAAATTCATGGAGGATAGGTCCATCAATGGCTATTAGCCAGGGTTGGCACGGATGGTGTCCCGAGCCTCTGTTTGCCAGAAGCTGGGAATGGGCTATAGGGGATGGATCACTTGATGATTACCTGTTCTGTTCATTCCATCTGGGGCACCTGACATTGGTCACTGTCGAAAGACAGGATACTGGACTAGATGGACCTCTGGTCTGACCCAGTATGGCCGTTCTTATGAAGGCGAAGCATGGTCTGTAGGTGACAGTAGACCCCTAAAGGCAGATGGAGCCTTCCACCTTGACTTCAAACTGGAATAGGTACAAAGAAGGCTACTAGTGTGATGGAGACCCTATCTTTTGAGAGGAGGCTAACAGCGTTTGGCTTGCTTAACCTTGTGAACTGAAGGCCGAGGGAATGTGACTGCTGTCTATAAATACATCAACGGAGTCAACAGCAGGGAAACAGAAGAGCTTTCTAAGCTAAAAGCCAAAGTTGGCACAAGAGCAAATGGGTATAAACTAGTCATGAAGAAATTTCATCTGGAAATTAGAAAATTTCTAACCATCAGAGGAGTGAAGCACAGAACAGCCTCCAGTAGGAGTAGTGGGGGCAACTTAATGAGTTTCAAGATGGAGCTTGATAAGTTGATCAACAGGATTATAGGAAGTCCAGTCCCTGTGATAGCAAGCGTCTGGACTCGATGATGCAGGAAGTCCCTGCCAGGCCTCTGCCCTACGTTCCTAAAACACAGACCTTGCAAGCGAGAGCCCAAAGTCAATCTCATGGTTAGCATGGGTGATTAGGACACGTGTCTGAAGGTGAATTGTGCCCAGACATACCAAACAAAACAAAATTGTATCAGTGTTGCTTAGACTATTTGTGAAATACTAACGGAAGGAACCAGATTCTGAGACACGGACCCATCTAAGTGTAGAGGAGGCTACACACCTACAGTATTATGATATATACTATTACACAAGCACTGCATTTTTGGAAATGTCCTTTCTTCTGAACATCATACTGCAGGATGGCTTTGGGCTGAGTGAAATGGCTCCCATTGTAATGCACGCTTCATCGCTTTTTGGTACAGATAGTTGTGAGAGCCAGCATTTCCAGTGAGGAAGTTTCACTTACAAATAGGCTCTTTTTGCTTCAGGTCTATGTTATTTTTCCAAGTTATTGTGCCCCTCCCCCTCCCAACTATGTTCTCTATTAGACTTTCCGAAATCTGTTTGAATTTGTTCCAAACAAAAGCTCTACTGTTCCTCCACCAAGATGGCATCCTTCAAATGACAGTGCTGTGGGGGTTATGTTAAAAGGGAACCATCAGAAATTGGTATCTGTTTTCCTCGTACCCATCTATTGTGTCATCCACTTACCTTTGACATCACAAACGTGGACAGTCGGGCCCACCTCTAATACTACAGATGCTTTGCAGTTCCATAGACACTTCCACCCCCAGATCTCAAAGCACTGTACAAACATTAATGAATGCCGCCTCCCAAAATGACTGTGCGGTGGGCAACTATTATTGTTCCTCTTACAGATGGGGAAAGTGAGGCAGCAGGCGGCTCAGGGCCTGATCCAGAGCCCTGTGAAGTCAGCGGAACTCTTATTGACTTCAGTGGGCTTTGGGTCAGGACCTAGGTTTGTTCTGGAGCATCTGCCTAGTAAAACATACAGCTGGAAGTGATGACAGTGAGAGCGGCTGGGGTGCGTAGATCTAGAGTTTCAGTTTTGCTTTCTAAAGTGAGACACAAGTTTTCCCATGGCTCATTGAGTTAGCTGAACAGCACAAACTCTGAGGAGGCAGTGCCCCTTTTGTGGGCTTGGCTCTGTGCCCACTGCCAGAGCCGTGCTCAAAGGGCAGAAATCCAGCTCACCAGGAAGACGTGTTTACTTAATGGATGTCGCTGAGCAACCCGAACCCTCAGTATTTGTGTTGTTAACTTGCCTGGCAGAGAAGAAAGAGCAGCGGAGGCTGAGGCCAGGCCGATAAAGAATCCCCGTGATTGTCTCTGGAGAATGTAACACTCCAGAAAGGATCTCATTTCTCTCTGTTCCCCCAAATCCGCTTGTGGTGGAAGAATGAAATCAGCCTCATCCTTCAGTTCTCTCAATCCCGGCACTGACCCGCAGTGGAAGTACCTCACCGAGCACGACCCTAAGTTTGAAGGGCAGAGGAAACTCAAAATAGAAGGCAAGGAGCTGGTGTCGGTGCCTCTGCGGGTCTTTGGCTTGGAAGGCCTGCAGGTCCTGGAGATGAGCCCGGAAAGAGAGAGCTGCCTGAGGTACAGGATGGAGCTGATCCCCCGAGAAATCAGCCACCTGAGGAGCCTAACCCTTCTTTACATGGACTCCAACAACTTGAAGGAGATCCCTGCCGAGATCGGCACCTTGAGCAACTTAGAGAGACTCACCCTCAGTAACAACCGCCTGACCTCTCTGCCACCAGAGATCGGCGGCCTGGAAAAGCTACACAGCCTGCATCTGGCCAACAACCACTTCACGGAACTGCCCGCCCAGGTCTGCCAGCTCAGACACCTCACTTTTTTGGATGTCAGCGATAACCAAATAAGCACCCTTCCTCCCGGTATGCGGCATCTACAGAAGCTGGAGACGTTGCTGCTGCTGTTCAACTCTCTCGAGCAGCTGCCGGGGAATGTGTGTCTTTTAAGAAACTTGCGCACTCTGTGGCTGGGCTACAACCGCCTAAGGGCCCTTCCTGAAAATTTTGGAGAGCTGGTCAACTTGGATTGGGGATATAATTATTGTTCGTGTAATTTTGAGGGGAATCCACTGGTACGTCCACCCCCAGAAGTATGTGGCGGAGGCCCCGGAGAGATCAGGGAGTACTTTGCTTCACCCTATAGAGCATTAGGAGAATAGATACTAGGGGTTATTTGCCACAAAACTGCTGTGAGGGATTTATAGCATACAAACAGAATCAACGTGCAAAATGGGTTTTATATGGAAAAGGCCAGTAGAGTCTCTGTGTAGCTTGATCAGTTTTAGTGTATGGTAATCTTTATATTCCTAATAAGTAAACACAATCCTAAAATTATTTCAGGGGTTATTGAGCTCTCTGTGGTTTGCAGTTGCGTAGATGGCTCTGGAAATGTTACTGCCAAAAGTCCAGTTTGGGGAAACTAATTACATCTAATTCTAAGGACGTGGTGTCAAACACACTTGTGATGGTATGTAAATAATAACAGTACCGTGCACTGGTTAGTTGTTTGCATATAGTGAGGCTATAGGTAGAAATGGGCAGAAGAGCCTCTGTTCAGATCTGGACCTGGATTACATTTAGATTTACGATAGGGTTTTAGGCCAAATCAAGCCTTGGGTTTGGTTTAGGTCAGGGGTGGGCAAACTTTTTGGCCTGAGGGCCACATCGGGATTCCAAAACTGTATGGAGGGCTGGGTAGGGAAGGCTGTGCCTCCCCAAACAGCCTGGCCCCCACCCCCTATCCGCCCCCTCCCACTTCCCGCCCCCTGACTGCCCCCCTCAGAACCCCCGACCCATCCAACCCCCCCTGCTCCTTGTCCCCTGACCACCCCCTCCCGGGAACCCCCGCCCCTAACCGCCATCCTGGGACCCCACCCCCTATCCAATCCCCCTTGCTTCCTGTCCTCTGACTGCCCCGACCCCTATCCACACCCTCTCCCCTTAACAGCCCCCCCGGGACTCCCACGCCTATCCAACCCCCCATGTTCTCCATCCCCCGACCGCCGCCCCCCAGAACCTCCACCCCATCCAACCGCCCCCTGCTCTCTGTCCCCTGACTGCCTCCCGGGATCCCCTGCTCCTTATCCACCCCCCCGCCCCGTGCCTTTACCATGCCGCTCAGAGCACCAGGACTGGCAGCCATGCTGCCCGGCTGGAGCCAGCCACACCACAGCGCTGTCCGGCAGGAGCTCGCAGCCCCACTGCCCAGAGCACTGATGACACGGCGAGCTGAGGCTGCAGGGGCGGGGGGACAGCAGGGGAGGGGCCAGGGGCTAGCCTCCCCAGCCTGGAGCTCAAGGGCCGGGCAGGACCGTCCTGTGGGCCGGATGTGGCCTGCGGGATGTAGTTTGCCCACCTCTGGTTTAGGTGGTACCAAAATCTTGTAAGATTTCTGCTCCATCCTATAAAAACAACACGGAGTCCGGTGGCACCTTAAAGACTAACAGATTTATTTAGGCATAAGCGTTCATGGGTAAAAAACCCATTTCTTCAGATGCATGGAGTGAAAATTACAGATACAGGCATAAATATACCGACACGTGAAGAGAAGGGAGTTACCTTGCAAGTGGAGAACCAGTGTTAACAATAACTCCCAATAATTGAGGAGGAGGTGTCAATACCGAGAGGGAAAATTGCTTCTGTAGTGAGCCAGCCACTCCCAGTCCCTATTCAAGCCCAAGTTCATGGTGTTAAGTTTGCAAATGAATTGTAGCTCTGCAGTTTCTCTTTGAAGTCTGTTTTTGAAGTTTTTTTGTTGAAGGATGGCTACTTTTAGATCTGTTATTGAATGTCCAGGGAGATTGACGTGTTCTCCTACTGGCTTTTGTATGTTACCATTCGCGATGTCTGATTTGTGTCCATTTATTCATCCTATCTTGATTTGGCCTTTTCTAATGTGGGATCCAATGTGTAAACAGAACCATAGGGATGAGATCTGAATATTCAAATTCCATCCCCACCCAGAAATTTGAAGGGGTTTGTGTTTGCGGTACCAGTTGTGGCCCATCTCTGATTCCACATGTCAGTACGTAAAGACGCCTAAAGTTACATGAACAGAAACATCCTCTGTGCATAGTAAAATTATGCCTGTGCCACAACAAAGGCCAGGTAATTAAGACTGGCCTTCTCTCATCTTCTTGCATCTACCAATGAACACACAAGGCATCACCCCTTTCCATAAATATTGGACACAAAGTTAGAAGCCTAAATACCTTTGTAGATCTGGGCCTAAGTGATTTAGATGCACCAGTCCTTATGACCTTCAATGGCACATGTGCCTGTAATTCATTTACGTGCTTTAGAAAATCCCACTCTAAATTAACAACTTTGACCCCGCAATCGCTAGTGCTCGGACAGACTGCAGTGTTCAGAGAGTCTCAGTGAAGTCCGTGGGTCTCTGTGCAAGTGCAGCAGCCTGCAGGGGTGTCCCCAGAAAAATTTTCTCCTGGTACACACAGGTACCATGTGAGTCGGGGAGACGCCAGGCACCACCACCAATCCCTGTGGAGCCATCCCCTCTGCAGCCGCTGGCCCAGCATCTCACCAGCCGAGTCCGTGCCATGCTCAGCCTCCACTAGATGGGAGAATGAGCCCACCCCACGCTGACCCCGCAGTGGTGGCTCCTGCCCTGCGAGGCTGACCCCAGCACCCCATTCTGGGCGCTGTGGTCTGGCATACAGGGTCGCATACTGGGGAAGTGTTCAGATGTTCTAAACTAAAAAGACCTTAACCATCACTGATCCAGAAATGTCATATAAAAGAAACTTGCCATAAAATACTTTAACTTAATGCATCTCCCGTGTAGCTGTATTGCTGAATTTCCCAGTCCTCCATGCTTTCTCCTAAATTTTGTTCCAACCTGTCTTCAGTTTTATCAGTATTTCATGTTTTCCCTTAGGCTAGTTCAGGGGTCGGCAACCTTTCAGAAGCGGTGTGCCAAGTCTTCATTTATTCACTCTAATTTAAAGTTTCGCGTGCCAATCATACATTTTAATGTTTTTAGAAGGTCTCTTTCCATAAGTCTATAATATATAACTAAACTATTGTTGTATGTAAAGCACATAAGGTTTTTAAAATGGTTAAGAAGCTTCATTTAAAATTAAATTAAAATGCAGAGCCCCCCCGGACCGGTGGCTAGGACCCGGGCAGTGTGAGTGCCACTGAAAATCAGCTCACGTGCCGCCTTTGGCACGCGTACCATAGGTTGCCTACCCCGGCCTAGTTCCTCTATCATTCTTTTTTATCTTTGATTCTTTTCTTCCCAAACCCTCTCGCTTTCTTCAGGATATTGATTTCCTTTTCTGAGTTTTCCTTTCTTGCCTCCCTCTTGAACTTGTCACTTGGCCAAGGCCCAAATGTGAGAGCAATGCATGGCAGGTGAAAGGCGGAGCCAGTCCTGCTGGGATTTGAACATGTGGGCCTAAGGAGCATAGATACAGTATTTAAAACAGTGATGCTTGGTCATTAAGCCTCTAGCGTGATGATTTTGCTCTCTCTATAGCAGGGAAGGAGCATGTGAGAATTTGAGTTAATGCTGGAATTCCTTCTGGGTGCTAAGGAGACACGTGAGCTGACTTTTGATCTCCACTGACACTGAATCTGTCCCTAGCGCCTGCCAGGCAATACTTCATCTGGCCCTTTCAGTCTGATGCTCTGTTACCCCGATTCAGTATAGCAGCATGCCAGCCCTACATGATTGTCTGTCTATTAATGTGCATAACGATATATAAATGCTAATACATCATTAAAACAATAACTCTTACTAATCATGCACTAATCATGTTTTCTACTTCATCATGAGAGAGGGGCATTTCCATGACAACAGCATTCAAAGATGGTTTAGAGGCAAGTGTAGAGCAAGATGCTGGAGATGCAGGACCAAAAAGTAAAGGGACGGCCTGGCTAGCCAGTTAGCAGGTAGTTACCATGCAAGGGAGTTGTAATTCTGAGCTACCTGATCAGTCTCATTCCCTATGCTGGTAAAAGTCAGGTGCTTCAAGGAGGCCGCTAGAACTGGGGGCGAGGAAACAAGGTGGGGAGCTGTGAGTCACTTTTGGAGTGGACTTTTGGAGTATCATTATAAAGAAGCTACCTGTGAAATGAGCACCTGGGGTGTGGGGAGGAGATAGCCATAAAGGAGCTGGGGAGGGTGTTAGGTCAGAGAGAGATCACAGTCAAGTGGTAACAACAGAGGAGCAGATGGCAGGAGAATTGGCGTTTGCTCTCACCTCTGCCACTGATTCAATCCCTGACCTTGAGCAAGTCACTTAACCTGTCTGCCTCATTTCCGCCAACTGTTAGATGGGTATAATAATCCTCACCTTTGTAAAACTCATCTTGGACGAGAGGTGCTAGGTAAATGCAAAGTAATCTTAAAAAAGAGCAAACAGGAAATAAAAGTCCTCCTTGCTCTGGCACGATATGGATGACTAAGGTTCTAGCTAGCAAGAGCTCTGGTGTTGTGAGGCTTATCTCTAGACAGTCTAGACAGTATTTGGTCCTGCCATGAGGGGAGGGGACTGGACTCAATGACCTCTTGAGGTCCCTTCCAGTCCTAGAGTCTATGAATCTAGTATATCAAATCCTCCTATGAGCAAAACCGCAGCCAGACAGTCCCTCAGGTAGGGAAATCCTCACAATTCCTGCCCCACTCTATGTGAACCATGTATCAGGCGGTAGCCATGTTAGTCTGTATCCACAAAAACAACGAGGAGTCCGGTGGCACCTTAAAGACTAACAGATATATTTGGGCATAAGCTTTCATGGGTAAAAAACCTCACTTCTTCAGATGCATCTAAATAAATAAATCTCTTAGTCTTTAAGGTGTCACCGGACTCCTTATTGTTTTTGTGGATACCGACTAACACGGCTACCCCTGAGATTTATTTGGGCATAAGCTTTTGTGGGTCTTTAAGGTGCCACCGGACTCCTTGTTGTTTCTATGTGAACCATAAGCTCTGCAAAGCTAGGTCAACCTCTCTCTCCTCTCCACTGTTTACTAGATCCCTTAGAAGCCCTGCTCTGGTCCTTGGAAAGTGATTATACCAATGAGTTTCCAATGGCCCATCATGTTATTAGGACTTGGCCAAAGAGACTTTATTTCTTTTGCTAAGTTCTGGCACCATTAAATTAAAGTTTTGCCATTGGCTGCAACGGAAGTAGATTCATAGCATTAGGGCTCACAAAAGGTTCCTGCTTGATAGAATGAGAAACCAAAGAGAAAGGGAGTCAGTTTTCAAATCCATTCAGCTCTCTCTCTCTGTCTATCCTGCACCTGTAAACTCAGACAACAATCCTGGGACCCAATTATCCCATCAACGCCATGCATGGAACTCCACTGAAGTCAATGGGAGCTGCGTGCGTACAGCTGGCAGGGAGAACATGTTGTGCCTTGAGTAAAGAAACTTGATTGCTCCTAACAAACAGGTCCAGTAGCATTACTGTAGATCTTCAGCCTTTTGGGGTCAGGAGAAATTTTGGGAGATCAATCCAAGGGGAGACGAGTCAACTCTTTGACCTGAGCTGCTGTGAGCGAGTGAACTGTGCTGTCCAGAAGGGCAGGAAAATCCCTACTGACAAAATGCTCCCTCCCCTCTAGCCTGGTTGTTTGCAAAGGGCTCTGGGGAATCTCACTTCCAGAAGCTGGAAGACACAGAACTTGATCTATAACATAATGATGTCAGTGTCTAGCTAAACGGCGTAGTTGTGCAGAGCAATCATTAGCTCACGGTGCTGTCGTTAAGAAGATATTAAAATCGAATCCCAAACGGCTCGTCCTGTATCTGTTGTGTGATATGAATTGTTGCTAAGCTCATTTTCTTTGCCGGTGCTCATTACAACATCCAGTCTCAAGATCAGAGAACAGCACACTGCCAGTGCATGGGCCCCTGGTGGAAAGACTGAGAAATCTTCCATGGTGTGAGGGGGACATTTTGAAAGCTGACACAGCATAAATGGGAGTTGTGCATGTACTCCCCCTCCCCCATCCCCCCCTCCCCCGTGCTTCAGATGGACCTTTGTCTGGGAGAACAAATCTCTCAATGAAGTATAAAGAATTTTAATTGAAAATGCCGCACAATAAACACATAAATAAACATAGTCTGCAGAAGAGAAGAGTGAGGGGGGATTTGATAGCAGCCTTCAACTACCTGAAGGGGGGTTCCAAAGAGGATGGAGCTCGGCTGTTCTCAGTGGTGGCAGATGACAAAACAAGAAGCAATGGTCTCAAGTTGCAGTGGGAGAGGTCTAGGTTGGATATTAAGAAACACTATTTCACTAGGAGGGTGGTGAAGCACTGGAATGGGTTACCTGGGGCGGTGGTGGAATCTCCATCCTTAGAGGTTTTTAAGGTCAGGCTTGACGAAGCCCTGGTTGGGATGATTTAGTTGGGGATTGGTCCTGCTTTGAGCAGGGGATTGGACTAGATGACCTTCTGAGGTCTCTTCCAACCCTAATGTTCTATGATTCTATAGAAGCTGGAGATAGGAGGCATATTTTTAAGTCGGTAATTAACCATTGGAATAACTCACATAGGGATGTGGTGAGTCGCCGTCGCTTTCGATTAAGATGGGATGTCAGCCAGAAGTTCTAGGTGAAATTCCCTGGTCTGTGTGACACAGCAGGTCAGATGACAGAACAAGGAGCAATGGTCTCAAGTTGCAGTGGGGGAGGTTTAGGTTGGATATTACGAACAACTTTTTCACTAGGAGGGTGGTGAAGCACTGGAATGGGTTACCTGGGGACGTGGTGGAATCTCCTTCCTTAGAGGTTTTTAAGGTCAGGCTTGACAAAGCCTTGGCTGGGATGATTTAGTTGGGGATTGGTCCTGCTTTGAGCAGGGGGTTGGACTAGATTATCTCCTGAGGTCCCTTCCAACCCTGATATTCTATGATTCTATGAGGTTCTCATAAGAGACTCACAGACTTTAAGGTCAGAAGGGACCATTGTGATCACCTAGTCTGGCCTCCTGCACACTGCAGGCCAAAGGCCCCTTCTGGCTTGCAAGTTATGAATCTAAACTATTTAGCTAAGGGTTTTCTATGGTGCCTGTCACTACTGTAACTAAATGCCAGACAAAACAATGGATGTATCAAGAGTTCAAAGAACCGCCCTCCCCAGGTACCTATTCCTTACAGGTGTCAAGATATGAGAAAAAAGAACAGGAGTACTTGTGGCACCTTAGAGACTAACAAATTTATTAGAGCATAAGCTTTCGTGGGCTACAACCCACTTCTGAGAAGTTTTCCAAAGGTACAAATAGTAGTTACATGCCCAATTCCCTTTGACTGTCAATGGGTGTTGAATGCCTACCTGCTCTTTGAGCCTTTGCAAAATCTCCCTCATAGTTCATATATCAAAGATAACTAGGGCCCTACCAAATTCACGGCCATGAAAAACAAGTCACAGACCGTGAAATCTGGTCTCCTCTCATGAAATCTGGTCTTTTGTGTGCTTTTACCCTATACTATACAGATTTCAAGGGGGAGACAAGCATTTCTCATATTGGGGGCCCTGACCCAAAAGGGAGTTGCAGGGGGTTCGCTGTATTGCCACCCTTACCTCTGTGTTGCCTTCAGAGCTGGGTGGCCAGAGAGCGGCGGCTGGTGGCCAGGTGCCCAGATCTGAAGGCAGCACCCCAATAGCAGCAGCACAGAAGTAAGGGTGGCAATACCATACCATGCCATCCTTACTTCTGCGCTGCTGCTGGCGGTGGCTCTGCCTTCAGAGCTGGGATCCCGGCCAGAAGCCACCACTCTCAAGCTGCCCAGCTCTGAAGGCAGCAGCACAGAAGTAAGGGTGGCAGTACCGCAACCCCCACTCCCGCCACAATAATCCTGTGACCCCCCCCAACTCCTTTTTGGGTCAGGATCCCAACAATTACAACACCATGAAATTTCAGATTTAAATAGCTGAAACCATGAAACTGACGATTTTTAAAATCCTATGACCGTGAAATTGACCAAAATGCACCATGAATTTGGTAGGGCCCAAAAGATAAATATTCCACAAGAATGAGAAATGTGGACTTGCACTGATGCTGGGGAGACAAGGGACACTGCAAGGAAAGGAGTCTATGTGTCCAAAATGTTAAGAAATCCGGGTACCTCTGCCAGGCTAGTCGGGTAAGTTATGAGCTAGGTAGTGTGAGAATAACTCAGGGCATGTCTACACGGGACGATACTGCGCACCAAGCCAGGTGTTAATCTACTGCACACCAGCTTGCCATGCAGTAACCTCCTGTGTAGACACTGCTACAGATTACTGGACAGTCCGGAGGGCAGCTTGACATTCTGCTGCGTAGTGAGTGCAGTGTAGATTCTCATCCTTCGCACAGTAACTTGCTTTGTAGACAAGCCTGCCGCATGTAATGTGGTTTGTGTGTGTGAGAGTTTGTGTGTTAGTGTGTGTGTGTGAGGGGGGAATGTTGTGTTTTGGGTGCTTGTGTATTGGTTTTTCTTATATGTGTGTATGTCGTGTGTTGGTTTGTGCAGTGTATGTTAGTTTGTGTGACGGGTTGTGTGCTTGCGCAATGCGTCTGTGTGATGGTTTGTTTTGCAGGTGTGGTCCAGGTGGGTGTGTCTTTGAAGTGGGTTATTCAGTTCAGATGGGTGTTGTGTGGGGGTATTGTAGGTGCAGGTCACATGGTCTGTGCATTTAATTACAGCTGTCTGTATGTGATCAATTTGCTGGCCGCATCCGGAGGTTACAGCCCAAGAAGGATCCCTGGAGCTGGAAATCAGAGTGTGCTAGGAACAAAGAGATGAATCATGGAGCAAATGTCACATCTTTTTTCACACCACATTACAGTGCGAGTCTAACGAGCATGTATAATAAAGAGCACCATAAGCCACGCAAGAAGGGATGGAAAACTCCACTGAGTGCTTTGCTGGCCACTTGCCACAGGCTAAGTGATAGTCAGTAAACGGCTTAAATAAACAGAACGCTTCATGGTGAAGATTTCAAGTGTATGTTAAAGGTCCCCAGGGTTTGGAAAGAGGCTTTTTTGCTGCCTTAGGTAAACAGGAAAATATGTTTTCCTCCCCACCGCCATACAAACAAACCTTCCTGGTACATTTCAGGCAGCAAGAAAATGGAGCGGGGGAAAACACGCTGAGTCAAAATAAAAGCCCAGATGGAATAAGTGACAGCTTCCGTGCTAGCCAGGCATTGCTAAACCGACTGTGTGTTTGGAGCCTTAAGACCCTGCTTTGGTCTTTCTGGCCCTCCTGACTGGATAGGATCCCATTCAGTGAGTGATCCTGGA
>NW_020664409.1:103391091-103464026 GCF_002925995.2 Terrapene triunguis | reverse complement strand
AATGCATAGTGTGAGCACAAGTCTGGGAGCTGGGAAATCCTGAGACCTAATCCTGGCTCCAACAGTGACTGCGTGGCCTTGGACAAGCCAGTTAAACTCTCAGCCTCGGTTTCCCCCGTGTATTAAATGTGATCACGCCCTCCCAGACGTGTTGTGAGACCTTCACACACAGTCAGAGGCGAAGGGCTCAGTATGAACCAAAGGTCTTGTAATTGTCCCCGTCACAATGGCCACTTGCTGTGATCTTAGCAGAGCGCTCGGGGCTGCTTGGTGACGAAGGCTGAGCTTGCAGCGGTGGTCCCAGCAGAGCAGAAGCAAAGAAAACTTGCCCTCCCACTGCCTGGCCTGTATCTGTTCTGCAGATGGAGACACTTCTCTTCTGTGCAGGGCTGGGTTGCCTCCTGTCCACGTTTCCCTAGGATTGTCCCTTTTTTGGAGAGAGCTGTGCCAGGAAATCTGTAAAGGTGCTCAGTGCACGCTGCCAACTGTCCTGTGCCCAGGATCACCTAGGATGTCCTGTTTGTTTGCACCTCAGAGATGGCAACCCTAGCGCAGGGGAGCTGATGTATCCTTTACAGTGAGGTCTTTAGCCCTGGTCACAACTGGGGAAGCAGAGCTAGATCTGTCAATCCCTGGCAGGAAGGTTGTGGCCCAGGCTCTGGAAAAAACACCAAGTGTTTATCCTACCTCCCCAGATGCTGCGGCCCTTTCCCAGACTCTTCTTGCTGCAGAGCAGAAACTGAGACAGCCCAACTGCAGAAGGGATGTGTTGATTCCTGTTGCTTGGACTCTAAGCTTTCCTGGCCTGCTTACTAGCCTGGGGGGCGCTCTGCAGAGAACTGGCTGGAACCCTGTCTGCTGATGCCCATGTAACTCGCTACAGCAGCTCACAACATGTGTCCATGCAGATCTCTCAGGCAGCTGCACCACACAAAAAATCAACGGATCTGTGCACCTTCCTACTAAAAGAAGGGGAGTTTTCAGGTGAGCAGAGATATGTTTGTTCTCTAAGGCAGTTAATCCAACACTTTTCAGTAGCACTACCCCTGACTGTTACAGTGCTGTCCTTTGCACCTGGTTTCATAGCGTGCGATATGACAGATGCAAAAAATCCTATTAGCTGATCAAGGCGCACCACCTGCCTGTGTGGGGGTGTTTGCTACTGTATATTTTGCTCACAGGTATTGCTGTTGGACTTCAGCTGCTCCTGCATGGCCAGGTAGCAAGAGCAGCCTGTTCTTGTTTCTGGTCCGGTGTTAGTGACCCTTCCCTTTCAGGGGCCAACCCTGTCTTGTTACCTGCGTCGTTACGACTTCCAGAGCAGATTACTGTAATTTGCTCTATGTGGAACTGGGCCCAAAGATCACTGAGAAAGTTAAATTGGCACAGAATATACCTACCTGTTTATTAAGCGGTGTTTCTTTGCAGAGAGCCTTGGTCCTGCTAGTGAAGGCAGGGGGCTGGACTTGATGACCTTTCAAGGTCCCTTCCAGTTCTAGGAGATAGGATATCTCCCTTAATTTATAAATTTATTTTATTTACGCTTGTGCACTGTTGTCTGCACTTGCTTTGAGTTTGTTTCTCTTTTACGGTTATTGTTTTCATTATTAACATATATATTGTTTTTGGGCATTAAGGCCACAACCAGGTTGGGCCCCCATTGTGCTAGGTGCTGTACAGATATATAAGGTGTTTGGTTTGAGACCTGATCCACAGGGAATTAACAGAACAGGTAATCATCAGGTGATCCATCCCCTGTTGCTGGGGACACCATCCCCGCCCATCCTGGCTAATAGCCATTGATGAACCTATCTTCCATGAATTTATCTAGTTCTTTCTTGAACCCTGTTATACTCTTGGCCTTCACAACATCCTCTGGCAAAGAGTTCCACAGGTTGACTCATAATTTTTGTTGCACTTTTCTGTACCCTTTTCAGTTCCCTGCAAGCTCCACAATATGGTCCAACATTCCCTCGCCCTTAAAACAAACACCCCCCCCCAGCAGTGTTTTCTGTCAGAAATGGCAAAATGTCCCCCTTTATCAACTTTACAAAATCTTATGAAAAATCTTTCCTTTCATATGCAGAACCCAAACTGACAATTGTGTTTGGCACTTACTCGAGGCTGCCGCATTTTGTCTGTGGACATGTCTCTGTCTGTCTCTCTCTAGATACAGACCCAGATCTATACAAACTCACACATCTATCTCGAGAGATAAGCAGTTGGTCAAGAGATGGACACTGATGTTGCAAACGCGTACCAACATGTTTAACTTTATGCACGTGAATAATGTGCATAAAGTTTACAGGCAAGTGGTCACAGGCCTGGGGCCATTGTTATCAAGATCCCGGTGGGAGGGATAGCTCAGTGGTTTGAGCATTGGCCTGCTAAACCCAGGGTTGTGAGTTCAATCCTTGAGGGGGCCACTTAGTAGGGATCTAGGGCAAAAATCAGTACTTGGTCCTGCTAGTGAAGGCAGGGGGCTGGACTCAATGACCTTTCAAGGTCCCTTCCAGTTCTAGGAGATAGATATATCTCCATATAAGATACAGAGAAGAGGGACTGGGGATTAGTAAAGGGCTGCCCCCTTTTACCTCCAGGTGACTGTAGAGAAAGAGAGAGGGGACCAGACAAGATGCTGTAGTTGCTAACTATGTCTTTGCTATTTAATCGTTGTCTTGTGGCCGAGGCAAACAGAGTTTGTTGATCTCAGCTGAGTTCCTAGGGGACAACTGGCCACATCACACCGCAACTCTGTCTTATCGGCCTGGCTGGCAGCCTCAGCAGGGAGGCCTAGGACTGAATAAGCCTGGAGAAAGGGCTATCTTCTCTTCCCCAGAAATGATTCCCAGCAGGTCCGCGTTGGCAGGGCCAATGTGCCTGTTCTCAGAGGAGAAGCCCTGGAGATTGAAACCCTCTGTCAATCTGGCACCTTTCCACATGCATTCCATTCAAATGCAGAATGTACAGGCGAGATCTGAGAGCAGGGCTGTGCCCATGAGGCAGCAGCCTTCGCGGGACTTCCTGTGAAATTGCTGTCATTCGGAATGGTGCTACGGTGTAATTAGCATATTGTTAGGAGAAAATGACAGGCATCAGGAACATAGCCCTGTCTCCACTGCAGCCTGGGTGGCTCAAAGGTTTTCTTTATAGACTATAGGGCCCTACCAAATTCTTGTTCCCTTTTGGTCAATTTCATGGTCATAGAATTGTAAAAATAGTAAATTTCATGATTTCAGATATTTACATCTGAAATGTCACGGTGTTGTAACTGGGGGGGGTCCCGGCCCAAAAAGGGGCTTGGGGGTGGGGATGCGCTATTGCCACTCTTACTTCTGTGCCGCTGCTGGTAGCAGCGCTGCCTTCAGAGCTGGGCAGCCAGAAAGCAGCAGCTGCTGGCCGGGAGCGCAGCTCTGAAGTATGGATGGCATGGTATGGTATTGCCACCCTTACTTCTGCATTGCTGCCTTCAGAGCTGGGCCTTCGGCCAGCAGCCGCCACTCTCCGGCCGCCCACCTCTGAAGGCAGCAGCGCAGAAGTAAGGGTGGCATGGTATGGTATTGAGGCCCTTACTTCTGCACTGCTGCTGGTGGGGAGCTGCCTTCAGAGCCGGGTGCCCGGCCAACAGCCGCTGCTCTCTAGCCACCCAACTGTGAAGGCAGTGCAGGAGTAAGGCTGGCACTACCACAACCCTTCAATAACCTTTCAACACCCTCTGCAACTCCCTTTTGGGTCGGGACCCCCAGTTTGAGAAATGCTGGTCTCCCCCATGAAATCTGTATGGTATAGGGTAAAAGTACACAAAAGACCAGTATTCATGGGGGGTGACCAGTTTTCACGGTCTGTGACACATTTTTTCACGACCATGAATTTGGTAGGGCCCTATTTATACCTCAGCTATTAAAGGCCTACAGCAGGCAGATACCAGTCTAGGCCACACATTTCAGAACTCGGGTGAGTGATAAAAAGCGCTAAATCCCCAACAAAGCCTTGTTGCTAAGATGAATCATCTCAGCTGGTGACTCTTGGCACTTCATTGTAATCCCACAGCCCAACCAATTCTAAACTGTGCCTTTGAACACGAAAGCCAAGCGAGGCGGGGGACTGTGGTGCGTGAGTGCCTCGGCAGCACTGAATAGATGCCATTTGTGCAACCCTCTGCAGCAGGAGCAGAAGCGCACGGAGAGGAGAGAGGGAGGCTTTGTCTAGCCACTTCGAGTCTTAGAGCACTGCGAAGATGCTGGCCAGACCTCACGGTGCACTTGGGGAACACTAGCAGAAGACTTCCGGTGTGTGTGTGTGTGTGTGTGTGTGTTCCTGAGTCCTCTCCTAGCCAGCTCATGCTTGCAGATGTAACATGGTCCCTAGCGTTCATATACTGTTTTCCCTAAAGCAGGTCAGAAACGAAGTTCCAGTTAATTTTTTGGTCAAAGTGACACCTTTTCCCCAGTTAAAATAGATAAGAGCGCAATTCTGTGCACATTTCTGACCCATTCAAGCTAAAGAAAATTGGCTTTGAATTTCAAAGTCTGTGTGGGAACAAATCCAGTCTGTTAAATTTTGCCCCAAATCAAAACCTGTGAGTGCAAATTGTCAGGAATGAAACTACAGAGATGTGAACACCACATCCTTGGTGTAGATTGGAATAGTGCCATTGAGTTCAAAACAACTCCTCTGATTTGCAGCAGCTGCCCTTTAGTATGGCATTTGGAAGGGAAGTGTTCAGAATTCTCACAGAGCTCTACTTGCAATACACCGGAGAGATATTGTTGCCTTCTTTTACATATGGTGAAACTGAGACAGAGAGGTTAAGTGACTACCCCAAGATTACAGAGGAAGTCGGTGTCAGACTCACAAGTGGCACGCAGGAGTAGAGCTGGACAGGAAATGTTTTTCCTATCCTGTGAAAAACTTTGAGATTTCAAAAAAAAGTTCCTGTCCTGAATCAGGGCAAAAAGTTGAAATCTCAAAAATTTTCGTTAACCAAAAACCCGAAAAAAGCCAAATCAGTTTTTGTCAACAGGGGAGTGAGGAATGCAAACTGAGTCCTGACTGCCAGGTCTCAAACTCTGGCGCTCCAGCCTGCAACACTGGACACTCATATGCTTAGTGAGATCTCTGTCCTGCACCATTACTGCTGCCTCCTGTAGTGCTAATGGGAACATCTGGATTTTCTTCCCGGCTCTGCTGTTCATGTGCTGCCGTGTGATCTTGGCTGAGTGACGCACTAGTGGAGTATTTTCAGTCATGCCACCTGTGACGACTGTGGGAATTTTCTGTAATATTTTATGAACTCTCTGTATGACACTGCACCTAGCCTCCTGGCACCTCTATGGAGGGGAGTTATTTTCTCTCTGGAACAGAGGGAAGGCATGAGGTGTTTGTGTCCTTGTAGCAGGGTGGACACCTGCTCTGGCCTGGAGGGGCCTGAGATAGCCCAGGGAGCAGGCATTGTGAAGGCTGAGCTGACTGGGGGAAGTGGCTGCAGCTGGGGCCACGCCCCAAACAGACTCCGCAGGCCCTATAAAGGCAGGGAGCCAGGACTTCAAGCCAGAGTCTCTCTCTGCCTTCAGAGAGAGAAGGGCCTGGCTGCAGGGAGCTAGACAGGGTACCTGTAGTGGAGCAGGGCTGGGGAGCTCCAGCCTGGATAGCCCCAGGCTGTGGCCTGGTAAGAGGCCAAGGGGTACTGGGGGTTGCAGAGGGCAGCCCAGGACTAGGCCAAGGCAGCAGGTCCAAACCCAACCTTGCCGATGATGAGTGGCCTATACTGCAGTCTGCCCCAGAGAGTGGGGGCTAGTTGGTGACTGGCAGTGGCCTTATTGTGAGGTGGGGTTAGTGGGTGGGGGTTCCCCTGGGAGGGGAGACCTAGCGTGTGTGTGGGTATTGCCAGGGGGCAGCACCCAGAGCAAGGGGCACTGGGGTCCTGGGAGGGACATGGGGCCAGTGCAGAGGACAAGGCGGATCACTGCCCTGCAGAGGGTGCTCCAGAGGCTGGTGAGCTAATTCCCTGGATGACCAGCAGGAGGTGCCGCAGGGGTGAGTCTGGACCCTCTACAGTCCTGTATCTGTCTGGGGCATCGGTGTGGGAACTACAGATGCATGGGGTGCTGCAGCACCCCCAGGTTTTATGCAGAGCTCTGCTCCAGCCCTGCACCTGGGGCTCCACTTCTGGCCCCCCATGTGGGGTCCTGGCTGCTGGCCCACACCTGGGGCTCTGCTGCCGTGCCTGGTGTCCCGGCTGCTGCCCCTGGGTCTGGGTTTTCAGTGTCAGCCCCGTGCCCAGGGTTCCGCTCCTGGCTCTGCGCCTGCCCCCAGCTGTGGCCCCAGCCTCGGCCCTGTTACCTCTGCCCAGGCCCCCCCTTCCCCCCCCCACGGATACACAGCCCTGCTCCCGGCCCCAGTTCTTGGAGGGGTGGGGGGGATGGATGGGGTAAGGCAGCTGGTTTTCAGGACCTCCACTATTAAAAGTGTTTCAGCGCCACTGGTCTGGGGTATGAACGGGCTGTCAAAGACTGGCTGGAATCAGCCTATACCAGTGGAGGATCCCTGAAAGACAATAGGGACCCCATTAACCCAACCATTGACACTTAACAATGCGTGTGAACTAGGCATGGCTTTGCCGAGGAAGGAAAATGGACTGGAGGTGACAGGATTCTGTGATAAGAACAGGGCTCAATGATACATGCCCAGTGGTGTCACTTGGGATTGAGAGACAAAGGGGACAGAGAGAAGGAAGATGGGGCTCAGGGGAGCAGGCCCTCGGTCCCACCAACAGGACCCATATACTAAGCCTGCCTCTCTTATGTGGGCCACGTGACTAATAAATCAGTACCTTGTTTTGAGAAGGCTGCTGGGATCGCTGCACTTACTTATGGAGACCATCGTGTCCTGAAGACATGGAAAAAGTCTCCTGTGGGAGTCTGGCTTGGTGAGACCCTCTGCAGGGAGCCAAGGAGAGAGACAGCGATTGCTGGTGCCTGAAGGCCCAATTTCAGAGTTGTGGAGACCATGGGTATGTCCCTGTGAAATGGTGGGAATGCTTGGGGTCCAGCACACTAATGGGGTTACTCCCAGGGAACGGAGTAATCATGGAGTCATAGAACCATAGGGTTAGAAGGGACCGCAACGATCCCCTAGTCTACCCCCTGCCGCGATGCAGGATTTGTTGTGTCTCAGCCATCCAGGGCAGATGGTTATCCAGCCTCCTTTTGAAAACCTCCACTGAAGGAGTTTCTACAACCTCCCTTGGCCTCAGTTCCATTGTCCTACTGCTCTTACAGTTATGAGGGTTTTCCTGAGATTTAATCTAAATCTGGTATGCTCTAATTTGAACTGGGCCGTAGACGACAAAATAAAATTCAACAAAGACAAATGTACACTTAGGGAAGAAAAACCAAATGCACAAATACAGACTGGGGGGTAACTGGCTTGTCAGCAGCACTGCTGAGAAGGATCTGGGAGTCATAGTGGTTCACAACCTCAACATGAGTCAACAATGCGACACCATTGAAAAAGCAGCAAATGCAATTTTAGGTTGCGTTAACAGAGGCATAGCATACAAGTCACGGGAGGTGATAGTACTGCTCTATTCGGCGCTGGTTAGGCCATACTTGAAAGGCTGCCATAAAAAAGATGGAGAAAAGATGGCTCTTTGTCCACAGAGAGCAGGACAAGAGGCAATGGGTTAATGATTGAGGACCCTGTGAATCTGTAATCTACTCCCTACCTTTGGGCCAATTTCTTACCTCCAACCTGCTAAGTACATTCTCTTTCTTCCTTCACACCAAATCCCTCTTTAAAACACGCTTCTTCCATGGACTCTTCAAACCTTGACTTCTTTAACAAAAAACCCTCACCCTCCCTTAGTTGGGCAGTTCTTCCTTCTCTTGTCTCATCTGTATGAGACAGCAAGTGTGACAGCTGCCATTCTGGCTGACACACGGGATTGAACTGGGGTTCTCTGGAGCTAACAGCATAAGCTGCTGCAGCTTGAGCCCCTCAGGGTGGACTGTAATGGACTCATCTCCTCTGTGGATAAGGCACCGAGGGAGAAACCTGTGGGTTACTCAAGCATGTAACGTACCAATGTTTCTATCCCCTTAGACTGCAAGCTCCTTCTTGTGTGGAGAATGTCCGAGTCTCTGTAAAATGCCATCAGGGCCGGCTCTGGCTTTTTTGCCGCCCCAGGCAAAAAAGCCTCCCGGGCCCCCGGCGGGGAGCGTGGCAGGGGAGGGCGCCGAGCCCCGCTCTCCCCGGCCGGCCGGAGCACCGGGGAGAAGGCGGTGAGCGCGGCCCCGCTCTCCCCGGCCGGCCGGAGCGCCGGGGGAGGGCGGCGAGCCCAGCCGCTGCTCCGCTCTCCCCGGCCGGCCGGAGCACCGCCCCCCTCCAGGTGCCGCCCCAAGCACGTGCTTGGTCGGCTGATGCCTGGAGCCGGCCCTGGATGCCATGCACACCTAGGGTGCTATTGACACGGTGTAGCGGGATAAAAGTAGTGAGAGCAGCTGAGGGAGGCTGGCTGAATAGCTGGCCCTGATAAGAGGGCTGTGAGTAAGGAGCCGTGACAGTCTCACTGCAGCCCTGGAGTGAGAAGGACCTAGCTACCGGGGAGAGACAGGGTACCTTCGACAGCAGTGCTGGGGAAGGGGCAGGCTGATCTGGGGAGCTCAGGCCTGGCTACCTCTCAGACTGAGGCCTGGCAGGAAGGCCTAAGGAGGTACTGGGGCTGCAGGGAAAGGCAGCAGGTCCAACCCCCTAGCCAGTGATGAGTGGCCATTGCAGACTGCAGTTTGCCCCTGAGTAAAGGGGCTAGATGAAGACTGGCAGTAGCCACTGAGGCAAGGTGGGTATAGGGAGTTGGGGATCCCCTGAGGAGGGGAGACCCAGAGTGTGGGGGCACTGCTGTGGGGCAGCACCCCAAGATAAGGCGAACCAGGGTCCTGGAGGGACACGGGGCCAGAGGTGGTGGAGATTGATTGAAAGACAAGTAGCGACAGCAGGAGAAACAGCGGCCAGCAGGAGGCGCTGCGAGGCTGGGCTGAGCTAATTCTCGGACTGACCAGCAGGAGGCGCCACGGCGGTGAGTGCACGCCCTGCTACCCATGGGTTAATTAATCATTGTTTTGGTAAATGGTTGTACCATGTAAAGTCTAGCTCTTTCTAGAGTGTTGATGATGATAATAATGGCAGACCTTTTTAGTACCTGTTTTTAGGTCTCGCTGCTTTATCCTAATTATTCTTTAGCTGTGGGAAGCCAAACTATACAGCTTGTCAGTAAACACGTCCAGGTTCATAGCTCAGGAGCCAGCGAGTCAGTCTTGAACCAAGGTGAAGGTCAAGAGTAGATGCATAGAAGGAACATGAAACAGGGGTGATTAGTTACTATAGAGCAGTGGTTCTCAACCCGCAGCCTGTGGGCCCCTTGTAGCCCAATCAGCACACAGGTGCGGCCCATGTGACATCCTCAGGGTCATACAGGTAGTGTGTATGTATGTATGTATGTATGTGGCCCACATAACACACAGAGCTGCATATGGACCTAGAAGCCCTAGTCCTGGACCAGGACCCTGTTTGCTTGGTGCTGTACGAACACAGAGCAAAATGATGGTTTCTGCCCCAGAGAGCTT
This sequence comes from Terrapene triunguis, assembly GCF_002925995.2. Classification (NCBI taxonomy): domain Eukaryota; kingdom Metazoa; phylum Chordata; order Testudines; family Emydidae; genus Terrapene; species Terrapene triunguis. The sequence goes on along the minus strand of NW_020664409.1, from coordinate 103,454,403 downwards.
TCAGTGTAAGTATGGACAACAGATGGATATAGACCGACAGACAGACAATGGAGTACAAGAAAACAATGAGATAGTATTGATAGGCATGAGAGAGAGAGCAAGAATACATGATTTTGGGCCTGTTTCTCTTTTAGCTCACTCCAAAGTAAACAGAGGGGAGCTCAGCTGAACTACGCTGGAAGTGAGAGGAGAACTGGATCTTTTATCTCCCTCTAGCAACCAAAACGGATTATCATAGAAATAAAGAGCAGCCGTGGAGAACAGGAATCCGTCTCCCACGGAAGTTAGTGAATATAGAGGGAAAGATGTAAGAGGAGAAAAGAGAAGATGTGTGTGGTGCTGGGGGAGGAAAAAGAAAAGTTTGTTGTTCTAGGGGCGATGGTAGAGTTGCCTAGCATTAGCGTTGTCTGGCACTTCCCATTATTATTCACCGTGGGAGAATTTTGGAGGCGGTTTCAACCAAACAGTTCAACCATTTCTGAAAGCGAGTGTAGGAAAAAAATATACCGTGTTGCCAATTGGAAAAAATCCTGGCGACCTTTCCTTTGAGAAGCTCTTGCACCCCCCGTGCTTTGAAGCAGTGACTTGAAATTTGGCAGGGTCTCTCCCTGCTACTCCTATCGGCATGGGGGAGTCCCTCAGGATCACAGAGCTAGTGTAGTTGGCGCCTACACCACCCTTCCCTACAAGCCCCAGTGCTTGGAGGAATGCACTCTGCTCCATTTACCCTCGGCTACTGGGTGGCCCCTCCAGGCTGTTGTAACCTGCCTTGGGGGTAGACAGAGAATGTGGGAGCCTTACCTGGTTTCCTTAGTCCCCTGCTGCATCAGTTCAGTACATGAGAAATCCTACTCCATTGACTAGAGGAGTTACTCCTGATTTACACCAGCTGGAGCAAGATTAGAATCAGCCTCGCTGTGTGTAATCTTCTCTTCTCATCCAGCGGGAGCTGTGGATGATTGAATCCAATAATAACACGACTGTAAACAGAGCCTGAAGACACTAACTAGGTGTAGTAGCCTCTGCCGAGGTTCGTCCCTCAGCGGGGCTGTGGGGTATCCCACCGCCTCGCTACACTAGGTAACAAGCTCTCCGAGTGGAGGTGATTGCATTATTTTTGTTAGACAGAAAACATCATTCCATTCTGGGGAGATGTGCGTCGTCCTTGCTGGAAAAATGGCTTTTCTGTTAAATCGAAATTCGGGGGCATTACTCAGTTCTGGGAACTAATTGCTATTATTAACCAAACAAACCACAGAATTGTTAACTCTAGAAAAGGGACAACTGCACAAGTGGACTACTTCTACTAATAATGGTGTAAATTGGCTTGGCGTAATGGAGCTCTCATTATTTATACCAGCTTCATACTCTGCTACAACTTTACATTCATATGCTCCTTTCAGTTTAAGACGGGGTAGTCAATAGGCGGACTGAGGGCCAAATCCGGGCCGCCAGACGCTTTTGAACGGATCATGAAATCTTTTTATTTACTTATTATTATCGTTGTTGTTATTGCAGTGTGAATAATGTTTCTCTGGAGTCTGGATCTTGACTATACCTTTGACCAAGACATTTGGACTTTGACAGAAAGTAATTGGCTACCCCTGGTTTAAGACCTTAAAGAGTTTAAAGTATTGTTTAATTAAGAATCAGGCCATCTCTGGGAGCACAGGTATTTGTTTGGTACACTCATCTGTAATAATCATTAGTTATTGTTTTTCTGGTAGCAACTACAGTGTAGAGACAAGAAGATGCTGCCTCTGCCCTGAGGAGCTGCAATGTAAGGACAGAAAGATGGACACACAGGCATAGGCTGGAGGGCAGCAGTAGTACATACAAGTGGTCAAGGTGGTGGTTAGCCACATCTTGGCAAAGTAAGGGGAAGGTATAGGTTAACTGTACATGTCAATTGAAGTCAGATGGATTTCCTGTAGGCATCTGTATGAGCATTGCCATGAAACTTGGTAAATGGTGACACAGAGCTAGTCAGTGATTGGCCCAGTGTCTCTTATCACTTCAGTGGCAGAGTTAGGAATGGAATCCTGGAACACTGACTCCTCTTTCCTGGCTCTAGGGTGAAGTGTATTTAGACAGCCGTCAGTGGGTATGTCTACTTAGCGTTTTGGAGCGAGACGCCCAACCTGGATCAAGAGACTTGGGCTAGTGGAGCTTGTGCTAGTGCTCTGAAAATAGCTGTATAGACAGTGCTTTGATGTTGCGGTTTGGGCTGGTGCTCTGTCCTGAAACCTAGAGCCCGAGCTCCAGGCTGAGCTGCAACTTCAGTGTTAGCACGAACTCTGCTAGCCCAAATCTGTCAACTTGGGCAGGGAGGCTCTCCCCAAAATGCTGTGTAGACATACCCTGCGTGTTCCTCTTGCTCTGGGGAGCTCTGAAAGGTATTCTGCTCTCCTGGGGCAGAGTACCTCTGCCTGGGTCCCCTGGAGATGGTCCTCTTTCCACTGCCACTTACTATGGCCTATGTGCTATGAACACAGACTAGCTCAAAATATTTAGCCTCTGCGGAGCCTGTCAACAACAGGCATCAATTGTAACTGTAGTTGTAGCACTGCCTAGGAGAAACCAAACTGTCCCTTCTTTTAAGTCAGCTTGGGGACAGCTGTATGGCTTTGGTGACATTTTTATATGGGTCCATCCCTGGCCCCCTCAAAAAAACCCCAGTGCAAACCATGTGTTCAATAAATATTTTTGTTGTGTTTTTTTTGGGGAAAAACAGATGATATAGGCTTCATCATATGGTGATGATACACTTTCCATTCCAATAGTATCTCTGGAGGATGTTAAACACAAGCTACTAAAGCTAGACCTTTTAAAATCAGCAGGTTCAGATAACCTGCATCCAAGAGGGGTTTTTTTTTTAAAGAGCTGGCTGTGGACTCACTGGCTTGTTAATGCTGATTTTCAATGAGTCTTGGAGCACTGGGGAAGTACCAGAAGACTGGAAGAAAGCTAATGTTGTGCCAATTTTTGAAAAGGGTAATTGGGGTGACCCAGGTAATTATAGGTCTGTTGGCCTGATATTGATCCTGGGCAAGAAAATGGAGTGGCTGATACAGGTCTTGATTAATAAAGCATTAAAGGAGGGTGGTGAAATTAATGCAAGTCAAGATAGGTTTATGGAAAATAGATCCTGAGAAACTAACTTGATTTCTTTTTTTTTTTTTTTTTTTGAGATTGCAAGTTTGGTTGCTAAAGGTAACAGTGTTTATGTAATACATGAGGGGTGGCCAAACGTACTGACCCTCCGAGCTGCATATGATAATCTTCAGAAGTTTGAAAACTGGGCGCACCTGCTGGGGCTCGGGGCTTCTGCCCTGCGGCGGGGTGGTGGGGCTCGGGGCTTCTGCCCTGCGGGAGGTGCCTACTGGAGCTTGGGGCTTCAGCCCCACTCCTGCTGAATCCCTGAGACTCCTGGGCAGAAGCCCCTAGCCCCACTACCCTGCCTCAGGGCAGAAGCCCTGAGCTCCCCACCCCAGTCTGGTAGGTGGAGAATGGAGAGGGGGTGTGCGCGAGCCACATTTTAATTGCAAAAGAGCCTCATGCGGCTCAGAAGCTATGGTTTGGCCACCCCTGGTAAGTACCTACATTGGGAACAAATATTTAATAATGGGCTCTTCAGTCAAGCAGAGCAAGGTCTAACACAGGGGTGGGCAACCTATGGCACGCATGCCAAAGGCGGCACACGAGCTGATTTTCAGTGGCACTCACACTGCCCGGGTCCTGGCCACTGGTCTGGGGGGCTCTGCATTTTAATTTAATTTTAAATGAAGCTTCTTAAACATTTTAAAAACCTTATTTACTTTACATACAATAGTTTAGTTCTATATTATAGACTTATAGAAAGAGACCGTCTAAAAACGTTAAAATGTATGACTGGCACGCGAAACCTTAAATTAGAGTGAATAAATGAAGACTCGGCACTCCACTTCTGAAAGGTTGCCGACCCCTGGTCTAACATGATCCAGTGGCTGGAAGTTGAAGTTGGACAAATTCAGACTGGTAATAAGGTAAATTTTAAAGTGAGAGTAATTAGCCAGTGGAAGAATTTATTCAGGATTCTGGTGGATTCTCCATCACTGACAATTTTAAAATCAAGACCGGATGTTTTTTCTAAAAGACGTGCTCTAGGGATTCTTTGGGGGAAGCTCTGTGGCCTGTGTTATCCCGTTGGTCAGACTAGATCACAATGGTCCCTTCTGGCCTTGGAATCTGTGAAAACAAGAGGATCCCTGATGCCCCATTAACTAACTGTGCTGCATAGGCTCAGGCATCCATTAGCAAGGCTGCTCCCCTGCACCCCCACGGCATGCTCTACCGCCCCTGTGACTGTCCCCTTTCTGCTCTCTTTGGTATGATTTGCTTGCCCAGAGATGCTTGCAGGGACATAGGGCTGCTATTGCATCTGTCCTTTGGGCAGGATGCTGCAGGGAAGAAAGGCATCCACACCATGACTAGGCCTAGTCCAGCCTTTCATATCCAATAGAGCTGCATATTGGCTATCCCTGCTTTGTTCTCTTGTATACAGTGACTGCCTGCTCTATGTCTTTGAGAATGATGTACAGAAGCCAGGAAGCAAATCAATGAAGGCAATTAGTTTTCACCTTCACGGTTCTGGTCTTTGACTCCTGGTTTTGCATCGTTACATTTTTTTTCAACCGCACTGTAACAAATCTCTATTATTGAGTGTTTTTATGTATACAAAATGTCAGCTCCAAATAGAGCTATGATATGTAAGGGGCCGTTCTTTTATAGTGAAATTGTTGGTGAGATATCAAAGCAGTATGTCAACAAATGCCATGCCTGGCTTGTGTAGTTGGCTCCTACACCACCCTCCCTACAAGCCCCAGGGAAAGTAAAGGTGCTATATAAAACAAGTTGATCTCATTCTCTCAGTGATTTTAGTGACATTAATAGCAATTTGCAGGTGTTTGGCAACATTTCAAGCCTGAGGCCTCAATGTAGAGCTCTTGAGGGATTCTCTCAAGGTACCATAATTAGGGTATAATTAGAATAAATTCATAGAGGGAACATGTGCTGTTCTGTTTCTGAACACTGAGATCTCTCCCCCACTGCTAGTGTTCAACTCCATTGATCAATCAAGATTCCAAGTATTGTTCTATTATTACTGTTCCTGTGTACCTAATTATTTGGGAGAGGCTTAGACACACCCTGATGTCTTTGATGAAAGGGGTAGGTTTTGAGGCAAAGGAAAGCTGAGAAAGCTAGGGGCAGGAGTCTTCCATTTTCTTCCCATTGACACTCACTGGGAGTTCATGCACAAAGAGCAGGCAGGCTGAGGCCCTGGGTGATCTCCTTTGCCCAGCCTTTCCTATGTGATGGACGTGTGCAAGCAGGGGACGATAAAAGAACTTGCAACCAGCGATGATAGAAGTTAAGGTGGAAGAGACCCTCTCGGTCACCAAGTACCTTTTGGCACAAATCATTCTCTTCCCCTCATGGGTTCTCCTCCATGTTTCCCCCACTGTTTGTGATCTCTGGTGCTGTTATATAACCCACCAGTTCCTGTCTGTGTCCAATTCACAGAAGCCACAAGTCCGTTACAGTCCCAGCTACAGAGCCTGCCTCTTCAGCTCAAGCTGTTGAGACTCCACACATGTAACTGCTGAGGTCCCTGGTTCAGTCCAAGATGGTGGCCCTCACGCTATTTCCCCTTTCCTCATCCTGGGCACACTCTGTCCTTGTGGTGGGGCAGCTGACCCACACCGGTAGGAGAAGGGTTAAGGCAGCCTTGGAGAGGCTGCACAGAACCCTGCCAATCAGGAAAGGGCTCATTGGCAGAGCCAATCAAGAGAAGGCTTGCTGGAACAGCCCATATATAAAGGACTGCTCAGCAGAGCAAGGGGCAGTCTCTTCCTGGAGGGCAATGGGGAAGGATGGTCTGCCATCCAGAGATTCTGCAGTGCTAGGCAGGGTAGTGAAGCAATAGGGGAGCTCTTGACTGACCATGGCCAGACTGAGGCCCTGAAGCAAGGGCAGGAAAGGTGCTAGGGCTATGGGGGAAGTGGCCTGGGGAAAGTAGGCAACAGGAAGGAGGGGTAGTAAATGGCTACCAGCTTTAGGGTCCCTGGGCCGGGACCCAGAGTAGTGGGTTGGCCTGGGTCCCCCTTCCTTTACTCCTACTTGCCAATGAGGAGAGTGGCCTAAATCCAGAGTGCAGTTTGCCCCTGAAACCCGGGGCTAGGCTAGAGACTGCAGTTGGCCGCTGAGGCAAGTGGAGGGACTGAGGACCGCCTGTCCCCCAAAATGGGGGAGACAGCAGGCTAGGGCACAGCCAAAGGGCCGTCTCCCGAAGAGGATGCCGTTGTCCGGGAGTGACGCAGGTCCAGATGGTGGAGACGGTGGAGGAAGTGGCAGTAACGGCCAGTGAGACACCGCTAGTAAAAGGCGCACTGGTGGTCCAAGAGAACTAATTCCCAACACGACCAGCAGGAGATGCCGCGGCAGTGGGTCTGCACCGCTTCAGTCCCCATGTGCTATTCCATTGTTCCCCCTACACTGTTCTGACAACTACATTATGGAAAATCCCTTTGAACTTTCCACTCCGACAGCTTCCGTCATCTCTCTTGCTGCCTGCTAGGGGATTAAATTGTTTTCAAAGATTTCCTTTGCTATGTAAGTTTTTTCTTCCTTTTAAGATTAAGGCCATTACTTTCTGGAATTCATCCTAGCACTGTTGGCCTAGAAGAGCTATTAAGAACATAAGAACGGCCATACTGGGTCAGATCAAAGGTCCATCAATCTCAGTATCCTGTCCTCTGACAGTGGCCAATGGAAGGTGCCCCAAAGGGAATGAACAGACAGGTTATCATCAAGTGATCCATGCCCTGTCACCCAATCCCAGCTTCTGGCAAACAGAGGCTAGGGACACCATTCCTGCCCATACTGGCTAATAACCATTGATGGACCTATCTTCCATGAATCTATCTAGCTCCCTTTTGAACCCCATTATAGTATTGGCCTTCACAACGACCTCTGGCAAGAAGTTCCAGAGGTTGACAGTGCATTGCGTGAAAAAATACTTTCTTGTGTTTGTTTTAAACCTGCTACCTATTAATTTCATTTGGTGGCCCCTTGTTCTTGTATTATGAGAAGGAGTAAATAACACTTCCTTATTTACTTTCTCTATACCACTCATGATTTTATAGACCTCTATCATATCCCCCCTTAGGCACCTCTTTTCCAACCTGAAAAGTCCCAGTCTTATTAATCTCTTCTCATACGGAAGCCGTTCTATACCCCAATCATTTTTTGTTGCCCTTTTCTGAATCTTTTCCAATTCCAATATATCTTTTTTGAGATGGGGTGATCACATCTGCACACGGTATTCAAGGTGTGGGCGTACCATGGATTTATATAGAGGCAATATGATATTTTTTTGTCTTCTTATCTATCCCTTTCTTGATGATTCCCAACATTCTGTTTGCTTTTTTGACTGCTGCTGCACATTGAGTGGATGATTTCAGAGAACTATCCACAATGACTCCAAGATCTCTTTCTTGAGTGGTAACAGCTAATTTAGACCCCATCATTGTATATGTATAGTTAGGATTATGTTTTCCAATGTGCATTACTTTGTATTTTCTTCCCTTTAACTTATTCCCACTCAAAAACAGTCACAGCATTCTCATATTCCACCCACCCTACCTCTCCTTCTCTTCATTTAAACTAGGTAAGTTGAGTTCCTTTAATGTCTCTTGCTACGACATATGTCCCAGCCGTCTTATCCCTTTGCTGGGCTGCTTTGTAGTCCCGCTATTTTAAAACGGCAGTGCCTTTATTGTTCGGATTTGAATCAAGAGCTTGGCAAAATGTGGGATGATAGAAGCCATTAGCAGGTATAGATCCAATCTTCCCCCTTACAGGGGCAGCTAGGAGCAGGTACTCTGGGCTCACACTATTCTTCAAAGTGGGAGCTAGTTGAATCTCCTGCAAGGATATTCATAGAATCATAGAATATCAGGGTTGGAAGGGACCTCAGGAGGTCATCTAGTCCAACCCCCTGCTCAAAGCAGGACCAATCCCCAGATAGCTTTTTACCCCAGTTCCCTAAGTGGCCCCCTCAAGGATTGAACTCACAATCCTGGGTTTAGCAGGCCAATGCTCAAACCACTGAGCTATCCCTCCCCATTGCATTCTCTAGCATGTGGTTCTGACCCGCATGTTAAATACAGAGTAGATGCAGAATGGAATTTATTAGCATTCCATTAGTTGCACCAAGTAGATTTTTAGGACAGTGATAACACGTTATGGGGATGATGGTAGGCGTGAGAGGGAGTTAAAGTAAAGGAGAGAGATGGAACCAAACTGAAACCTCTGACTAGTGCCAACATTTAAATTGTTCAGGATCTGCCTATAGATTGGAATTTCTAATGAATAATACAACATAGGGCCATAATCTGATCTCATTTACACACCAGTATCAATCTGGAATGACCCCACTGATTTTAATTGAGATTGATACAGGTGTACCTGAGATCAGAATCAAGCCCATTATATTGTAATCTGAGTTTGGATTGCTTTGCAAACTGAGTACAAGCTACAGCATGGAAAGATCATTTCACCCACCAGTGAAATGCAGCCACAGTTGGGGTGATTGGTTAGACTTGCACACAGCAACACTACACAGGCACTTAGGACAGAAAGTGGAGAATAATTGATCCTATGAAAAATACAGGGAGAACTTTCATAAGCAGAATATGAATGACCTCATTTGAATTCAACTGCGGTGCCAAGGCCAACATCTGTACTCTGATGTAATGTCAGTGGGATCGCCAGGTCACAGTCTGAGGTGTCATCCCCACAGACAGCACCCTCAGCAGCGCAATGCCTCCTAGTGACTCAATGGAGCAAGAACAAAACTAACTCCTAATATCACTCCTTGCAGCATTTAGGGATTGTATGGAGGCCCTTTATGACCAGGCCCAATCATAAACTAGTGCAATCTAGTGAGATCACAGCCTGTGGCAGTAAATATAGAGTAGCTCCTACTAATGTTTCTTTTTCATGTCCCTTCTATTTTTATGCCCCTGGCTGCTCTTGCGATGTAATGTCACAGATGAGAGCCTCTTGAGCATCACAGGGAAGGAGAATTAGCTGATGGAGTGGTGAAAAGTTAGTGAGGCAGGTGCTGCATTTGCCAGCTGGATGCTCTGAGCTTTCACTGGCTCAGCAAGTGGCTTCTTGAATTCTTCTTTGTACAGAGAACCTGACTCCTCTTTCTTAGCACTGGTATAAAACCAGCGTCACTCCATGGACTGACTCCTGGTTTACAGTGGCATGACAGGAAGTGGGTTGTAGCCCACGAAAGCTTATGCTCTAATAAATTTGTTAGTCTCTAAGGTGCCACAAGTACTCCTGTTCTTTTTTAGTGGCATGACAGAAGAGTCAAGCTCATGAGGTAGATCATCACGTTCTCAGCGTAATGGAGTTTTTGCCAGCTGTCTCCTTCTTTTCTTAGGACGTGTCCCAATAAATCCCTCCTCTCTTCTCCCAGGCCCACCAACAGGGGGAAGGGGGCAAAGGGGACAATTGCCCAGGGGCCCAGGTGATTTAAAAGGGGGCGGAGGCCCCCGGCCGCCACTGCAGCAGAGCTAAGGCAGGCTTCCTGCCCGCCCTCACTCCACGCCACTCCCGGAAGCGTCTGGAACGGCCCTACGGCCCCTGGGGGAGGAGGGGGAACTGCAGCCAATGGGAGCTGCAGGGGCGGTGCCTGCAGGGAGCAGCGCGTGGAGAACCCCTGCCCCCCCCCCCGGCCTAGGAGCTGCTGCCAGAGGAGTCGCTTCTGGGAGCTACCCGAGGTAACCGATGACCCCCTGACACTCTCCTGCACCCCAACCTCCTGCCCCAGCCTAGAGCCCACACCCAAACTCCCTCCCAGAGCCTGCACCCCAATCCCCTGCCCCAGTCTGGTGAAAGTGAGTAAGGGTGGGGGATAGCAAGCGACAGAGGGAGGGGGGCTGGAGTGAGCAGGGCTGGGGCCTTGGAGAAGGGGTAGGACAGAGGCGTGGCCTCAGGGAAGGGGCGGGTCAGGGGCGGGGCAAGGGTCTTTGGGTTTGCGCAATTAGACAGTTATCAACCCTACTGGGCGGGCATGTGGAAGCCCATCTCAGCTTGCTATTAATCACTATTTTTAATTGCGATTAATTTTTTTTTAGTTAACTGTGATTAATCGACAGTCCTACTTAAAATCTGTGTACCTGTGGTTGGATGAGACACCTATGTTTGGATTTAGGAGCCGAATATCAGGCTCCTGTTTTTTTTGTTTTTTTTTAATCTCAGTCCCAGTTTTAAAATAGAGATAAGGGGCCTGACTCTCCACTGACCTTCACCTTCTGCCTTGTGGCTGTGAAACATCCCGGTTCTGATGTGGTAGCCTTTTATACCCACTTTGCACCGGGGTAAATGATTCTACACAGTTGAGGGCAGTGAAGGGTTGGACCTAAGGTGACTGAATGGGGGAGAAACCTAGATAAGAGCAGAAAGACAAGCACTGAAACTCCATGGAGGAAATGTCTTGGCACAGGGGAGACAGTCCCCCAGAGAGAGCAAGCTAGGAAGGTGTACTAGTGCAGTGGTTCTCAAACTAGGGCTGCTGCTTGTTCAGGGAAAGCCCCTGGAGGGCCGGCCCGGGACGGTTTATTTACCTGCTACATCCGCAGGTTCGGCTGATCGCAGCTACCAATGGCCGTGGTTTGCCGCTCCAGGCCAATGGGAGCTGCAGGAAGCGGCGCAGGCCGAGGGACGTACTGGCCGCTGCTTCCCGCAGCCCCCATTGGCTTGGAGCAATGAACCGCGGCCACTGGGAGCTGTGATCGGCCGAACCTGCGGACGCGGCAGGTAAACAAACTGGCCCAGCCCGCCAGGGGCTTTCCCTGAACAAGCGACGGCCCTGGTTTCATAAGCACTGCACTAGTGCACAGTGTTAAAGGCTGCAATAAGATCAAGGAGGTTATTAAGGAAGAAGTCTTCATCAGCAACAAAGAGCCGGTAATAATTGATTGTCCAGGGAAACTGTCGCTGTGCTGTGATCAGAACAAAGCTCAAACTGAAATCACTCCAGGGTACCCCCTTCATTAAAAAGCCAGCACAGTGTTGCTTCACTTATAGCTGAGCCCACTAATTATTTTGGATATGGTCTTTGCATTAAATTCTGAATTGAGTTTAATGCTCATGAGAGGTGTTGGGTTGTGACAGCCCCTATAAAGTGAAGCCCTCCCTGTCTGGGACACGTAGAGCACATCCGCTGTCATGCAAGAACTCTCTCTCTTTCTCTCTCATATAAAGTCACCAGAACGCCTCTTCCCTGTACGTTGAGGGACCTTGGCTTGAAAGGAGAGTCTAGTCTCTCAGCTCATTTACTCTTTGCTAAAGCAGCCAACAAAGGTGCTGATTAGGCCCAGTTGTGTGGGAACTGGACTGAGACCATCAAATCATTTCATATGGGCTACTGAGCAGCCTTCAGTGGTGATTAATTTAGTTCACTAGTGACCTGGGTCTTCTGTTCACTTATCTCTCAATTGGATGCACTGGAGTGAAGAAAATGATCAGTGTGCTCTCTGCACACATCACTTGCTCACATCTTTCATTTGTTTCTGTCGAGGAAGCTCTAAAAAACAAAGCTATCAGCCGACAAACAAACAAAATTGCTAGAGCTGGCACTCTGGCTGGCTGTAAATATAAGACTTATGAGGCCACAACTTGTACTTTCCTCTGGAGACATTTCCTTCCATCTTGGGGAACAGTCACTCAAAATGTTTAAAAGTTTAAATCATAGAATCGTAGGACTGGAAGGGACCTTAAGAGGGCGGGATCCTGACCGCAACACACTGACATGGGTTCGGGGTCTGCTATCCCCGGGCCACTTCCCATCTCCTCCTCCATGGGTACCTGCACGTCCTTAGCCTCGTCCGCCGTGTCCCGGATCATCGGCTCCTCAGGGCAGCGAGCGCTGGGTAGGTTGGGCGGCTCCTCCGGACCCTCGGTGAGGGGAAGTTCAGTCCGCTCCTCAGGATACCGGGCTCTGGGCAGGCTGGGCCAGTCCTCCTCAGGATACCGGGCTCGGGGCAGGCGCGGCCCAGCAGGAGCTCGGGCACCACTTAGTCCAGCTCCTGCAACTCAGGGTTTAAGTGTTGCTCTGGCCGGTCTCCATGCCTGCTCAGCATCAAGCCCACAGGGTGTGATCCAAAGCCCAGTGAAGTCAATAGGAGACTTCCACAGACCTCAGTTTTTGCAAGTCTCTGGAACCGCTGTGAGGGCTGTAGAAGGCTCCAAATCAATATAATCGATATTAGGCAGATTGAGTATTTCCTGGCCCATTTCTAGTGTGATCATAGCTCTGTCCCCATGTCCTGATGAAGTGTGAGAACAGAGAGAGAGGGTCATAAAACATACCTGATTTCCATGGAAATTTTAAATTTTTCATTGAAAAATCAAATGCCCTGTAGTGCTGTGATAGTGCCTGCTTGCACCAGCCCTGTACCTGCCTTGCACGCAGCCCTGCTCCTGCCTCACTCCAGGTAACCAGGTTCTGACACACAGCTCCGATTCCTGACTTCGGCTCTGGCCTCTGGTTCTGGGTCTGACCCTGGGCTCCAACTCCTAGTTTCTGACTCCGGTTGTGACCCTTGGCTCTGGCATCTGGCTACCGACTCTGACATCTAGGCACTATGCCCACATCCTGGTACCTAACACCCACTCTGCAAGACTCCTAGTCCTGGGCCCTTAAAAAAACAAGAATGGGTTTTCCCCCTTAACACTACCTATTCCTGGACCTGCTTCATATCTCTTGTTTGTTCGGTCCTTGTATACAATAAGACTTCCTAAAATCTTAGAGCCATGGCATGGAACAAGGGTGGGCTGACCCCTAAGCCCTACTGCCCTTAAGGGACAGAATGCCCTGTCACATTGATCTGTTATAGAAACTGGGGAAATGTATCCACTGAAAGGGTGTAGTTTTTATTTTAAACAAACAGTACAATTCAGTGCAGTAATATGGTTTCATATTTTTAATAGTGACTTAACTAGATGAGATTATTTTCTATGAGGAAATGAAACTCTTTGTTCTACCTGAGGGATTGTGTTCAAAATCCTCATTGATTTCCTAGTTCACAGATGTCCAAATCACAGTTGCTGCTCATTGACACCCTCTGCAAAGAAGCAAAAAGATTGAAGGGGCCTGGAACATAAACTGTTTGTTCTCTTAGATCTTCCCAGGTTAAGGCTGGGGCCCATTAGTAGAGCAGTGTAAGGGGTGCTGACTGAGTTGCCTATGATGTATCTGTTTGGAGGATAGACAGAGTGAATCTCAAGGGACTTAATTCAAGGGAAAAGGTGGTGCAGTAAGTTCATTTCAATTTGTTTTCAAAGGACTATTGATCTGAATGCTAAAATCATTAGCCTTACCAGTTACTGGAGGATACTGAAAAATACCTTTAAATTAGCATCATCAGATGAAACACACAGTTGGGATGGGAACCCTTTCTCCTGTTTTAGAGAGTTGATCAAGTAAAAGGCACTATTGATAGGTAAGATCCCGTGGGAAGCAAGTCTAAGGGGAAAAAGAGTTCAGGAGAGTTGGCAGTTTTTTTAAGACATGATTAAGGGCACAAGAGCTAACTATCCCACTGCACCAGAAAGATAGGAAGTGTGGTAGGAGATCACCCTGGCTTGACCAGGAGATCTTCAATAATCTGAAATTCAGAAAAGAGTCTTACAAAAAGTGGAAACTAAGTCAAATTACGAAGGATGAATATATATAAAAAAACAACAACACAAGCATGTAGGGACAAAATTAGAAAGGCCAAGGCACTAAATGAGATTAAACTAGCTAGGACATAAAAAGTAACAAGAAAACATTTTACAAATACATGAGTAACAAGAGGGTATACGTGTTATTTAATGAGGAGAGAAAGACAATAACAAAACACTTCAGCCATTGCTGCATTAACTGCCTTTTTCCTCCCAGTTTTCACCAAAAAAAAGTTAGCAGTGATTGTATGACTAACATAGTGAACATCAATGTACAGGGGTAGGATCGAAGGGTATGTCTACACCCAGCCGCTAGTTCGGCGGCTGGGAATCGAAGTTCTGGGTTCGACTTATCGCGTCTTGTCTGGACGCGATAAGTCGAACCAGGAAGTGATCGCCGTCAACTGCGGTACTCCAGCTATACAAGAGGAGTACCGCGACGTCGACGGGGGAGCCTGCCTGCCGCGTGTGGACCGAGGTAAGTTCGAACTAAGGTACTTCGACTTCAGCTACGTTATTCACGTAGCTGAAGTTGCGTACCTTAGTTCGAATTGGGGGGTAAGTGTAGACCAGGCCTAAGGCTCAGATAGGGAAAGACCAAGTTAAGAATTGCCTAAACAAGTTAGATGTCTTCAAATTGGCAGGGCCTGATTAAACGCATCCTAGGATATTTAATGAACTGGCTGAAGAGATCTTTGAGCCATTAGCGATGAACTTTGAGAACTTGTGGAGGATGAGAGACATCTTAGAGGACTGGAAAAGGGCAAATATAGTGCCAATCTATAAAAAGGAGCATAAGGACAACTCAGGGAATTATAGACCTGTCAGCTTAACTTTGGTATCTGGAAAGATAATGGAGCAAATAATCGATCAATCAGTTTGCAAGCACCTAGAAGAAAATAAGGTGATAAGTAACAGTCAACATGGATTTGTCAAGAACAAATCATGTCAAACCAACCTAATATCCTTTGAGAGGGTAACAAGCCTTGTGTATAGGGGAAAAGCAGTAGATGTGATATATCTTGATTTTAGTACTGATACTGTCTCACATGACCTTCTCATAAACAAACTCGAGAAATATCATTTACATGAACCTACTATAAGGAAGGTGCACAACTTGTTGGAAAAGCGTACTCAGAGAGTAGTTATCAACAATTCACTGTTAAGCTGGAAGGGCATATCGAGTGGGGTCCTACAGGGGTTTGTCATGGGTTCGATTCTATTCAATATCCTCGTAAATGATTTGGATAATGGCATAGAGAGTGCACTTATAAAGTTTGCGGACGATACCAAGCAGGGAAGGGTTGCTGGAATTTTGGAGAACAATTTAGAATTCAGAATGATCTTGAGAAATGGTCTGAATTAAATAGTATGAAATTCAATAAGGACAAATGCAAAGTACTACTATGCTTATGAAGGAATAACCAATTGTGTCAATACAAAACGGGAAATGACTGCCTTGGCAGGAGTACTGCAGAAAGGGATCTGGGCATTATAGTGGATCACAAACTAAATATTCAACAATTCAGTACTGTTGCAAAAAAGTGAACATCATTCTGGGATATATTAGCAGCACTGATAAGGCCTCAGCTGAAGTACTGTGTCCAGTTCTGGGCACCACACTTTGGGAAAGAAGTGGACAAATTGGAGAAAGTCCAGAGGAGAGCAACAAAAATGATTAAAGGTCTAGAAAACATGACCTCTGAGGAAAGATTGAAACAACTGTGTTTGTTTACTCTGGAGGAGAGAGGACTGCTATCATGTCCCCCCTCAGTCTTCAAGTACATAATAGGTTGATATAAAGAGAAGGGTGATAAATTGTTCTTCTTAACCAGTGAGGACAGGACAGGAAGTAATTGCCTTAAATTGCAGCAAGGGAGATTAGACATTAGGAAAAAGTTTTGTAACTATAAGTGTAGTTAAGCACTGGAATAAATTGCCTAGGGAGGTTGTGGAATCTCCGTCATTGGAGATTTTTAAGAGCAGGTTAGACAAACACCTGTCAGGGATGGTCAAGATAATATTTACTCCTGCCTCGGTGCAGGGGACTGGAGGTCACCTTCCAGTCCTACATTTCTATGATTCTATGAATATTTCTGTGCTAATTGCTGTAGTATTTGCTAATTGTGTTCTTCATGATATACAGCCTGAGAAAATCCTTTGCAGAGTCCATACCAAGCTAAGGATAAACAGGAAAGTGTTAAGAATTAAAGAGACTATATGACTCAGTATATCCGAGGAGGGGACAGAACGAGAGACTCAAATTTGATATTAAACCACCTTATTGGTAGCTTGGTCTGGCATCTGTGGGGAGTAATGGACTGCACTACTTAACATGAGTCTGGCTCTTCATGTGCTCTGATTGCGTGAGGGGCTCAGGCACTGTTGATGGATGTGATATACACACTATAGATTTAATAATCTAGTCTGGGAGCTTCAACGGAGACTAGGAGAGTTAGGTGCTCAACACCCACTTAAATTCAGTCGGAGTTGGGAGTCTAAGGCCCATATTCTCTGAGGTATTTAGGTACCTAACTCTCATTGATTGGTCTCGAGTGAGTGATCCTGTCTGTTGAGCTCTTTCTCTGAGAATGTCAGCCATCATCTGTTGGCTGCCTTTTCACAGCTTCCCTCACTTTGTCACCAGAAGGCAGGTGACAGGATGAGCACTGCCTGCCATTCCCTAGGGGTGACTTCCCCACTCCGTAAGCTTCAGTAGGCCTTGGTAGAGCAGGGAGGTAGAATCTATACATCCTTGCCCCTGTTGGGATGAACTAAGCCCATTGTACACTTAGGTACCACTGTGATTGATACAATAGAAATAGTGTGAACTCTATGGGGCAGGGCCTGTCTTCTTTGTTACTTATGTGTGCAGCTCCTAGCACAGTGGGGCCTTGCTCCTTCATTCGGGTTCCTAGGTACTACCTCAGTAGAAATAATAATAGACTGGTCAGTTTGCTTATATGGAGCTTTGTATGTAGAAAAACAATACACATCCATTTGAAATGATCAATGAGAAGTTTATTGAAACGAGCTGCAATAGTTTTTTTTTTTTTTTTTTTAAGCAACACAGAGATTCACTAACTGTCCCCAGAACTAGGCCCAAAATGTGGGAGTTGATGAATAACCAGTGGGAAATATTAGGCCATTAATTTGACGATAAATGATGCTCATCATCCATAGGGCAGACATACGTATTCAGGAAGTGTATGTACACTTACTGCCAACACTTCAGCTTGGTGCAGTATTTCAGAGTTGCACGGGACAGTAGCTGTATAACTCCCATAACAGTCAATGGGATCACACCTGAGGTCCACCTAGTTCAGTAGCCTCTCTCCAACAAGGGCCAGCACTAGATACTTCAGAGGAAGAGAATCCCGCAATAGGCAGATTTAGGATTATCCGGCCCTCACATTAGGTCTGCTCCTTGCTTTAATAGTCTGGCTCCTCTGGCGGCTGTCTCCCAACTGAGTTCTCCGGCACGCCTTTTATACTTCCGGTCCCGCCCACTGACTCCCGGTGGGAGGATTGAGCGTGGCATGGCTCCGCCCACCAGGGTTCCATGAGGGGGTCCTCCCCCTCCAGGTCTGTGGGCGGCCAATTCACCGCCCCACTACAGCAGGTTATTCCAAACTGCCTTGTACAAGCTTTCTTTCTCCTTCCTCTGCTGTATCTGATACTAGTGGGCACTGTTAGACTGGAGCTAGACAAGATGGATCACCAGTATGGCATTTCCAGTGTCCCTAAGTGTGATGTAAACAGCAGGAAGGGAGAGAAGAATTGTTTCAGATGGTCCAAGGGGCTGTAACGTGAAGTAAAGGAAGGCATTTGAGGAAAGGAAAATTTAGCCTGAATACCAGGGAGAGCTCCCTAACTTCAAGAGCTATTAGACTGTGGAATAAGTTCTGATGGGAACCATTGGCAGCTCCGCTGTTTTACCAAGGATAAGGTATGGTTATTGTCAGTCAAGATACAGTGACCTTCCACTTGGAGTGGAGTCTCCTATTGAAAAAACAGCTACATCATCACTGGGTTACATTGTGCATCTGTATGTGTGCTTAAGTACATACCTTATAGGAGGGCCCTGTACAGGTCCCTAAGCTGCAAAGCCATGCTGGGCATTGGCATGCAAATCAGCCGTTGAACCATCTCACTCTGTTTGAGAAATAGCTTGCAACATGGACATTAATGCATCATTTTGGATACTAATGCATTGTGATCTCCAGGGAGAGTTCAGAGAGACTAACAGCCCAATTTTCCCATAAAGCAGGTGGGAGGTAATTTTTCTCCGAGCACCTTACATTGCTGATTCCACGTATTTTATCAGCACATACCGTAACTATTACCTTGATGTGGGTCAGATAACTAAACTATTCCGTTTGTGAGGCTATAACGCAATCACAATGGAGATGACAACACCTGTAATGGGATTACATCCCATACAATATTTCAGCTGCTTTAGAGCTCCCTTTTGAAATCTGATATTGGTACCCTGTAGAGGCTGGAATTTATTGCCAGTTCTTTATCAGCAGTGCACTGAATTTTCCCAAAGGAAAATCAACACATATTTGCTTAATAATAAATTCATATCCAGGTGTGATATGCAGCCAGGAGACCTGAAAAGCCTGTTCCTCAGAGAGCAGCCCTGAAAGATACCATTTGTTTGCTTTCATTTCCTGCCCTCTTTTTCTCCCGACTCCCTTCCTTTCTCATCTGAGATAGCATTTGTTACCTCTCTGCCCACTCAGTCATGTTTTCTTTCCTCATTCCCTTTTTCTTTGGGTGTTTAAAATTTGCCAGCTTCTTTCATCTTTCTGCACCAGGTGGTTTTGGAAGAAAATGCAAAAAGGACAACAGTCCATTTGCAGAAGAAGCTCCACCCGAGAGCTGGGTTATGCTAATTGAGGGCAGGGCTAAGGCCCTATATACACACACACACACACACACAAACACAAAGCTCTGGTTACGATGGTAGACAGGTCTGGGTTAGTGCTGGGGTGGGGCAGTGCTTTAAAGTTGAATATGATTTTCTTTGGGATGGCCAAAGTCATTTTGCTGTGTGTCTGTATTTCAGACCTCAGGTTCAGAGAAGCTGAGCACAACACAGAGCTCCTGTTAAAGTCAGTGGGCGCTGTGGATGCTTGGTAGCTCTGAAAATCAGGCCTGTCATGTCTGCGTTACGGTTCTTCTGTTCTATTTCATGTGCTCTCACTTGATCTCTAACCAAATGTTGTAATAAAAGCCACATATGCCTTGTGTGTTGTACATGAATCCTGAGTGCAGGGTTGATACTAGCCCTTCTCAAGGCAGGGAGATGTGCTAATATCTACCAACAGCAGTATTTTCTAATAAAGCTCATAAACCTCCTATTTATATCCAGGCCGGGACAAAAATAGACTCACTGTGACAGAATGGCACACAGCAGTTCTCTCTCCATCCCTGAAATAAGATAGCGCCTGACACGAACCTGCCTGTGTTAACAAGGTGATGTGAAAACATTGATCCTCTCAGCTGCTCCTCTCCAGGACAATGTGACTTTCTCCTGATGCATTCTCTTGTTCTTTATGCATATAATTATGCAGCAGCTCCATGTCTAAACCAGCCACTCGTACTTTCATTCAGTCTGGCCCCCAATTCTGAGCTGTGAAGACAGCTCAGGGTTTTCCTTCCTAATTTTCTGTATCGTTAACGGTTTCTCTAGGCACAGCTACAAACACATCTGTTCCTACAACTGTTCCCAAGTACAGCAAAATTCTAAGTACCTCTTCTATTAAAAAAAAAAAAAAAAGCTAAGCAATACTAAAATGCACAGACTGTTTATGGTTTTACTTTCAGGACTGGGAGTCAGGACTCCTGGGTTCCATTCTCACTGATTGGGTGTGTCATGAACATACAGCTAAGGGTAGCATAAAATCCCTCCTTTACCTGTAAAGGGGTAAGAAGCTCAAATAACCTGGTTGGCACCTGACCACAAGGACCAATAAGGGGAGAAGATACTTTCAAATCTGTGGGGGAAGGTTTTTGTTTTGTCTCTCTCTGTGTGTTCTCTCTGGGTCAGCGAGGAATCAGGGCAGGGAAAAATACATCTCCCAAAGCCATACCTGAACTAAGCATCTAAGATTACAAATTGTAAGTAATAGGAAGGAAATGCGTTAGATTATCTTTTGTTTTAGCTTGTGAATTGTCCCTGTGCTAAGAGGGAGGTTTATTCCTGTTTTTTTTGTAACTTTAAAGTTTTGCCCAGAGGGGAATCCTCTGTGTTTTGAATCTTATTACCCTGTAAAATTACTTTCCATCCTCTGCCACTGCTAGGGCCCTGGGCCGGGACGCAGTGGAGTGGGTGGGCCTGCATCCCCCCCTGCCAGCCCAGTCCATAGAGGGCAGTCTCTCCCTCTCTTAGGCAAGAAGCCTGCACTTGTCAGCCCTCTACCAGAGCTAGGAGGCCCGACTGTTTGTGGCTCAGCCTGACTGCAGACCTGAGCCTCAGACTCTCTACTGCCCCGCCCTGATCCAGGGCCTGGGCTAACTGACTGGTTGCTGCCCAGCCTGAGTGCAGGCCTGAGCCCTCAGACTCTCTACTGCCCCGCCCTGACCCAGGGCCTGGGCTAACTGACTGGTTGCTGCCCAGCCTGAGTGCAGGCCTGAGCCAGAGACTCTTTGCTGCCCCGCTTCGACCAGGGGCTGGGGCTCTGTAACTGTATTTGTTGTTCGGCCCTGACCACAGGCCCGAGCTTACGTCTCCCCGCTGATTCCCCATGTCAGGCAATCCCCCAGAGACGTAGTGGGGCGGATTGGCTTCCCACAGATCTGGAGTGGGAGGAGCCACTCCCCTCAATGGACTACACCTGCCTACAGGGAAAGTTTCCTCCTGATCCTCACTGGCTAGCAATTGGTTTATGACCTGAAGCTTAATGCTTTATATCCCTTCCAAAAGTGTACCAACCTAATTCTCCACTACAAACTCAGTAGTGTCCTGCTTATGTAATGGACTGGAGAATCGGGTGCTTTTTTTTTTTTTTAAATCCTCACTATTATAACTGTATGTTCTTGTTATTCAGTCCTTTTCTGAATCCTGCTAAGCCCTTGGCCTCAGTGATGCTCTCATGTGTAAGCATCGGCGTCATCTGGTCCTGTGCAAGTTTGCAACTCAATCTACAACGGATCACCTACTTTCAACAATTCACAACACAACAACTTGTATCCTAAATTGCCTTAAGTGTGTGTAACAGCTTGTCAGTTACTGATATTATTAAGGAGGTGAGCCTATATTGTATTAAGGATAGCAGTGGAAGGGCTAACGAGATCGATGCTTTTGTAGGGGCATTGGGTATGTATGTATGTGACCTTTGATGGGAGCGCTGTTGTTGAGATGATGAGGTCAGGCTGTATTTTGGCAGTTCTGGTCTTGCTCTGCTCCTCTCAGTGCCTCCTTTGGAGATCAAACCTTCCTGGTGGTTGTGGTTAGATGTTTGGCTGCATGTGTGTGTTTTCCCTGCACACTGCCCCAGCTCTGCACAGACAGCCAGCACAGCAGACCTCGAGCGAACTGCCCAATGACCACGAGATCCGTTAAGGTACGAAGGTGCCAGGCCAGGCTTATTATTAACCAAGCACAGTAATAGCACATGGCAGACTCTACGGCATGTATGCCTGTGACAATGGATCAGCTCAGTGAATGGCGGGACTTTCCATTCCCCCCTCAGCTGGACAAAAATACTCTCTCTAAAATACATCTTTATACCCTAATACAAACAAGTTATGTACTGCCCCTCTGACATAGTTAGTTACTGTCCACTGACGAGGCTAGTTATTAACCATCACCTTGTACATGTTGGTTCAGTCAAAACATCTTGATTATGTACTGTCATCCTGACTTTATCTTTTAGGAGGGGTCAATGTGTTCCTATTATCCTTGGGGAATGTTTTTGTATCACCCTTGATATAGGGACGTTCTGGTACCACTTAATATCAGGATGTGTTTGCGTATGTACTCTGTGCTTAGCACTTCTTAGGAATGCGCATTTTTGCAATATCCACCCTGTGCTTGCCAGATTCTGTGAGCAGGTCCTGCCTCCTACCAGACCTCTAATACAAGGGCTTATGTCTCAAGCTCACTTCCTACTACAGTGGTTGTTTCCTAATGGCCTTACCCTCTCCCGCTGATAATTATTCACAGATCCATTTAGTGCTGCTCTCTCTAGTTTGTTTAATTAGGAACTCCTCAGATGTGATAAAAGATTGTATTAAAGCTTGTTAAATCCCAGGCTGACTTATTTGTTGGGGAAGTTCATTCTCCCATGTTCACTTAATAAGGAATCTTTTAATATTCCACTCCACCTTTGTTCTCGGTGATGCTAGTGAATCTGGAGATAAAGTTAACAGGGAATACCAGTAACTCTGTACATGAGTGGCTCTTTCCTCTGCTCTTTTGAAGTCACTCCAGGCTTTGATTCTGATCGCACGTAAGCCAGTGTAAATCAGGACTTGCATCTGAAGAAGTGAGGTTCTTACCCACGAAAGCTTATGCTCCCAATACTTCTGTTAGTCTTAAAGGTGCCACAGGATCCTCTGTTGCTTTTTACAGATTCAGACTAACACGGCTACCCCTCTGATACTTGTAAATCAGGAATAACCCCACTGAAGTCAGTGGAATTACTCCAGTGGGAGATGAGAATGAGGCCCACTTTCTTTAAGGGAGTGAATATAATTTAAGGGCTTGATATTCTCTTACACTAAGTTTATACCAGTTTAAATCCATTGGGTGAAATCCTGGCCCCACTGAAGTCAATGCGAATATTCCCGTTGAGTTCAGTGAGGCCAGACTATCACCCATTGAGGCCAGTCTTGACTTATACCAGTTTGAGAGCGGACTCAGTTCCCGAGCAGCATTGTTGATAAGAACCCCATCTTCTCTCATTTCCAGTGGAGATTTCCAGTAACATTTCACACCGGGTTTATATTTTGTGGTTTATGGGATTTGTGGTTTATGGGATTTTTGCCTGTGTACAGTGTACACTGTTGAGATGACTTGGAACATGCTCATATTTCCAGCAGGGCAATGTCTTAATTTTGCAAAGGCCAAAATGTTTGGTCTGAAAGTTTTTGCAATGGAAAAAATGGGTTTAAAACCAAAAAGAAAAATGTTGATTTTTTTTCTTTTTTTTAATGAAAAACACCTTCTTTCTCCTTTTTTATTTGTTTAAAAGGAGGGGAACAGTATAAAAGTGCAAGAGCGATTTTCCCCCCCTCACACACACCCTTTAGAACTTTACTAACTTTCAAATAATTTCAGAGAAATTTATGATAAATCCTGGGGCAGGATTTGTCACAAAAAGCACCATGTTGTGACCAGTTCTATAGCGTAGGTCCTCAGAGAGCAAAGCCAGTGTGTTTTCATGGAGAGTGACCGAGGGTTCTGCAGAATTTGCAAACCCTCCCTACGTGATTCTGTAGGAAGGGACAGTTATTTGAGGGTGATTGTCGGGTATTGTTTATTCACAGGACCTCAGTATCCACTGCTATGTGTTGTCATTGAGGCCTTGATTCTCATTTACCTTAAGGCTCCTTTACACCCCTCCAACATTGTAGATGGGCCTTAAAATGGATGCACATTATTACTTTAAGGCCCCTTTGCACTGTCAGGGCCTTAGTGTAAATGTTCCTTAACTGTTGCCAAACCCAAAGTCCTTCTTTCCATACCCACGCCCACACACACTTGCGTCGCCAACCTACCCGTCAATCTTCCCTCTTCTGTAGTTCAATGAGCCCCTACCCAGCTAATTCCATGCCTCCCCCTTTGTTCATCCTCAGGCTGTCACTCAGCCTCCTGTCCCACTCTCAGTCCTATCTGTCAGTCTCCCTCCAAAGGTTACTTGGTGCCGATATCAGGGGGTTATAAACCATCTGCAAGGATGTGGTGCTTTCTTCTCTCTGAGGAGGAGTCCATGTGGCATTGACAAATGGCCTCAAATACTGGCAGTATCAGTTCGGGAAGACATGGGTTAGAAGGAAAGAGGATCAGCTGACATATTCCCCCTTTTTACATATGATCTCCAAACAAAGTAAGTGTGTTTAAAAGCCTGTTTCACACTGACATCCTGAAAGGAGCGTTTGTCCCCGTGACGTCTGCAGCTGAGATTTTTAAAGGGGGGGGGAATGTTAAAAATGAGTCAAGTCAGAACGTCTCCAGCTGGTTATAAATTGCAGGAGAGAATTCTCATTGTAACTTCTCCATGTCTCCAGGAGCCAGTCAACCTTAGGGCTGTGATGTGAGGTCACTTCTCTCCGGGATCTCGAGATGGGTTATTTAGTATGATATGCATTCCACTTTCTGTTACTCACGGTGTAAAATCCTTTCCACTCCCCTTGCCCAGCTGAGACTCACGAGGCTGAATTTTGGAGCCTTCTTTCCCTCAGTGTTTCTCCCTGCATGTCAGATGGCTCTCCTTTCCCCACAGGCAGTGATTGGAGCATAGATTTATCTTTTAAAGATTTAATCCAGCCTTTTTTTCTGGGCAGACTGGTAATCCCGTCTGCTGTAGCAAATTTCAATAAGGTGCTTGACCCAAGAGCTGTGGAAGCAGGAGGGAAGGAAGATGCAACACTGCTTAACAGACACTAGGGGGCGTTAAAGTGCAGTGCATTACTCATGGTACTTTCTATCAACTCTAAGGAGAAAGGGGACAGATTCTGTGGCCAGTTACACTGATGTAAACCCAGAGTATTGACTTGAATGGGTTTCTTCTAGATTGACACATGAGAGCAGAAACTGGTCCCAGCTTGTCTTGAGGTAACTCTCAGTGCTTGGTCACCTGCAGGATATAATAGCCTATAGCTTTACGGTGTCCACTGGGTATTGGACTTGTCCAGACTGCTGCTGATTGTTGACAAAGTAATACATAAAGCAGGGAGACTTCAGAACTGGGCTCATTTACAATAATTAGTTATTGCTTCCACCGGGCTAAATCCTGCCGTTCTCAGTCCTTTTCCAGGCAAGGCTCCCCTTGAAGTTCTGCCTATTAAGGGAACAATCAAGAGTTTCATGATTCATCCCATTGTATGCCACCAGAGTGCCCCCACTGTATAAACACAGAGGGGGAGACAGTCCCTGCTCCATGGAGTTTACACTTTACATCAGATACAGGCCCCGTGTTGTTTATAATGAGGCGTGCGTATCATAGCCTGGGGATACACGGTGCTTTATAGAAAAGAGAGAGAAGCTTTCCTGTTCCTGGTCCACAAAGCTTGCAATCAGATTAGAGAACAAAAACCACACAAGTATTCCATCTCCCCTGCTTTCTGTGGGGTTGGGGTAAGGCAGTCTTGCTGGATTAACCAGTGGGCTTTGCTGATGGAGACACTCCATAATTTTGCTGTAGTTTACTCTATAGCGGAGCATGGGCAGCAAAAATATTAAGCTGCCCCTGGAAAGATGATTGTGTCACCTCCATGAGGAGGATGAAAACAACATGGCAATGCCCCCATTGAACCACTGATGACCAATGTGGTTACTGCATTTTGATTGATCTGACTCCCAAAGATAATGGAACTTTGCTGATTGGCACCAGTTAAGGACCTGGCCCCATAGACTACCATAGAGTTACTCTGGATTTAAACCGGTATAAGACTCATCCAAAGTATCTGAACTTCAAGGGTCTGCAGACATGAGTTAGGAGTCTCCCAAGAATTTGACAAAGCGCACTCAAGAGGTTTTGGGGATTTGCTGCCAAGGAGCTCCCACAAAACAGTCTCCCAGAGACGTATATGCTTGCAGACGTGTGTGGGCTTTCAAATCTTAAGTTCCCCAGGGTCAGCTTTTTGACAGTCTTTTGTCATTTCCTCTTCCAATCCCAGCTGAAATGAGTGGAACTATGTCGATTTACACCCAATGAGGTTGTTGCCCAGTGGGTTCCATATTATGTTAAATGGTCCTGATTGTCTTCTCCCCTACATCAGTGTATATCAGGAGTGGCTCCATTAAAGCCGATGAGGTGAGAGGAGAATCGGGCACTGTGTCTTCCCTTCCTCACTTGCCTATTATAAGGTATACTTTGTAATATTGCAGAATCCTGTAGGGTGGCAATGCATAGGTCACTTCTGGGAAGAGATGAAAACTTTCAGCTGGAGAGCTAAGCCACCAGGCTTGCTCAGGGTCCATGCTGTCAAATTTTCAAAAGTGGCCATGCATTTGCCTGCCTTTATTTTTGAGTGGCCAACTTGCGCCATCTTAGGTCTGATTTTTCAACGATGGTGAACACCTACAGCTCCCATTGGCTTCAATGAAAGCTCTGCAGGTTGGTGCTAAGTGCTGGACAAGGCTATGTCCCTAATTTTCCCCAATCCCTAAAAGTTAATGCCCAGGCAAATGGTAGCAGGGAGATAAAAGTTTCTGGCCAACCCTGGTCTGGGTTGCACGGCTGTGTATGCGGGAATCAGATTCTCCTTGCACTTTGACCCCTTTCGACCTGTGCATGGGTGGTCGAAACTGTGTTCAGGTTTTATTCTGGAGACTGGTGGAATTCCAAAGGTTTAGAGCAATCTTCAGTGGGAGTTGCAGGTGCTCGGTACCTCTAAAAACCTCCTGGCTGGGAGAGGAGCCAGGCTGTCGTAAATGACTATTAATTGTTTTAACCAATTTCCTCTAGTGCAGTTAGCGAAGCCACTATAAATCTCCTTTGGAAACATCAAGGCATGCTCTTAGGAAATATGATCATGATGAAGCAGATTGGGGCTTTTAAGAAATGACAGCAAAGCAACTTATTGTGGCTTTTCACTTGGCTGTTCCTGGTTTTCTCTAAATGCAGCACATTAGCCAAATTGCATGCAGTCCGTTCTCATAATCAGAAGGGGAGGAACGGCAGAAGGATCTCAAGACCAGTTGGAATATTTTTCATGGTTCCTATAAAATGCTCCGTAGGTTTGTTCAAAAACCATCTCCACGCCTGGTCATCCCTATAATGTTAGTTAATATGTTTACTTCTGAGAGGTAGATTCCGCAGTAGGGCATTTACAGTGATTTACAACCCTGGAGTCTACAATGAACCCAGCTCTGAAATACATCTTCAGGAAGAGTAGGATAGAATATGGGCACTTGTCTGGAAAGCTCTGGGATTCTGTTACCTGTTTTCTCCCATTGCTTCTCTTTCCATAGCCACAGACAATAGCACCAAATAATAAAATAGAGAAAAAACCTGTGGTAGTTCATTTCACCAGAGGCTCTCCATGCTCTTTGTAAACAGTACTGTCATTAATTAGGTCTCGTAACCCTGTTTTCCCTGTGGCGAAACTGAAAGAGACAGGTTAAGTGACTTGGCTCATTAGCCTCTGTGCACAGATCATTTTTACAGATATGTATATACCAATTACATTTACCTTGCAAGTTTTCCTTCCCACTCCTTCCTTTTGGAGAGTCATCTGCCACCCAGCCTGCAGTGGTTCAGGTCCCATTTTAGGGAACAACAGGAGGAAGGAAGGAAAGGGGTAAGTTTAAAAAAATGAGGGGGGTGCTTGTCAGTTTCTGGTGCAAATCAGACTGCTGAACATTTCCAAAGAACGTAGTAAACAGTAACTCTTTGTCCTATCACCACTATGAGGCAGGTGAGCTCTCTCATCACCACTGTATAGATGGGGACACTGAGGCACAGAGGTTCCGGCCAGGACAACAGAAGGATTCAGTGTCACAGGCAGGATTCTCTGTATCTCTCCTCTGGGCACGTCTTCACTACCCGCCGGCTCGGCGGGTAGCAATCGGTCTATCGGGGATCGACTTATCACGTCTAGTGAAGACGCGATAAAATCGATCCCCGATGGCTCTGCCGTCAACTCCGGAACTCCACCGCGGCAAGAGGCGGTAGCGGAGTCGACGGCGGCGCGGCAGCGGCCGACTTGCCGCCGTCCTCACAGCCAGGTAAGTCGACCTAAATACGCCGCTTCAGCTACGCTATTCAGGTAGCTGAAGTTGCGTATCTTAGGTCGACCCCTCGCTGTAGTGTAGACTAGCCTCTGTCTAAGGTACTTATACATCTCTCATCTCTGCAGTATCTGAGCATCTCACAGTCCGTTATTAGTGTATGTATCCTCACAACACCCTGGTGCTGCAGGGCAGTGCTATTATCCCCATTTTATAGATGGGGCATTGAGGCCTAGAGTGGATTAAGTGACTTGGCCAAGGTCACACAAGATGTCTATGGCTGAGATGGGAATTGAAACCAGATCTCGTGAGTGCCCTGTCCACTAGTCTAACCTTCAAACAAGGCTGCAAAAGAGCCACCTGGAAATGTTTAACAACATTTTGAGTGGCCCCATAGGGGCTGAGAAGCTTGTTGACCATTGGGTCACTGCATTTCCTTCACAACCAAAGGAAACAGAGTCCTGAGTTAGCAGGGAGGAGACTTTCAAACCTGACCTGAGGATTTAACCATGCAGCATCCAATGGGACTTGTGGCTAAATCCCCTAGTCATCTTAAAAAATCTCCATGTCCATTTCATTAGCCAGTTGGTTGAAAGGTCAGTATGGCGCATGCATGTATAACCTTAGTCCCTCCCTTTTGTTTTTCTTCCATTGTCTCTATCTTTATGGACAGTTCCATCGTGGAGAGGGGCAAGGGGGCCAGTGCAGAACTGCAGCCCATCAGGGCAGGACGATGGCTCCGTCTCCTCTGCACCCCTTTTGGGATGCCATAGGCCCCCAGGGGCAGTAGAAAAGAGCATTCCTGCTACTCAGCAGAGCACAGGGACTATAATTGTGCACAGCCTCTGCACTGGGATCCGATGTCTTCTCATACCCTCCTGCCCATCTGTGCCTGTGTTCAAGGACCAGGCATGCCCTGGCTTTTAATGTCTGTGATATAGAGGCCCTTCCCGAGGAGTGATTCCAAACCAAAAGCTACTCTGACTTCCCCCACAGCTCTGTATCACAACTGCTACTCCATGCTTAGATAGCTTCCCAGCACCATACGCCTCACAGCGTTGTCTGGGGGTTAGACCAGAAAGCAGGAGCTGGGTTTTCTGCATCATGGTCCTGTCCCTGCAGTTTACCCATTGTGTGATCTTGAGCGAGTCACTTAAATAGTCTGTGTCATTGTGAAACCCAAACCTGCCTACCCCACAGGGGTGTTCTGAGGATTAATTAATATTTGCAAAGTGCTTTGCCATGCTGGGAAGAAAGGTGCATAGAATGCAAAGCATAATTATTAGAAATATGAATTAAGCCTCACA
This sequence comes from Terrapene triunguis, assembly GCF_002925995.2. Lineage (NCBI taxonomy): Eukaryota > Metazoa > Chordata > Testudines > Emydidae > Terrapene > Terrapene triunguis. Next base: position 103,425,402 of record NW_020664409.1, on the reverse strand, counting down.
CAATCCAGGAGAAGTAGATATCCTAGAGCACTGGTTCTCAACCAGGGGTACATCTTCCAGAAATCTTCCAGGGGGTATATCTACTCATCTAGATATTTGCCTCGTTTTACAACAGGCTGCATAAAAAGCACTAGCGAAGTCAGTACAAACTAAAATTTCATACAATTACTTGTTTATACTGCTCTATATACTAGACCCTGAAATATAAGTGCAATATTTATATTCCAGTAGATTTATTTTATAATTATATGGTAAAAATGAGAAAGTAAACAATTTTTCAGTAATAGCATGCTGTGACTCTTGTATTTTTATGTCTCATTTTGTAAGCACGTAGTTTTTAAGTGACGTGAAACTTAGGCAGGGCCGGCTCCAGGCACCAGCTTACCAAGCAGGTGCTTGGGGCGGCCACTTCCGAGAGGGGCGGCACGTCCAGCTGTTCGGCGGCAATTCGGCGGACGGTCCCTCACTCCTGCTCGGAGCGAAGGACCTCCCGCCGAATTGCCGCTGCAGATCGCGATCGCGGCTTTTTTGTTTGTTTGTTTGTTTGGCTGCTTGGGGCGGCCAAAACCCTGGAGCCGGCCCTGAACTTAGGGTACACAAGACAAATTAGACTCCTGCAAGGAGGACAGTAGTCTTGAAAGGCCTATAGAGAAGAAGCTCTCTGGGGCTCGAAGTGTGTGTCAATGGGTAAAGAGAGCCATAATAAGTGTAAATGACTTGCACACAGCAAGGCAGAGCTAGGAGTCCAGACTCCTGGTCCTGTGCTCCAACCATTGGATCACGTTCCAACAACGATTCACATTCAAGGCCCTTGGTAACTCTGCTCCTCCCTACTTCTCCGCCTTTGCCTCTCTGGACTTGAATGTGTTAGCTAAAATGTTCTAAAACGGAGGCTTTAAATCCTAGCCTGGACAAGGCTTTTATCTTGCCACACCCTTTACTCCACTCTGACAGTGACGCCAACCTTGTTGGTCCATTTGTCCACTTCGCCCAGTGATCATTCCTGCGTTTTCTTTCACGCTACCCTCCAAACCTGGAATACCCCTGTCTGAGGCGGGCCACAAGGCCACTGTCCTGTCATCATTCAAGCCCCTTCTGAAGATCCACATCTTTCCCTGTACCTACAAGAAGCAAGGTGCCTAAGTCATCTACTTACCTGTCCCATTTATTTATCCCCTGAGTTGGCTACTCACTTTTGCTTAGGGAAGGGGTTGAATTTTGGGAGGGAGGAGCATAAGGGCACTAGAACTGAAGCTGGGGAGACAAGAAAAATGGATGATGGTAGAAGGAGGATGGGTGGAAGGGAATTTAGAGCATTTGACTTAAGACGACGACAACAATAATAAGCAAAAGTGAACCTGACAAGCCATGCATGTCTCTCATTCATTCTGATCCCTTTGATTGTATGTTACATTCATTTCACTGCCCTTTGTCTGCCTGTGTATGCTCTCTAGCATGGGTCTGTGACTTCCTGTGTTTGGAAAGCCCCTAGCACGTGTTGGGTGCACCTCCAATTAAAATAATAGTAGAGAGGGATGTATACAGTGCCCCATTTCCATAAGAGATGAGCTTCTCAACAGTGCTGAAGGCAGGGAAGATGTGGAGGCTTGGGGTGGAGGGTCATGGAAGGCAGAAATGGTGTTGAGACACCAGCATATTCCCAGTCTATTGAAATGTGTATGCTGTCACCCATCCTGTTTTGAAGGGATTTTAGAGACGGGCCCAGAACACTGGCTTAGAGCCCCTTCCTACTCCAGGGAAGCCACTATCCAGGTCAGGCCCACCATTAGAGGCTGGATCTGAACTGTGGCAATGAGTGCAACACGTCCCTGATATTGGCAAAATCTGGACCGGGCCCATCTGGGTTAGGCCCATCAGTCTGTCTGCATGTCTGTGAAGATGAACCACACAAAATGCAGCCCCTGGGAGGAGTGCGGAATGTGCCACTAGATCTCCTGAAAACGCCAGATCTGCAGCTGGGGTAAATCAGCGTAGCAGCTTTAATTCAACAGAGCTGGGCTGACCAACTGTGAATCGAGCCCACAGACTCTATCTCTGTGCTGCTTTCCATTCTGCCAGTTCATCTGTATGTGATGTGTACACTGTGGTGGGGTTTTTCCCCCCAGGTAACTAATGCTTCTGTCATTAGGAGAGTGATAACCGTAAAGTAGCTCAACAAAACATGCCTCTGAGGTCAGCAGAGGGAGTCGTCATAAACAGAGAAGAATATCTTATAAATTTTCTCTATAAGGGAAATGAAATACACCTGAGCTTCTGTGCAGGTCTCCAGACTCTGCTGTGCACATCCCCACTGTCCCAGACTGAGAGAAACTGGAATGCAGATGCCACTGTTATTTAGTAGTAATAATGCAGTGTCCTGGCTTTGCAGGATGATACACAGAATGAGTGAAGGCTCAGTCCCTTGTGGAGACATTACAAAGAAGACAGGATGCTGGAGTAGATAAGAATCAAGAAACATTAAAAGAAGGACTGCTCAGAAAATATTCATGGGGTTGTTTGGCTGGGACAGCGCAGCTTGTGTCAGTTCCCAAGTGTCACAGGGTGACAGTGACGCTTTAAGAAGGAAGTGTCCGGTGCACCCGTCACTCATCAGCTGACTCCAGTTGGGCTTAAAAGAGGAGTCAGTCAGGAGAAAGGTGGGTGAGAACTGCCTGAGAGGAGAGCAGCAGGTGAGAGTGGCCAGGGACCAGTTGAGTGGAGCAGGTCTCTGAAGGAGGCTGGCAGAGGTTCCTGGGGAAAGGCTGAAGGCCGGAGAGTAACAGAGGGTTTCCTGGCTGATGTCCCCCAGCCAGAGAGCCAGGGCCAGAAAGCTGGGGATGGCTGAAGGCAAAGAAGCAGCAGAGGGAGTTGCCTGCTAGCTTCCAAGCTGGAGGGTTGGATGGGGCTGAAGGAAAAGGGGCCACAGAGGGTTTTACCCACTGACATCTCCATGCTGGAGAGCTGGAAAAGGTTAATGGAACAGGCAGAGCAACGGGTGCCCATGTTTGGAGCTGCAATAGTGTGTGTCCATGGATTCTGTCATTCAACCCTATCTCAAAGGGCATGTCTACACTGCAAACTTAAGTTACATAGACTTACAGCCACCATTTTAATTATACTGCTGCTGCATGTCCACACCATGACCCTTGTGTCGGCAGCGCAAGTCCACAGTAGCAGCTTTTGCATCAATATAGAGAGAAGTGCACTGTGGGTAGTTAACCCCTGTGCAACTGGCCACCATCTGCCACAAGGTATTCTGGGAAGGGTTTGGAGTGGGGAAATCCACCCTGTGGGTTGCAGTGATACAAATGTGCAGGGCCATTAATTGCCTCCTGCTACAAAGGACTGTGACTCTGGACAACGTGTGTGAAATAGTGGATGGTTTTGCAGCAATGAGATTCCCTAACTGTGGTGGGCGATAGATGGAGTGCATATCCCCATTTTGGCCCCAGACCACCTTGTGACGGAGTGCATCAACAGCAAGGGCTACTTTTCTATGGTATTGCAAGTGCTAATGGATCACCAGGGTCATTTCACCAATAGCAATGCGGGCTGGTCAGGGAAGGTGCATGACACATGCATCTGTAGGAACACTGGCCTGTCCAGAAAGCTGCAGGCAGGGACTTTCTTTCCAGACCAGAGGATTACCACTGGGGATGTTGAAATGCCCATAGTGATCCTGGGAGACCCAACCTACCCCTTGCTCCCATGCCTCATGAAGCATAACACTGGCCACCTTGACAGCAGCAAGGAGCATTTCTACAAAAGGCTCAGCAGGTGCAGAATGCCTGTTAAATGTGCCTTTGGCTGCTTAAAAGGGTTAAACTTCAGTGAGAAAAATATCCCCATGGTTATAGCTGCCTGCTGTGCTCTTCATAATATATGTGAGTCAAAGGGGATATGTTTCCCCATGGTTGGCGCCTGGAAGTGGAGCGGTTGGTTGTCTGGCGTTTGAGCAGCCAGATACCAGGCCGGGGAGCTATTCAGATCAGGGAGGCTTTGAAGGAGCATTTTAACAATGGGTGGTAGTAATGTGTGTTGCTATAATGTGTTGAGCCAGGCTTTTTATTTTTTTAATTATTTTTTTTTTTGCCCCCTGTTATGAACCTTGTAATGATTACTGTGTGTGTTTCTATAACACTGCAAATGCAGCTAATGGTACGGTCTCTGAATGTTAGCAGTAGTCACTATATATTGGAGAATCATAAAGATTTGTTCACTTTCCATAAGTTCAGTTTTATTCCACACCCATGCGAACATAATTATGTATTGGTAACCAAAACTTCATACATACAGGGAAAAGTATCTTTAAAGGGGGAAGAACAGGAAATTCACAAGCACATTTGCCAATGAGGCTCGCAAAAGTTCGGTGTATGTCCAGCTGTCATTCTGCAAATTGTCCCACTTTCCCTTGGCACTTGCAAAGCGTGGTGGTAGCCCTAGCCATGGTGAGTATGACTTGGGGAGGTTGTGGGGGAGTTGGGACAGAGGAGATGGGGTAGCCATGGGGTACCAGCCATCAGTGCCAGCGCATAGGGCTACTGTACTGAATACTGGCACCATTTTCCTCAGGCGGGGGTGATTGCAGCTGATATCTCACTCCTGAGGTAAACCGAGGCTGCAAGGTTCCAGCTCCTGCATGTGTCTGACTGCAGACCAGGACCGTATGCTGCTGCCCTGTGTTCTGCTATGGTGCCTGCTGAAGTAATTGCCGAGTGGCATGGCAGAGTTTCCTACCATGAGGGAAGAAACAAAGCCGCCCTCCCAAGAAATCTTCGGCAAAGGATTGCAGAGAACCTCCAGAAAAGTTTCCTAGAGATCTCTATGGAGGATTCGCGGGACATCCCGGTGTGCATCAACAAACTTTTCCGCAGGCCCCCCTCTGCCTCGCTGTACAAGGGAATGAGAAGCAGATAGAAACTGTTCCTGTGTTGGTTATTTCATTACCTCCCGTAGCCCGATTAAAAAAGCAGTACGAGACCAGATGTGTCCCTGCAGTATTGAAGCAGAATGAGTACTTACCAGAGGTTCCCTCCCTTGCATCCGGCTTGCCAGAGCTGGACTGCTGGGACTGGCTAGACTGCTCTGGAGTCAAAAAAGGTCCTGGCTCATCACACCGCTGGATCTCCCTGTTGCCTGTCCCCCATCCTCCTCTGCCTCTACTTCCTTGTCCAGTATGCAGGGCCGGCTCTGCCAGTTTTGCCACCCCAAACAAAAAAAAAAAAAAAAAAACCGCTCGGACTCTGCCTCCCGAACTACCGAAGGGAAAAAAAACAAACCAACCCGGACTGTGCCGCCCCTTAGCATGTGCCGCTCCAGGCACGTGCTTCATCCGCTGGTGCCCCGAGCCGGCCCTGCCAGATTGTCATCCTCAGGGTTCCCTCCAGCGGCCAGTGACTCCAGCCACCCCCCCCCCCAGAAGTATCCCTGGAGCTCTTGGCGGTGGAAGTGGATGGCATGCAGCTCCTTGTGGAAGCAGCGCATTTGCAGCTCTGCCTCAGTGCGGCTATTTGCCTCCCTTGCCTTCTGGTATGCCTGCCTCAGCGCCTGGATTTTTACATGGCACTGCAGCACGTCCCTGTCATTCCCCTTCTCTACTATGCCCCGAGCAATCTGGCTGTAGATGTCAACTTTCCTGCGGCTGGAGTGGAGCTGTGACTCTACACCCTCCTCTCCCCACAGACCCAGGAGATCCACCACCTCCCATGGACTCCAGGCAGGAGAGCATTTGCTGCATGGAGCTGGCATGCTCATTTGGGCAGTTGGGCTCCACACGGAGCAAACAGGAAGGACAATTTCAAAACTTCCCCGGGCTTTAAAGCGGGAGGGGTGTTCCCCCGTGTGCCCGGCTGCAGGGCAGTGGAGTTGAAAACCATGACCAGAGTGGTCACGGTGGGCATTGTGGGACACCTCCTGGAGGCCACTTAGGGCAACATCAGTGAGGCAGCATCACTCTAATTACGTCGCAAAAAGCTCCATGCCACTTGTCCAGGTGGTTTTATGAGGTCGGTGTAGCAGGCAAGTTAAAGCGCCAGGAGGCGCATTGCGCTGTGTAAACCTCCATTGTTAGATTGGTGTAAGCTGCCTTATGTTGACTTAACTTTGCAATACAGACATGCCCTTAGCAAGGTGGTATGTTCTCAGTGAAAGCAGGTCTGGCCAGCCCGTTAAAAGAAAGGGTCTGTTCCCAGCAAACTCTGAGCATCTATTGCTTTTTGATGTAACTCCCTTTCTTCTTTTACATTGTAATCCCTGAAATGGAGTTCCCCCTCCTTGGCCTAGAGCCAAAATCCTTCCCACAGATGAAAAAGCACGAATTTGAACAATAGGAGCAGATCTTGTAGCCATCTGCCTCTGGGATGTGAATGGAAACCGGGGGTGATGCTGCATATGCACTGCCTGGGAGACTTAACAAATCCCTCTGTGATACAGCCCGGCATCTGAAGCCATGCCTGTCAGCGGTTCCTCCACGACACTGCATATCAAAGAGAGGGAGAACAAAAGACATACAAAGCCAAAAGGAGAAACGAACTGGAATTTCAGTTTAAATACTCTGTTTCAGCTCCAGATTCAAATTTGATTCTGCTTGTTTCCCACAGCCACTGCTGGCTTCCAGAGCTTGGAGAGGCGGGATGATCCAACAGTTAGTGCAGTAGGCTGGTACTCATGAGTGTTGGGTTCCCAAGCTCTGCCACAGGCTTCTTGCATGAGCTTTGGCAAGTCACTTAAAGTATGTTTACACCAGAAAAAAAACCCAACAACCCCATGGCCATGAGTCTCAGAGCCTGGGACTGGCTTGTGTCAGGGGGCTAAAAATAGTAGTGTAGATGTTCTCACTTGGGCTGGAGTCTTGGCAGGGGGTGTGTCTCAGAGTCCAGGCTCCAGCCTGAGTGGGAATGTCTCCACTGTTATTTTTAGATCCATAGTGCAAGCCTCAGTCAGTTGACCCAGGCTCTGAGACTTGCTGCTGCTTTTCCATTTTTGCCGTGTAAACGTACCCATAGTCTCTCAGTGCTTCAGTTCCTCATCCCAAAATGGGGCTAATAGCACTTCCCTGCCTCATAGGATGTTCATGGGGCCAGTATAACGGGGGAGGGATAGCTCAGTGGTTTGAGCAGTGGCCTGCTAGATCCAGGGTTGTGAGTTCAATCCTTGAAGGGGCTGTTTAGGGTTCTGAGGCAAAAAAAATCTGTCTGGGGATTGGTCCTGCTTTGAGCAAGGGTTTGGACTAGATGACCTCCTGAGGTCCCTTCCGACCCTGATATTATATAAGTACCTTGGATAAATTCCATTATTTTTTTTATTCATTATCTTTTTCTAGGATGGAGCCCAATAAATATAATTATTATTATTTTATATTTGCATAGTCTCTTTCATTAACGAATCTCAAAGCACTTTACAAATACTCATTGTATTATCCTTGTATTTAGTGATACTAGAACTAGATGAAAACGTTTAGGGAAAAGAGTGGGGGGGAATGATCAAAGCTGAATTTTTTTTTACTCAAAATTTCATTTTCATGAAAGAACCAAACCCACAATATCTTTCTATAAAAAAACCTGCTGGGTTTTGCTTTTTGAAAATGGAACATGTTTCCTGGAAACCCTTTTTTAACTAAAAATGGATTTCAGTGAAAACCTGAAATGTTTACACATGAAATTTCTAAGAAAACAAAAACAAACAAATTCTCAGGAAAAATCATGAACATTTTTTGACGAGCTCTCGCAAGCACCATATGTAGCAGGTAGCCTCCTTCACTGCAACAGGATTACTCAGAGTAAGTACAACATGGATAGGAGTGGCAGAAAAAGCCCCTCGGTGATTAAGATGAGGTGGTAAATTTTCTTCCCATGTTGTTGATGGACATTTGATTCTGGGAACAAAAAGGTGATGAGCTTGCCTCTGATCCACTGAAGTCAAAGGGAGTTTTGTCCTTGATTACAAAGACAGAATTGGGCTTCATTGTCAAAATTATCAAACCTCGATGCCTATGATTGAAAATGCCTTGCGGATGTGTCCAAAAACCACAGCGAGAATTCAAATGAAGGAGAATTTGTCGTATGCTTTGTGTAGCTGTTCCCAGGGTTAGTTATCCTCACTGTTAAGAATTTGTCTCTTACGTCCAATGTGAAGTCTGAAGTTTGATCAAGATATGACCTAGCTCAATGACAGGTGAGTGGATTCTATAGTTGAAATGTAACACTCCACTGCAGAGATTACTAAAGTGAGATTCTCTGGTTTGTGTCATGCAGAAGTTCAGACTAGTGGTTCCTGCTATCCTTAATGTCTAGATGCTCAGCGACGTAGTGGCGTTTGAACTGCATTTAGGAGTCAACATACAGGTGGTGCTGTATGTGGCAAAAGGCAGGTGGTTTTTTTTAAATAGGGGGCCCAGTGTACCCCAAGATTCTTTTATCCTGTGCACAATGAGCATTATTATGGGGTTCTGGATGTGAAAAAATTGTTCGGTGCGAAAAATGATTGTGAGTTTTGTCCCCCGGTGTACAGTCACGGCCACTCTTGCAGGTATCGTTGCCGCCTCTGCTTGAGTGCGACATGCTCAGACAGCGTGGGTGTGCAGCTGAGGTGTCCTAGCTGTAGACTGTTTTGTCTCTCCAAAGAGTGTTTAGACAGACACATCAACTGTGCATCGAAAAAACAAGTCGGATGCCTGTCTAAAACTTTATGTGATCAGTGTCAGTCTTATGGGAACAAGGGGCACAGGTGAAAAGGGAGGCGTGTCAGGGTTTGATCGCTGTTGAAGTAGACAGCCACTTGTGTTTTATGGATAGCATTAGAAATGCCCGAATCATCAGAAAAGTATATTTTTTTACGATTTTGAATGCACGCAGGAGACGGGGTTGCATGTGCCCAATTACATTTTTGCTATGTCCCTAAAGCCAGAAAAGTCCTGGGAATTTAAGGGTGGTGAGTGTCTTTCTACCTTTAAGACCTTTATTGGCAAAAAGTTCTGGGACTACACGTTCGAAGCACACAATTCCAAAGGTTACGATGCATACTTCATCGTTAGACAGTTACTGAAGGAAAAGATGTGCATAGAACTGATAACTCAGGGTAATAAACTAATGTGTGTGGAAGTTAAGGCCCTGGGCATTCGTTTTATAGACTCTTTAAACTTCTTGCCCAGGAAGCTTAGCAAACTCCTGCAGATGATGGGGTTTGAGGGTTGCAAAGGGTATTTCCCACATATTTTTAACACTTTAGAAAACCAAAATTATGTGGGCCTGTGCCTGGGGTGAAGCACTATGGAGTAGACAGCATGATGCCCCGGAAGAAAGCAGAATTTCTTGACTGGTATCGGATATAAGGTGTTGACTTGCAGAAAGAGCTCGTGTATTATTTTCAGCAGGATGTCAAAATTTTGAGACAGGCCTGTATCTTCTACAGAGAAGAGGTCATGAAAATGACAGAGATTGGAGATATTGTAGAGAGAGGCCCTGGTAAATTCACAGAGGTAAAATTGTGTATAGATCCTTTCCGGTACATAACGCTGGCATCTGTCTGTATGGCTATGTACAGGTTTATGTTTTTACAGCCTAACACAATAGCTCTTCTCCCTCCAGATGACTCACAGGCAGAAAAAGAGAGATTTGACCCCCCTCTATTCAGTGGCTGTTGTATACCACTCACAAAGACAATATACAGATACGGCATGCTTTACGGGGTGGGGAATTACAGGTAGGCCCCTACTTTCTAGACAGTTACGCCGTTGTTGACAGAGTACACACAGCCTTTGAGTTTAACAAATGTTTTTTCCACGGCTGTGTCACCTGTTATTGTGAAAAAGCACAGAACCCTATGACGGGGACAACTTTTGGGTTTCTTTATTACAAGACGCAGCTCAAGACTGACTCTATCTGAAAAGACGTGGTTATGTAGTGAGGGAGCACAAGTAGGAGGTGATGATAGAAACAGACAGGGACCTTGCAGATTTCTTAAAGCCCAGCTGCCTCAGCCTCTCGTGCCTAGGGATGCTCTTTCTGGGGGGAGCACTAATGCTATCCACCTATATTACAAACCTAACCCCGGTGAAGAAATCCACTATTCTGATTTTACCAGCCTGTACCCTTTTGTAAACAAAACCAAAGAATAGTTTAGGTTAGTTTAACTTCTGTGCCAGGGAAGATAATGGAGCAAGTAATTAAGGAAATCATCTGCAAACACTTGGAAGGTGGTAAAGTGGTAGGGAATAGCCAGCATGGATTTGTAAAGAACAAATCATCTCAAACCAATCTGATAGCTTTCTTTGATAGGATAACGAGTCTTGTGGATAAGGGAGAAGCGGTGGATGTGGTATACCTAGACTTTAGTAAGGCATTTGATACGGTCTCGCATGATATTCTTATCGATAAAGTGGGCAAATACAACTTAGATGGGGCTACTATAAGGTGGGTGCATAACTGGCTGGATAACCGTACTCAGAGAGTAGTTATTAATGGTTCCCAATCCTGCTGGAAAGGTATAACAAGTGGGTTTCCGCAGGGGTCTGTTTTGGGACCGGCTCTATTCAATATCTTCATTAACGACTTAGATATTGACATAGAAAGTACGCTTATTAAGTTTACAGATGATACCAAACTGGGAGGGATTGCAACTGCTTTGGAGGATAGGGTCATAATTCAAAATGATCTGGAGAAATGGTCTGAGGTAAACAGGATGAAGTTTAACAAAGACAAATGCAAAGTGCTCCACTTAGGAAGGAACAAACAGTTTCACACATACAGAATGGGAAGAGACTGTCTAGGAAGGAGTACGGCAGAAAGGGATCTAGGGGTTATAGTGGACCACAAGCTAAATATGAGTCAACAGTGTGATGCTGTTGCAAAAAAAGCAAACATGATTCTGGGATGCATTAACAGGTGTGTTGTGAGCAAGACACGAGAAGTCATTCTTCCGCTCTATTCTGCACTGGTTAGGCCTCAATTGGAGTATTGTGTCCAGTTCTGGGCACCGCATTTCAAGAAAGATGTGGAGAAATTGGAGAGGGTCCAGAGAAGAGCAACAAGAATGATTAAAGGTCTTGAGAACATGACCTATGAAGGAAGGCTGAAAGAATTGGGTTTGTTTAGTTTGGAAAAGAGAAGACTGAGAGGGGACATGATAGCAGTTTTCAGGTATCTAAAAGGGTGTCATAAGGAGGAGGGAGAAAACTTGTTCACCTTAGCCTCTAAGGATAGAACAAGAAGCAATGGGCTTAAACTGCAGCAAGGTCAGTTTAGGTTGGACATTAGGAAAAAGTTCCTAACTGCCAGGATGGTTAAACACTGGAATAAACTGCCTAGGGAGGTTGTGGAATCTCCATCTCTGGAGATATTTAAGAGTAGATTAGATAAATGTCTATCAGGGATGGTCTAGACAGTATTTGGTCCTGCCATGAGGGCAGGAGACTGGACTCGATGACCTCTCGAAGTCCCTTCCAGTCCTAGAATCTATGAATCTATGACTCTGTTGCTCAGGAGGTGTTGGATAACCTGAATAAGCCTTTTAAGAAAAAAGCATTAGTATTGTTAAATGAGCTGGGCCAGGATAAAAATATCTCTTTGTGAAACAATAAAGGGGCTTTTGTGTACCAAGGCTTGGTGGTTAACGGTTCTAACATGCGTGAGTTAGTCAGGGCTGTCACCAAGACGTGCTCTGTTCCTAGCAGACACGTACCTAACGGATGGGATGTGTTTATGAATGCCATGCCAGAACTGAATGTACCATCTTCCGTCATGGGCAACACGGCCAACAGAGATCTTTTGGAACACTTGAAGGCCTTGACCTCCAGCACCGGGGTTGATTGAGAAACACCGACTCCTTTTTTGCCATCTAAAAAATGAAAATTGGCTGAAAGACCCGAATAGCTCAGATTGTAATGTTTTTTATGTTCTAAAATTTTTTTTTAATTTAAACTGGTAATGTTTTGCTTTAAATAAAACATTTCTATATTTAAAAAAAAATATACGTGTACTTTTTCTGAATTTGTCATTGTTTTAAAACAAACAAACAAAACAAAAAACACACCAAACATCAATTGTCTTTAAAGCCCTCACCTGGGGTGCTTTATTGGGTAACATGGCTGTGAAAATTGTTGCAAGATACACACGTCTGTTTGCTGAAACATGTTTGGAGCAAGGCTAGGAATGCCCGAGAATTTACATTTTATATTTTTTTACAAAATTCATCACCACCCTTGCTATAGTGATCTAAGAAAAACACGCAGTGATAGCCACAGGCAACGAAGCAAGGGTCTTGTAATTGTCTAGTGTGAAACACAATGTCGGTGGTGTTTTTGTTTAAAAATTTCATAACGCTTCTAGGAAACAACACACTGTTCGGGGGATGCCCGTATGAGTCAAAAAACTCTCCACGATTATGCTCCGCCAGATACAAGGCGAGCCACTGTTCACCCGGTTGGTTGTGCAGATGCATGTTGACCACCAAACCTTGTTGGTTCTGAGACAGATTGCCACCTGGGAGCCAATCACAGGGGAACACATCTAAGAAATTCTCTTTTGTGTAAGGGTCTGCTGATAAGACACATGAGAGCTGCACGGTGTCCATATTCACATGTAGTCAAACATAACGTTTCTCCTCTGATTTATCTCTGTGATGTTCTCAAAAAACCCACACACGGTCATATTGACGGTGACCATCAAAGCCTTCCCAAAATGTATTTTTGCTCTCAGGTTCCCAGTTTTAATCAGGGAATAGTAATTGGTGCATTCCTGGTCGGGAGACAGGTCAAAGGCAAACAAGGTGTAACCCTATGCAAACTCCTCACGGTCGATTAACAGAGAATGATCTTTCATGTGTTTACCAGCCGCCTGTACCAGATTCATGTATTCTCCCACGCAGCATCTGGCCTTGAAGTCTGGTTGCAGAGGCTTGGTTGGTATCTGTTTACCATCCACATAAAAGGCCACAAAATTTATATTGTAATGTTTAAAATGAAAGGGGTTTTTAGCGTAACTTCCGCTAATGGCATCATTATCCACAAACCCTAGGACAAGCATTTTGGATAACTGTCCCAAGAACAGGTACTCCTGGTTACTGACCGTGCTGCCCACAGGGATGCTAAACTCTTTAATTCTACACGGTCCATGGGGTACTTAGTATTAGCAGTAAGCAGGGCCTCCGCGTGCCCCAGAGGGATGCCCGGGGCCACCCATACTTTCTTCAAGAAAAGGAACGCTGATACAATGCGCAGTTTAACACCTTAGGCCGCAATGCGTGTCGGTTTAATGCTCACATCCATTCTGTTCAACAAAAGTTTTTTTTTAAAAAACAGGTCGCTGTGTAGATGACCCATCCTGCTCAGGGCCTTCAGCTTTGCCTGCATCACAAACCCTAGATTCCCGCCATCCAGCTCCATTTCTTCGTGTTGTCCAGGCGTGTCTTTGTAAAACAGGCTGGCGGAAAATTGTGTGGCAAGGGTATGGTCGCTGTAATTGAGCACCGAGTCTATAAAGGCCCTGTAAGGGTAACAGTTGTTGCTTTGGCTTATGAGGCAGTCTCCCAGTGTGACATCCAACTGAGTGAAAATAGAGGCCGCGGGGTAATTCACCAGGCCCACCTCGGCGTCTCCGAGTTCAGTTCCATCTCCTTTTACAATCTTGCAACACAGGTACAGCAGCGTGTTGTTTAAATCCATATAATCTGTCATTCCCTGCTATAAAAAAGTCGTTGGGGGCAGCCTCCATAACGGCTGATAGAGGCAGCACCTCGGTGTAGTTGCTTTTCTCGATGCTGATCTGCGTAGGGGCTATTTGGAACAAGTCTAGTTCAGATTTGGTGCACTCTTCAGACTCGCAGTGAACAAAAGCCATGTTGATTAAAATATATCTCTTTTACTGGGTAGAGAGTGTCTCCTCTTTCGCCCAGGCTTCCCTCTTGAACTTGCGCTTATGGCCGGCCCTGCGCGTCAAAGCCCTTCTTTTAAAGGGTTTCGGGGGACCCATGCATTGTGTGTATGACACCATTTCTCTTCCTCTTCCTCCTACCAATGTACATCAGCCCCAATCTCTCCTGTACAGCTGGATTCCCCTCCTTCTCCAGAACAGTGCTATGTTTTGAGTGGCGGTTTTTATGTGGGGTTTAATAATCTCTAGCCCCCTCCTCAAAAGCAGTACGGCTTTTTGAAAGAGGCTACGGAATATTCCATCCACGCCAGCCCCGTACATCACGGGGGCCCGCATGATATCCAGGAAGGGTGTGTCCAGCCTGTGCTTTGTAAATGATGGGGTCACCATAATTTTTTAGGGTCACCATAGTGCTTTGCTTTTTAGAAACCTCACTGTCTCCGGGAAGGCAGGTGCAGCTTGATGATCACCTTGCCGAAGCGAATGAGACATGTCTGTTCTGATAGTCTTTATTTCAATGGTGGAATACCTCACCACCCGTCTTGTCTTTTAGGCCCAGGCATATTTCGATAGAATGTCTATCACTGTTAAGATGTAATTAAAACCACTGTTGTGTTTGGAGAACTGGTGCATATCCACCAAATCTGCCTGCCATTGCGCATCCACATCTGAAACAATGGTCTTGTTTCTTTTTAAATGTATTGGAGCTGGTTTGTGTAAAGCATAAGCATCCTGGTCTGAAAGCCAAGCTGTTACCTGTCTTCTATTCAAAGTTTTACTATGCTTTTTGGCTGCTTGAAAGAGAGGGTTCACCCCGCCAAAGCTCTCAACTTCCCCAGGGGTGTAATATATTTTCTTTAACTGAGCCGTCTGCGCAGACCTGATGATTACTTGTACTGTCTTTTACTAACATGAGTATGGAGGGGACACATTCATATTGACAAATTTAAACAAGTTTTATTAATCGCCTGGTTTAACACGCCCTTTTATAGCCACCTGTGAAAATGGACGCCATGACCCCTACCATTAGGTAGTCTGAGCTGGTTCATTCTTCCATTTTGTCCTTTCCTTTTCTGGATTTTCCTTTTCCGATCTGTGTCTTAGAAACCAGCAAAAACAGCTGATGCATGATACACATTGGTAGCCCTGTGGGAATAAATCTAAGTTTTTAAAAGCCTCTAGAAAGATATTGTTGAGCAGTCGAGAGATTTTAAGAAAAGAAACAGTGTAAGCCCCCAACTGCTTGTTTTTAGATTTCCACAACTCCGGGTCGGTTCCTAACCCCATTACACCCCATCCTCGACCATCACTTCTTAATCGTACATTTACCTGAGCGACATCTTTTCCGTTCACCTTGTCCACCGGTAACTCCCATGAGCCATGGTTGCGTTCTTCCATGGGGTGGACAACGAGAGGCCATCACACTCATCGGGCTGCCTCACGAGTGCTTGGGTTTCAGGATTGGGTTCCAGCATATCCATCAACAGCTGGGCCAAAGGACCTACCATGGCCTCTCCCTCCTCCTCCTCGGAACTGTCACTGATGTAGTGCTTCCTCCACGGGTGGTTGAAGGCCCTTGGAGCTAAAACAAAGTCCAAAGTTCTCACGGGGGTGGTGGAGGAGTCCATGTTTCCTCTCAGCGTTTCCACGATTTCCAAAACACTCATTATTGGAATGAAATGTCCTATTCTGTGCGGCACTGGAACTTCTGGGGGTGGTGTTAAACTCTGATTGCTACAGGGTGGTAGGGAGAGCTCTTAGAGGGGTCACATGACCCACTTCCGGCTGGATCACCCTGCCCTGGAACACCCTCTGATTGGTCAAATCTCTCAGGGCGGTCCTATGTGGGGTGAAACACATCCTGATTGGTAGAGGGTGGTGGGAGAAGTTCTTAGAGGGGTCACGTGACACCCTTTGCTTCTGATCATGTGTCCGTCATGACCCCGGAAGTAATACCCCCAGGGGTGGGTCTTAGTGTGATGGATGGATGGGGCCTATGGGATCAGGGGGGCAGGGCTACATTTGATTGATGGTAGGCCCCTTATACTACTATTACTAAAGTGAGATTCTCTGGCTTGTGTCATGCAGGAGTTCAGACTAGTGGTTCCTTCTTTCCTTAATGTCTATGGAA
Source organism: Terrapene triunguis (assembly GCF_002925995.2). Taxonomy (NCBI): domain Eukaryota; kingdom Metazoa; phylum Chordata; order Testudines; family Emydidae; genus Terrapene; species Terrapene triunguis. Next base: position 103,409,406 of record NW_020664409.1, on the reverse strand, counting down.
TCACATAGCAAGTCTGTGGCAGAGCCAGGGAATAGAACCCAGGAGTCCTGACTCTCAGTCCCCTCTGCTAATCACAGAATTGACACTCCCTCTTCAGTCTTTCAGCCAGTAAAGGTGATTGCCATGCCAAACTGATTGCTAGTAACTTCAGGTTTAAGTTTAGCTGTGAACTGACTTTTATACCAATTGAAATTACTTCTTTAGCTCAACAGATTTCAGGATTGCTGACCTGTTTTTTGTTTGTTTGTTTTTTTGTTACTGATGCAAAAAGAAAACACAGCAAATGGAACCACCTTACTGGTTAAAACACAGTGAACTGTAAATAGCAAGCCTGAGAATTTATGGGTTTGAGTTTGGCATCTGATGGTTGAAGACCAAAACAGATTTGATTGCAATGCTAATGATAATGCAGCTGTCAAGGGGAATCCGCTAACTCAGGGCATGGTACATAAGATACAGAGCCCTTTGTCGCTAGGCCACAGGTTCAAAAGTTGTTCCAGGGGTCTGATCCTGCAAAACGTTGAGTGTCTCCTACGACTCCCGTTGCCTTCAAAGGGCGTGGGGGGTAATTTGTTGTTCAGAATGTAGTCCTGAGCACCTCACAGGATTGGGCCTCAGCTCAGTAGTGGATGGGCCTTTGATCTGGAGGAAGTGAAGTCATTGACTCACTCCTTTTCCTAGTAGTAGCACTGCTGGAACCAGGTTGAAATGCCTTTGAGATCAGTGGGGAGCAGCTTAAGCTGTTGTCATCTGTACTGCAGCTAAGCCTGTAGGTAAAGGAAGGACTTCATGCCAAGGTTTGTAAATGACTAGTAACTTTGGGTGCCCAGCTTTAGACTCCTTAAAGCGGCCCAATTTTCAGAAAGTGCTGACTACACCCACCCTCTGAAAATTGGGTCTCAAGTTGGGCCTAGAAAAATGGAGGCACCCATAATCACTGGTCACTTATTTAAAATATTAGCCTCAATCTGCAGGAGTCCATATACTTTGGAGAAATAGCACTAGTATTGACTTAGGGTGAAATTCACCGCTGTGCAATGGGGCTTACATAGAACAAAAGCCTCATCCTGCCTCTCTGAATAGAAGAGTGTTTCACCCTGAAGCAAGAACAAAAAAGAGCATGATACGCAGTGAGCGTCTGCCTCTGTCCCGGTCCCTCTATTTTAATTTGTTTTTGGCCAGTTGGCATTCCTGACTGGCACTTATTCCGCCAGGATCCAGTGACACAAAAAATAACTGCCACTCCGAAGGCAAACACCAAAGGGGCCGTTGATTTATTTTCAATAACTGCCTTGATTTTTTTCCCCTCAAGATTTATTTTGTAGTAGAGATGACATTGTTGTCCTGTGTCATTGATGTTCTTCTCTTCCATTGACATGTTCTACTAATTAGAGAAGGAAGATGAATTAAAAGCCAGGTTGTGATCTATAAATCTTGATGAAACAAGACAATTTTTCCTTGTCACGTAGATTTTATCACAGTCGTTCCAGTTTAAAAAAAAATTGCTACCCAGTTTTCACTATTATAAGTTTTTGTTTGTTTTGAAAAGCTATGTTTAAGTTCGAGCCAGCACAGACCCATGGCTTGTATTCAGATACGTGAGCTTTGGGGGCACTTGTCCATCCTGATAGAGGCTTCTGGGAGCTATCGTGTATTTCTTGTTGCTGCTGTTTTATTTATAGGTATTTTGATGAGAGCAGTTGGTTTTCAGGGATACCTTGAATACCTTTGTTATAGATCTCAAAATCTAGGGAGAACAATGACTGAACGGACCCCAATGTGAAGCAGAGGTTGTACCTTTAAGCTGCTTTGGGAGCCAGTTGTGCTTTGAAGGTGCAGTCTAGTGTTTACATTTCAGAGCTCCTTGGGGCACAGGGGGAGCATGCCCGCTGTTTAAACCCCTCTGTGAGATTTGGCATAAACTCCACCTTCATCCCTATCCAATTCCCAAAGTCTGCTATGCTGTAGGGGTAGGTCCATGGTCTCACTGTTTCTTGCTGCCCTCAGGGATGTTTGGAGGGAGTAGTCCCTGAGCACAAGGACTGTAACTGCACCTGGCTCTTACACGGAACATGCAAAGGGTGTGTGTGCATGGAATGCTCCTTCCCCACCATCCCATGGCACAAGGACCAGGCACTATCTGGACCTAGCTTGGCTATTAACTATTGGTAACTATTGGCCCATCCAAACAACTGTGTTACAATAATATGGAGGTTGCGGAGTGAAGAACTCCAAAAGAAAGAATTGACTACGGAAAAATTGCCCAACTAGTCTTATGCTCCGCCGTGTCCTGGGTGAGTTGTTGGCAGCAGAGCTCAAACCAGGGATCTCTGCATCTTAACGCATCAGCCTCTAGTGCCTGAGCAACCCATTCCTCCTAGCCAAACTTATAGCTGGCTTATCACCCATTGTTTCCCATCCACCACCAGAGGGGGACAGAGAGCCACCGCAAGTTGGTGTGGGTTATACTGTTGTGTGTATTCTCCACCATGACCTTCATTTACATAATCACAGGCTAATTTTATTTGCGGGACCTATCTCATTCAGGGACTGATCCAAAGCCCACAGAAATCCATGGGAGTCTTTCAATTGACTTCAATGAGCTTTGGAGTGGGCCTTCAGTGTTCGGGATTAGTGCCCAGTGAAGAGGAGGGCTGTTCAGCGCTCCATCCTGTTTACCATTAGGCTGAATGTGCTCTCAGTTACATCACTGGGACTGGGTTGCCACACAACATCTTCTTCCTTCCCCAGCCTCAATTGTTATTCCAGACTGGACTTGAATAGCAACTACAGTCTGGCTGCACCGATTGGATGGGGAACTGGGCTGTGAGTGCCTTTTAATTGTAGATCCATGACTTCTTCCCGGGCCCCTTCCTAGACTACCCTGGCTCATCCCCAAAGCAGCCTATGCAAGGCAGGCAGGGAGATCATTTCTGTAGCGTGCAAGGGATGCATTATCACCACAGGGTTCCAGATTCTGCAGGTCAATTTAGGCCCATGGTGACACTCGTGCAGCCACTATTCCGTCGCCTTGCATGGGTGTGACCAATAGGCAGAATGCTTGCCAAGTTCCACGGATGCCTGGCTGGAATAGAATCTATCTCTCTCTTGGCTGTGCTGGCTCTGCCAGGTTAGCAGGAGTGAAAAACGCAGGAAGAATACGTCACTCCCTGAACTCGGCAGGTCTGCCTCTGGCGACGCACAGAGAGCAGGGCCAACAACTAAGAAGGTGCCACTTTCAATAGCTGCTTTTCAGAGCAGACCTAGACTTTAAAATATTGTTGTGCCGGGGCTATTTCTTGACACTGTCTATCACTCTCTGGTCTGTTAGGAAATACGCTCTAGCTGAGCTCATGACCTAGCACCAGAAAACCAGGAACTAGCAGGATTTCCCAGAAGAATGGGCTAAAATCAGTCCTTGGAAAAGCAATTGACTTGTGAGCTATGGAGTGCGTTGGGTCTGGAGTACCCTGCAGCTCTCCAGTGGAGCTGTGCTCATGTTAGGTAGCTACTCCAGGATCCCCTTTCACGACAGGGCTGGAGGTAGGACTCCCCCTGTATTATGAGGTAGTACAGCCCCAGTCTGTATTATAATTCTATCTTTTCCCGTGGGGGTTAAATATGGGGGTTGAGGAGAAACAAACATTACCTTGGCCCAAGCCTACTTTCCCCTGGTCCTCACCCTGGGCAAAAGTGTCATGAAGGCAACTGACCTCCCCACTTCCATGCAGGAAGGTTTATACTTAAGGAGGCCCTAGCCCTAATAATCCGATGCTGTTTTCATCACCAAGGGCTGGGTAGGCCTAACTGCTGTCAGTTTTTTGGGAGCTAGGCTCCCAGCCATCTCAAGTCTGGGCCTTTTTGATAGAGGGGAAACTGAGGAACAGAGAGGCTAAATGACTTGTCCAACGTCACACAGGAAGTCTGGGGTAGAACAGGGACTTGAACCCAGGTTTCAGGTCAGTGCTGGACAACTGTACCATCCTTCCTGTCCTCTGAGCCCCTCCTATTGGCCAGATATTATTGGAAATAATCCAACCCTTGGTAATTTATGGCCTGCTCAGAAGGTACTGCCTGGAGGATGAGAAGTGCTGTTCTGCTGCTGCTTGTGGTCTGAGTTCCCACAAACAAGCCTGCAGTTTAATGCTCACTGATGGCTTTCGAGCAAACAAGAGTAATTTAACCTTAAAATAATCTTATGAAAAACCCCATATGCACTTGCCCCCTAGGCGTTTACAGAGATATTAGAGGAAGGGCCAAAGTCTGTGCTCAGTTATGCTGGTGTCAATCGGAAATAAGCACTTACCTTAATTAGCAGAATTTGCCCTCTGGGATTAGAGCTATAAAAACATGTCTCCGTGGCTTCATTAAAAAGATAGGACGGACTGGGAAGTAGGAGACTTGCATGGTAGAGGAGCCGAGCTTGGCCTACAGGCTGCATTGGGGTGATTGTGCCGTACAGAATGAGAGCAAGGTTTCGTGAACTTCCAAGCTTTTTTTTTACTTTGGCTATTTTAATGGAGCTAGCTCTGTCTGATCACACCTGAAGTTGGGGATTTAGTTGGGGATTGGTCCTGCTTTGAGCAGGAGGTTGGACTAGATGACCTCCTGAGGTCCCTTCCAACCCTGATAGTCTATGATTCTATGAAGCAGTGGACAAGTTCTGCTCAGACCCCAGAGCTTTGGTAGGAGCCTAGTGGAACATTAAAGCTTTGGATGTATCTGCTGATTTACTGTTTTAACATCACCCCTCTCCAGCAAGGGGCCGGCTGATCCACACTGACGTTCAGGGTGTTAGTCAGAAGTGTATACTTGCAGCTCTCTCAAAACAGACTGTACAACGACAGCAGGCTTTTGTTCAAAGGGGACATCCAACCCCATTGTGATGAAGTGGGAATGTTCTTAATGTTTTCTCTGAATGCTGTGTGGGTGCCTCAGTTTCCCCTATGCCTTTCTTAAATATCTAGGTGGGGGGATCAGGGTGTATGATTGTTGCAGAGCCCAAGAAGGGCCCTGTGATACAGTCTGCACAGAGAATGGCCGGCACTCTGTCTCCTGGCAACTAATGGCCTGGGCCACTCCTCTGCAAAGATGCCAACTGAAGGTGTTGGAGAACAAAGAGATCAGGTGACCTGGCCCGGGAAAGAGACAAAGGCCAGAGAGGAGGGGCTGGAGAGTCTCAGTTTGGAGCTGGCTGGGAAAATGGAGGGGAGCCCAGATGGGGCTGTGGCCTCCCTGGGGCCCCCCAAGATGGACCTAACTGAGGGGGTCCTGTTGTCTGTACCTGCAAGACCTGTCTTGGACTGTGTTCCTGTCGTCTAAATAAACCTTCTGTTTTACTGGCTGGCTGAGAGTCATGGTGAATTGCAGGAAGCTGGGGGTGCAGGGCCTTGTCTCCCCCAAACTCCATGACACCTATTACAGTCAACCTCAGCGCAGCGGGACATGGCATCTGTGCTCACCATGAGGCGATTACCTAGCTGGTGAATTGAGGACCAAGCTAACTCATTGAAGTGAGGGATGCTTTTCAAATTGTGTGTGTCTGAATTGTGGAAAAGCTAATAATAATAATAATCAAACCTAGCTCTTATTTAGGGCTTTTCATCCACTGATCTCAAAGTGCTTTATAAGGATTAGTATCATTATCCCCATTTTACAGGTGGGTAAACTGAGGCACAGAAGCAGGTGACTGTCTATGGTCACCCAGTAAAGTAATGGCAGAGTAGGAAATTGAACACAGGTCTCCTGAATCCCCATCCAGTGCTCTAACCACTAGGCCACACTGCCTAAGCAGCCATCTTCATAAGGGAAAAAGTGATGCCAGGCAGACTAGACAGCTTTATTGGATAATATTGCAGAATTATTAGCAGGAAGGAGTGCAGCAGGTATAATAGTTCTGCACTCTGGGAAAAGGTAATGCAAATCACAGTGTACAGGGCAAAGCACGGGAGAGCCAGTTTTGAGGCATTCTCAGCTAAAGGGATCTGGCTGCAGAATGAAAAGACTTCTAGAAGAGAGTAATTCTGAATCCTCCCACCTTTCGGTCCTGCTTCATGACCTTTTTGGTACAGCCTCGTGTAATGGGGTGCACTCACCAGAGTGGCATCTCCTGCTGGCTGTCTCCAGGACTAGCTTTCTCAGCTGGCACACACTCTTCTGCTGGATTGATGCCTTTTCTGCCTCTCCTTAACTTCTCCACCAGCACTGCTTCAATTCCCCGGGTGACTTCCCCACAGCCCCAGCGCCTTCTTCACCCTCTTCTCGGAGCCTCCGGTCAGCACGTCCCGGCAGCCAGCCAGGAGCGCCTGTTCGCTTCCCTGGCCCCTACCAGCAACTGCTCTGTCCATGGTGCTACCTCCTCTTGGGCTCCTGCAGCAACTGGCTGTCTCTTGCCCTGCAGCTCCTTTTAAGTAAGCCCACCAGGCCCTGATTGACTGCTCCATGCAGCCTCTCACCAACCGGCTGCTCCCCGCACAGCCTCCCAAGGCTGTTTTTAACCCCTTCCTTTCCAGTGTGGGGTGAACATCCAATCACTCTTCCCCACCACAGGGAGAACACCAAACACCACTCCAACCCCATCCCTTCCCATAAGCAGTAAATGGAGGAGAGCCAAAGGCTCAAGAGACCTTTTGATGGACCAATCTAATGAACCTAGGAGGTGCATAGATCGTATGTTGATGGGCACCAGTGCAAATTCCTAAAAGAGACCAAAAAAAATGGATAAAAGTTCCCAGGAAATCTAAATTAGAATGGGCTTAGTTATGAGTGTGGACACAGGGCTCATCCATATTCGGGGATTTATGCACCACTGCCGTCACCACCAACAGGGACTGAAAACTGGCAGAAAAATTGCAAACAATGGGTAATTAATTATAGATTCCAAGGCCAGAAGGGACCATTGTGATCACCGAGTCTGATCTCCTGCAGAACAGAGAATTTCCCTCCATGGTAGAGCTGGTCAGAACATTTTTATCAGAAGTTTTCCATCAGAAAATGCCACTTCGATAAAATCAGATTTTTTTTTGGTGAAATTGTTTTGATTTAAACTACATTTAGTGTAAATAAAAGTTGACGGGGTTGGGGGAGAAGATTAGAAACGTCAAAGTCCTGGTTTGACACTTTCAGAACAAAAAGTTTGTTTTTCATTTTGAAATTGCTTCATTTCAAAATTCATCTTTTATATATATATATATATATATATATATATATATATATATATATATATAAAAAGGGTCAAAATAAAAATTTAACCTTTTGATTGACCCAAATTATGTGTGTGTGCGCGTGTGTGTGGTCTTTTTATTTTTTTCAAAATTTCATTTTCTGAAACAAAGTGATATTTTGCCTTTTTGTCCCAAGATCTTGAAATGTTTCACAGGACAGAAAATCCATTTTCTGACCATCTTTACTCAGTGATTCCTGCACCGTTTATTATAGTCCATCTAGAACAGCATATCATGTAGAAAAAGTGAGCCAATATTGTTCTAAAGACTCCAAGTGACTGAGAGGCCACCACATCCCTTAGGAGAAATGTGCAAAACTCAGAGCTTTCCTTTTGCAAAGGCTCATGGGGACATTTTCTTCAATTTCAGTCCACATGGGTTGGCACTTTCTCTGCTCCTCTCTACATGTTTGCTTTCAGTTTCAGGTACAAAAATCACCAAATTTCAAAAAGAAATTTAGTTAGAACCATGAGATTAATCTTTGTTTCCTCCATCTTTGTGTCTCCATCTAAAGCTGGATTGTAAATTGTTCAGAGCAAGTCCCTTGTTTTATTTGTTCTATAAAGCATCTAGCATGCAAAAATAATAACAATAATAAACATGGCCAGAGTTCCAAGTGTGTAAATTAAACACCAAATCCGGGGAGTGTGGTGCAGTTTCGGGCTGTGTAGTGGATGTTAGTATGTAAATGGCAAAGTCTCAGTTTGTGGGGACCTGTCCATTAAAACTGTCAATCATCAGCACAGAGCTGGTGAGAGATGCTGGGTGTGTGGCTGTCACTCAAGCTATCAACCTCAGAAAGATTGGGGGCGGCTTAGAACTCTTGGCTCCAATCGAAGTCAAGGGGAACCTTGTCAAGCGCTCAGCACTTCTGCAAGTCAGGCCCTAAATGTGTAGTGGGACCCCCATAAATGTATCACCAAGGACTACAGACCACAGTTTTTCGCCACGCATTATTATAACTCCTTTTGTTGGCTTTCTTCAGGTACCTACATCCTTAGCATACTATAACTGAAGCCGTCGTTAGTGCCAGTATTAAGAGCCCATCTCATAATGAAGGTTGCACATAATTAAGGAGCAGTTTAATGTAAGTTTATATAAACGGGAAAAATAAGTGGAGTCATCTGCTTTCTCCTGCGTTCATTAGGAATGAAGGGTGTTGGGAAGAGTGGAGATTATCTGAAGCCTCAGAGATCTTGTGGGTGTATTAGTGGATAATATGCAGACTAACTAAACCTGTTCTTCTGAAGCAATGGAACTAGAATACGATTTACCTTTACATCACTTAGGACATTTGGGTCATTAAATGATTTAATGTAATTAGTAGAGAAAGTGCTATGTTCTCTTAGTCACTTATCTTCATAAACCATAATTACAGTGTCATATCAATTTCCATTACAACTTAAACTGAAAACAAACCGGCGCATAACATGAAAAGTGGTGATTGCAGCTCCTGGGGTATGCTGCCGTTTGTGGGCTATAAATGGCAATAGAAGAACACTCTAAGCCTTCATTTAAATGAAAACAAATACCTAGCGATTTCACTTATAGACAGGTCTGGCTTCCAAAGAGGCTGAACACCTGGGAAGGTCAAGCCAATGGGAACTACTGGTCACTTTTATTTAGGAGCCTAAATACAGATTTTGGAGCCCAGGTGTGATAAATGACGGGGGGGGGAGCTCCCTTTTATGAACACCCAGCCAGCCAGTAGCTATAAAATCCCTCTTAGTAGCTGTTCTCTACTTGTTTTACCTGTAAAGGGTTAAAAAGTCTCACTGCTATGCATAGGTAAAAGGAAGTGAGTGGGAACCTGGACAAAAGAGCCAATGGGAAGGCTAGAACTTTTTAAAATTGAGGAAAAAAAACTTCCTCTTTGTCTGTCTGTTATGGTTCTCCCAGCTAGAGAGGCAGACGGGGCAGCAACTATGCGGTAAGAAGCTTGGGGCCAGGTATGAAAAATCATCAGTATCATACCTAGAACTACTCAATTGAAAACCCAGATATGTAAGTAGATCAGGAAATGTCTAGGAAGACATGATTAGGTTTATTTCTTTATGGCTTGTGGACTCCTCTGTGCTCACCCCAGGTGCTTTTGTTTTGCTTGTAACCTTTAAGCGGGACCTCAAGAAAGCGATTCTTGGTGTTTAATCCTTGTAGTTACTCTTTTAAAATCTAGCAATAGCCTGAGTTCCCAGATGCATTTTCTTTCTTTTTTTAAATAAAAGTTACCTTTTTTAAGAACAAGATTGCATTTTTGTGTCTTAAGAGGTTTGTGCACATGTTACTTAATTAGCTGGTGGCAACAGCTGATTTCTTTGTTTTCTTTCTCAGCTCTTCCCTGGAAGGGGAGGTGAAAGGGCTTGAGGGTACCCCACAGGAAGGAATTCCCAAGTGCGCCTTCCTGGGCTCTCAAAGGGGTTCTGCACTTGGGTGGTGGCAGCATCTACCCAGCCAAGGTCAGAGAAAAGCTGTAACCTTGGGAGTAATACAAGCCCGGAGTGGCAAGTATTAATTTTTAGAGTCCTTGCGGGCCCCCACCTTCTGCGCTCGAAGTGCCAGAGTGGGGAATCGGCCTTGACACCAGGTTTAAAAATTGGCAAATAGAATCCATCCCCACAACACACGTAGTGACCATGGTTCAATCACAAAGCAGTTCAGTTTTATTTCAAAACCAATATAATATTTAGGGGACTAATGCTGCTCAGTTGTGGGAACATTTCATGTGCTTTAAAGAGGGTTTTGCATGAAGTGAAGAGGGATCCCTGCTGCAGGGAATTCTGTGTTTAAGAGAAGACAGCACATGAGAGAGGTCAGAGTAGAAGAATGTAATGGAAGTGGTTATTCTGGGGTTTGGGGAGAGTGGAGAGAGCTGTGAAGGAAGAGTGGCCCTGCAGGAGGAGAGGGGCTCAGAGAGTAGGAATACACGTAGACAGGCACTGGGAGGAGAGGATGAGAAGCTTGAGCCTGAAGCGCCAGAGGGAAAGCCAGTAAAGGGATTCAAAGCCCAAAAGGATGGGCAAGGGCAATCTTTCCCAGCAGCATTTTGAAGGCAGCAAAGGGGAGTGAGGGGAGAATCCAGGCCGTCACAGAAGAGGAGGTGGCAATAAGGTTGGTGTTTACAAATTGTTGGCTGTCCATGTGCGTGAGATGGAGAATGGCTGTTTTAGAGATGCTGCAGAGGAAGAATTCAGAAGGATTTGGTGATGCCCTGGGTGTGACAGACGGAGGAGAGAGAGAAATCAAACACCTCACTGAGGCTGTGAGGCCAAGGAAGAGGGAGGAGTGGGGTTCATAGAGTTTTAAGGCCAGTAGGGACCTTTGTGATCAGCTAGTCTGACCTGCATAATACAAGCCACTGAACCTCACCCAGTAATTCCTGCATCAAGCCTATAATTTCTGTCTGAGCTGTAGCATGTCTATGAGAAAGAACGATTGGTCCACGGAGAAGGAGGAGTTTGGGAGTACAAGTGAAGAGCCTGACGTTATAGTCTTATTTCTGGCATAGCCATTTACATGCATGCAAAATGCTGCCAATTCAGCATGGCAGGGTCAAGCTCACTCTACACAGATGTAATTGACTCCACCAGGTGCTAGAGAGCGGAGAACCAGTCCTGAAGGGGTTCAGTTTGCATTATGTTATGTTTGAGTCAGACACAGGATACCCAGAGTGAGGTGTCAGAGATGTGAGATTGCCCAGAGGTAGGGAGATTGATTTTGGGAGTCATTTGGAGGATGGGAACAGATGCTGTGTGAGCAGAGGCCACCAGGGAAAATGTGCAGAAAGAGGAGAGGAATGTGCCAAAGACAGAGATTCCTGAGGGACCCCAAACAGGGAAAGGAGCCATTAATGAAAGAAGACTTTGAAGGAGGGTTTGGAAATGGGGGAGGAGAACCCAGGTTACAGCGCAAGAATGAGAGAAATCAGGAGAAATGAGTGAGAAAAAGCAAGCAGATGTCTCAACCTCCTTGATCTTAGAAAAAAAAGGTTCTTTGTCTTGGACTGAAAAAGGGGATCAATGACATTGTAAGGACAGCTTTGGTGGTGTCCAAGAGAAGCAGGGGAAACTAGTTTGCAGGGGACCTAGGAGACCAGGAGAAGAGAGGATATTAAGGCAGAGGGAGTAGACTACATGGTCACCGAGTTTGAAGGCAAAGGGTAGAGGGAGTTGGCCTGGTAGTTGCAGCAGAAGCTGGATCAAAGATTTCTTTCTGTGTGGGTTTGGGGATATAGGGTACGTCTGAAGAGGGAGGGAAAGAAGCCAAGTATGAAAGAGAATGAGGCTGAAAATGAGATAGCAAGGGAAGCCAGGAGTCTTACAGAAATCAAAAGGGCAGGCCAAAGGGGTAGAGCCGAGGATCAGGCGACACAGCTCTCAGGCAGCAGCACCAACTGGAAGTAAAATGAGCTTCTCTCTAATAGCTCCAGGTCCCTTTATATCAGCCACGATAACAGCAGCATATGTGGATTTAATAAGTGTGGCGTATTCCTTCCTCTGGCTCACTAGTATACGTTAAAGTGAGTGTGAGCTACTTTAGTGGAACCTCGCTGATGTGGAACATGTGGTAAGTTACATGTGGGAGGCGTCCAGAGTGACATTCAGAACCCGCGCGGGGGTGAGACGCTCTCATTGTTTCCATGTTGGACACAAGGCCGGAGCTCTGTTGTGCGTGGGCATTGAAGTCTCCAGTTCTCAGGAGTCTGGAGGATTCTGCAGTAGTTCAGCTAGCTCCTGGTTGGAGCCTTTGTGGTGGATCTGGTTCTTGCCACGTACTACTGCCTCTGCACTTGCAAGCTCTGTCTTTTCCCAAAGGAGCTGGACCCACTGAATCTCAGTGTCTGTACTCAGCATGTTTCTCAGGGAGGCTCTGAAAGGGCAGAGGCAGCAAAGGACTGAGTCATAGAACTGATTGGAAAAAATTTCCCACCCACAACAGATGTGGAAGAATATGAAAATTACTTGTTTTCTTAATTTGGGGAGTTTTCTTTTTTTTTTTAATTGTATTTTATTTGCAACTGGTGAAAAGAATTTTTAAAATTCAGTTTTCAGCTGAAAAATGTTAGTTTTTTTCAGGTTTTGTCTTTTTTGATGAAAATGTGAAAACTTGTGAGGAAAATGGATTTTTTGGGTGAAAATTCCCACTCTGTCAGAAGAATATGCCACAGGAGATTTTGACCAGCTTTCCATAAGCAGATGAGTTAGTGCAGGGATCGGCAACCTTTGGCACGCAGCCCGCCAGGGTAAGCACCCTGGCGGGCCGGCCCAGTTTGTTTATCTGCCGCGTCCGCAGGTTCGGCCGATCGCGGCTCCCACTGGCCGTGGTTCGCTGCTCCAGGCCAATGGGGGCTGCAGAAAGCGGTGGCCAGCACATCCCTCGGCCAGCGCCACTTCCCATAGCCCCCATTGCTGATCCCTGAGTTAGTGTGTGGTGGGAGGCCACCTTGGGAGATGCGGTTCATTGAGGGCAAAGGTGCCTGTAGGTGGTGACTGGGCCTTGTCTGAGTCCTTCCTAGGGTTGTGATGTCACTTACCTGTGATGAGCTGCTTATGTCACAAACCCTTGCAGGATAGTCCTGTGGCTCAGAACAGACTGTCAGAGAAAGGTCAGGCAGAGCTGGCTGGGCTTTCCTCTAAGAGGGGGTGTTTGCCCAGGCCTGGACCCTGCTTGGTTACAGCAGTTTGAGGTGCGATGGCACATCAGAGCACGTGCAGTTGAATGGGAAGTTGATAGCAGAAGTACCACAGGGATTCAACACAGATGCTGAGCCCAAGGGTCACCGCTAAGGTAGGGTGGTAGCGTGCAGTGGGCACTATCATGTGACGGGGAGGTGATGTCGAACCCTTGCCAATGGGGAAAGCTGGAAGTGCCAGTACTGGTGCACAGTGGTGGATGAAGACTAGACAGGGTGCACATTCAATCCAAACAAAGACTCCCCACGTGTCAAAGCCCCCAGTTCATTGCATATCTGGTGCTGCCTCATGTTTCTCACTCTCTAGGGTGACCCCAGCACTTCCTGGCAGGGTAATCAAACTTTGAGCATCTGGGGCCCATGTCCCAGCCCAGATCCATGGATCTGCACTACTCCGCCCTTGGGTACCAGTGACTGAGAACACCCAGGATTCATTCTCAGCATGAGGCTTTGCAGGGTCTATTTCACAAGGTTCCCACAGTGACTGGCCATAATGGCTTCATTGTCAGTAACTTCCCAGGTGCTCTTTAGTGTAGGTTGTAGCTATTGCTGGCTGGACTGATCTTGGCTATGTGGCAGATGTGCTGACTGCTGTGTTTTTCAGTAGGAGAGAACAGTATGCCCTGAAAGCTTTGGCTATGCAGTCATTGGAATCTTAATCACAGAAGCCGCGCTGTGCTGTCTCTGCTAACGGAGATTTCTTGTTTCCTCTCTCTTCCAACCTTGGAATTAAACAGAAACATCGCACTTGCTAAGTGGTCACCAACCTCTCCTTGCAGCTCAGCAAGGACAGAGCAGGTTAAAAAGTCCAGATTAAAAGAGAGCTAATTGGGGAGAGGCAGCTTTCGTTAAAATGTAACTGGTTGGATGTCATTGTTAATTAAAAATGTGTGTAGCACCTGTAAGGAGAATACTGAACAAGCAGTAATACAAATATCAAACGACCGTCGCAGCACCGATGATGGCACGTGCAGTGGTATGACCCCCAAGAACAAATGGTTCTCACAGTACCGACTTCATCATAGGAAGATGGGAAATACTTCCATTCTTGCAGAGTGGTGTTGCAGTGAGGGTATTATTGCTTATATTTGTACCAAGGGCCCAAGACAAGTATATCACCAATAAGGCTGTGCCTGCCCTATAGAGTTTACAGTCTAGGTGTCAGACAGGTGGAATACAACAAGTGGAGAAAACAAAACAAAATGGGCGTGGATGGGAAGATGACACTGATTTTACAGTGATAAAATAAATACTGCCAGTTTATGGCAAAATCATGACCCCAAGTGAAGTGACACAGCTCTTCATCCAGTTGCCACCCGCTGGAGAGGGTTTCTGTCATCCTGTGACTGCACTTGGAGTCTCTTTCTCTCTCTCCATATTCATCTCTGAGCTCTGAGGCTGGAATATTCTTTCTGGTATGGGTTTTTAATAAGAATGGCCCTACTGGGTCAGACCTGTGGTTCTTCTAGCCCAGTAGCTTGTTTTCCGACAGTGGCCAGTGCCCGATATTTCAGAGGGAATGAATAGAACAGGACAGCAGTCAAGTGATCCATCCATCCATGTCATCCACTCCCAGCTTGCAATTAGAGGCTTAGGACACCCAGAGCATGGGGTTGCATCCCTGACCATCTTGGCTAACACTCATCACAGTAGCATCTACATGCTTCTGTAGTATCTGGCTGTTATTTCCCTCATTGGGGCTGGTACAGATTAGACTACAAACCCACGGGGCCCCGATACTTCTACTTTACCTACCTACCCATTTGTGTCCTGTGCAGAAATTAGCTGTGAAAGCTGCATTGATGGTGCATTCAGGAACCGCAGGGCTGCAGTCATTCCATGCAGCGGAGACGTTTCCCCTGTGTAAGTGGTGGGCTGAGACCTTACTGGGTAAGCAGCCAGCATTGTTATGTAGCCATGTAGTGAATTGGGCCCAAAGCCTGAGTCTTCCCAGTCTAAGTCATCGTCAGGGTCCCAGTGCTGAACCCAGGCCTACCAGGTCCTTAGGTGGCATCCTTGGCTGCTGCACTATGGTGATGCACTGTACGACTATCCCTGACCAATAGCCTTAGTGTTGAAGGCCTACAGACCTGCAGCAGCCACACCCCAGCCTTCCCTATTGGGTAGATCAGTGGAGGTCTTGAGCGTGTAGAGCAGTCTATATGGCTGTTTCTATGAGCACTAATGATATCCTGTGCCCAGCGTTCTATATTATCTCTGCTGCCTGCTAACCCTCTGCCCCAATCACCTTGTTCATTGCGTTGTCTGTGGGACACCGGTAGCGCATGGATTTCACAGACTGTTGGGGGCTGGGGCTAATGTTAGCTTGTGGGGAGCTTTGTCCCGTCTATGTTATCTTGCTCCCTTTGCTGCTCTGGGTCTGTTTTCAGGTTGTCCCTTCTGTGCAGTAGAATCCATCACGGTCAAGTGCCCTTGTTTACAGCGCACACAAGCTCTGGAGCTCTCTGTTGACAGCTATTAAGGCGGCTGGGTCCTCTGAGTCTTTTAGCAGCAAAGTGAAAAGTTTCTGATTTTCACAGGCTTACAGTGGTGACTTTGGAGCCATTGTCTTATTTCTGCAAGACATTAGAGAGACGCCAAGCTTTGCCTTCTCCATTTTTCAACCACGATCCTTTCTTCTCCATGTGAAATGGATACACTTTCCTCAAATGGGTTGCCTTAGCTGTCTATTGATACTTGTTATTAGGGCCGGCTCCAGCATTTCTGCCGCCCCAAGCAAAAAAAAAAAAAAAGCCGCGATCGGCGGCGGCAGTTCAGCGATCGGCGGCGGCAGTTCAGCGGCAGGTCCTTCGCTCCTAGAGGGAGTGAGGGACCTGCCGCCCCCGAATTGCCGCAGGTGCCGCCCCTCTCCCTTGGCCGCCCCAAGCACCTGCTTGTTAAGCTGGTGCCTGGAGCCGGCCCTGCTTGTTATTATGATCATGTAGTCTGACCTCGGATATAACACAGGGCAAAGAACTTCACCCAGTAACTTCTGCACTAAGTCTATAATTTCTGTTTGAACGGTAGCATATATTTTTAGAAAGACATTCAGTGTTGATTTAAAGATTGCTAGGGATGGAGAACCCACCATGTCCCTAGGTAGGTTGTTCCAATGGTTAATTCCCCTCACTGTTAAAAAAAAAAAAAAAATGTTGATTTTTTTTTCTAGCGTGAATTGGCTTAGCTTGAGTTTCTAACCATTCAGATTCAGCAACTGGATCTCGTTATACCTTTTTCCATTAGATTAGGGTTGTGAAGTGCACAAAAATAAATATTAAGAGCAATCGATGGAAGAGGTGAGACTGGCACTCATAGTCTCTGGTACATGGGAGGAGCTTCTAATCGTGGTCTCCTGGTTCTCAGCTTAACGTACCTTCTCTAAGGCTACAGGGGGATCTATTACGGGGCTATTTTATGGGGGAAGAGGTCTTTGCTTGTGCTTTCTTGCCCTCCAGACTGCTGAAAAATCAGGATTTTCCATGTCCTTGAGCACATGGTAATGGGACAGTCTCTTAAATGTAGGGACTGGCCAGCAAAATTTGGGACAGGGGATAACACTAGGATGGAAATGGTTACTCCTGGGGTTGAGAGATAAGGGGCTTGCATGGATAAGATGCCAAGAAAGGGAGACCGGGCAAGCATAGGAGTGGCCATGCTTGATTTTGTATGTTCGAGCTTAGTGCTTGTATAAAACTGTTTAGAAGGGAGGGTCGTTGGAGGCTTTGACTAAATTGGTGCCCGTCTGAAGTTAGCCAGAATTTTCAAACTAGGGAACTGATCTGTGTTCAGAACTGAATCTTCAGTGACCTAACTTTCTTTGTTTTGTTGATCTGGCCCTGGCACAAGATTTCCCAAGGGTGGTTTCGAAAATACCAATGTGAAAAGTATCATTTTCTGTTAATTTCAATTAAAACCCAGTTACATTTTTTGGGAACCCCATTTGTTCTCATCCCTGTCAAATTCAATAGGATTGTTCCATAAGGGCAGCACGGTAAAATAACAATGCAGTAAAAAGACCCTTTAAAAACATTTTCAATTCTGATGCTTCTAAAATAGCACTATTTTGTTCTAAATCTTTGAATTTAACAGACTATTGAGTCATGTTTTGGGGTAGTTTCCCGCCCCCAAACTCCCCCAGGGTTTTTTTGGTTTCTGTCTGCATCCTTTCGTAACAGTGTTGCTTCTTTCAAATGGGAGATACACTAAAAGAAAGGTTGGTGGCAGTATGTCTCCAAAAGCTCCTGTCACCATGCAAGCATCTTTGGAAGAATATTTTCCCCTCCTTTCTGGAAACTACTCTAGAAAGGATACAAGTGAATAATCTAGGAGGGAAAAAACACCTTATCATTAGGGAATGAGTGAGTATTTAGGGACCAATCCTGCTAAGAGCTATGCATTCTGGCCCCCAGAAGCCTGGGTGGAGTCCCATTGATACGTACATGCTTATGTGCTTTGTTGGATTGGGGCCAGAGTGGTCCATGTCTTGCAGCATTGGGCCCTTAAACACTAGCAATAGGAATTGCCAAACAGGATCAGACAGACCAGTGTATCCATCTAATCCAATGGGCCCTCTGAGAGTGGCCAGTCCCAGATTGCTCAAAGGAAAGTGCAGGGAACCCTGCAGTGGATGATTCTGGAATAATTCGCCCATAAAGAAATGTCCTTCCTAATCCTACCCCCTGTCATTTAATAGTTCGCTATGGCCTGAAGCATGGAGATCTAAACCCCTTCTGGGCTTTTTTTAAGTCCCAGCTTGTGTAGATCTGCTTCTTATCCAGATACATTTCTCATCCTTTTCTGAATTCTATAGAGATCTTAGCCCTTCATAGCATCCTGTGGCAATGAGTGTCACTGGTTAATTTTGTGTTTAAAAATTATTTCCTTTAACGCTCACAAACTAGCTACCTTTCATTTTTACCTTGAGGAGCCACCTGATTTAACCTTCCCTGTCCCATTGGTTAGTTTGTACATCTCTAGGATATATCGGCTTTATTTGCCTGCTTTCCAAACTATCCAATCCCACTTTTTCAGTCTCTCTTCATATGGAGATTTTTCCCGACCTCCAGTCATTTTTGTTGCCCATTTCTGAAGCCTTCCTAATTCGGCTGGATCTGTTTACAGATTGGTTGATCAGAGCTATACACAGCATCCCAGGTGAGGGCCTGCCACTGGTTTATATAGTGCAGTGGTTCCCAGACTTGTTCTGCCTCTTGTGCAGAGAAAGCCCCTGGCGGGCTGGGCCGGTTTGTTTACCTGCCGCTTCCGCAGGTTCAGCCGATCGCGGCTCCCAGTGGCAGCGGTTCGCTGCTCCAGGCCAATGGGAGCTGCTGGAAGTGGCGGCCAGCACATCCCTCGGCCTGCGCCGCTTCCTGCAGCTCCCATTGGCCTGGAGCAGCGAACCGC
>NW_020664409.1:103372653-103390991 GCF_002925995.2 Terrapene triunguis | reverse complement strand
CCTGCGCCGCTTCCTGCAGCTCCCATTGGCCTGGAGCAGCGAACCGCGGCCACTGGGAGCCGCGATTGGCCGAACCTGTGGATGTGGCAGGTAAACAAACTGGCCTGGCCTGCCAGGGGCTTTCTCTGCACAAGTGGTGGAACAAGTTTGGGGACTTCTGATATAGTGGAATAATAATAATATAATATATGGAGATATACCTATCTCATAGAGCTGGAAGGGACCTTGAAAGGTCATTGAGTTGAGTCCAGTCCCCTGCCTTCACTAGCAGGACCAAGTACTGTCCCTGACAGTGGGTGTTATTTATTTATTTTTTTCCCCCCAGATCCCTAAATGACCCCCTCAAGGATTGAACTCACAACCCTGGGTTTAGCAGGCCAATGCTCAAACCACTGAGCTATCCCTCCCCCGTATATATGTTCAGTCTTCTCTATCCCATTCCTTATACAATCTAAAACCTTGCTGGATTTTTTTTTTTCACTGCCACTTTTCATCAGAGAAATGTTTCTGCTGAGCTGTCCACAATGACAGCCAAGTCTTTTCCCTGAATGACTAGTTCAGAATGCAGCCCTGAGTATGAACGATGCCAATTATTCCTCCCATTACCTTGCATTCATCAGTACTGGCTTTTCATTGAGTGTGAGTAATTATGTGCCGAGCAGGCACTTGTGCTTGGAGGTACACACACTTTGCTGAAGTTCAGCCCGGCGTCCGAATGCAGTCCTGGTGCAGCAGAACGACCACTGCTACGGACAAGGGGTGGAGTCAGAACTGGCTTCCTTATTGGAAGCCTTAATAGGCTACGGTCAAGACTGAGCAGTGTGGAAAAGCATGAGGAGCTGCTGCCTGTACTGTGGTACTTGTGTGGATAAATAAAAGCCTTTAAGGCTGCGGGTGCATTAATCCAACACCTTTAGAGTGAGGGTTCTGTGCTAAATGGGTGGGAAATGACCTATTCCCAGGGCCAGCTCCAGTGTTTTTGCCACCCCAAGCGGTGGGGAAAAAAAAAAAAGGCAAAAAAAAAAAGCCGGGATCGGCAGCACTTCGGCGGCAGCTCTACCGCTGCCGCTTCATTCTTCGGCGGCAATTCGGCAGCAGGTCCTTCCCTCCGAGAGGGACTGAGGGACCCGCCGCCGAAGAGCCTCGGATGTACCGCCCCTTCCCATTGGCCGCCCCAAGCACCTGCTTGCTGCGCTGGTGCCTGGAGCCAGCCCTGTCTATTCCCCAGTATCTGTAGCATTAGTTAAAGAGCTGCTGTATTTCATTCATAAGAAGGATACATTCTTCTCAAAACCATGGGCCTGTTTGTAGCCAGGCTTACACGGCCCATAGAGGAAGCTAAACCCCACCCTGCTCAGCCTCCCTTTCAAATACAGAAGAGACCCCAGAAGCAGCTGCTTTCCACTGCAGGTACAGAGGGGTAAGCAGAAGCTGCCTGCCTAGTACTCCCCTCCCCCATTCATGCCAGGCGGGCAGAGCACTGGAGGAGTGGATGAAGCTTTGTCCTCATCCTCCCAGCACGCTGGCCAATGCAGCTGAGCTAACAGGAAGGACAGGGGAGTGATGTGCTGCTGATCTGAGACGATAGTAATAGCAGGTCACAGCCCCCTGGGAGCAGGGAAGGAATTACACGAGATGATTTTTGAAGGGGTGGGATGCAGCTCTGTGCCACGTCTTACACCGCTCTGGTGGTATAGGTACAGTCTAGCCTGTGTGTCCCAAAATACAGCCTTTGGGACTGAAAACATACTGTGAAAACTAGCTGCTGCTGGAGAATTCTAGTGTACATCATGTGTTGCTTTAACTGGCGTACCTAATTCCAGTGAAAGCGTTCCTGAACTTGCTCAATCCTGTAGAATGGGCCCCAAACAGTTACATGGGCTAAAACGCAACGCGCACCTCAACCCATTGCTTGCTCATTACACAAGGGTTGGAACCTCATGGAAATTCCAGAGAGGTTTTAAAGAGTTTTGTTCAGATTTAAATGGTTGCTTCAGTTGTAATCTCCCAGCGACAATGCTTTCGCCTTTCGCTAGCTTTTAAGATGAAGTGTCTGGCAAATGGGCACCTGTGGGTAAAATTCAAAGTCAAAACTAGCCAAATGTGCTGGTCTCACCCCTTTTGTTCTTTCTCCATCTCTTCCCAGCCTTCCCAACCCCTTTCCACCTAATTGTACCATTTCTTTCATACTGTGTACGTGATTGGTGTGTTTTTTGTTTTGTTTATTTTTGCTACTTTTGTATGTTGATGAAATTCTCTGAGAAGGTGTGGGTCAAGAAAAACGACTGACAATACTAAATATAATGTATTCAAACTCATTAAAAATAAACCAGGTTGCAGCTGGTACTTAAGTAATGCATCCAAAATTCATTGGAGATCTACAGGGAATTTTCCTTGCTACACTGAATGCCAAAATGTACCCAAGAGTAGCAGTGCATTTATGTATTGTTAAAGATGGAAATACAGTGCCTTCCCTTCCTCCCCATCCCCATCTGTTGTCCCCCTCCCTGTGTATGTGATAATGAAGAAAATCCCTTAGTAACTAATGGCTAAGGATAGTGATACTGCACAGAGGAAAACCTCGCTGAGCGCAAACACCGGTTGTTGTTAGTTTCAGCATTCTAGCTTTGGCACCGAGCCAGCCAACCAATGTTCCTTTCCCACCTCTCAAACACATAATATATAAGAAACAAAACAACACACCAAACCATCCAGGGAATCTATGTGTATAATCATGTCATTAAAATAAATATTGCTTTTTCCCCACCCTGTTTCAGCTAAGATGGATTTAATAGAGCCAGCACCCTTGTGTGTGAGAGGGCGTGTTTGTGTGGGTTAGTATCTGAGTGTTTAAGACTCTTTAGTCAGTGATATGTGACCTTGGGCTCTGGATTCTGCTCAGTTTCAGCAACAGGAAGGACTGTCTCAAGTGCCACTTTACGAACTATGTATGTGAGGGACTGAGACTCCTTAAGTCCCATAGAAATTGATAAAAACAACAAGGAGTCTGGTGGCACCTTAAAGACTAACCGATTTATTTGGGCATAAGCTGTCGTGGGTAAAAACCTCACTTCTTTGGATGCATCCGAAGAAGTGAGGTTTTTACCCATGACAGCTTATGCCTAAATAAATCTGTTAGTCTTTAAGGTGCCACCAGACTCCTTGTTGTTTTTGTAGATACAGACTAACACGGCTACCCCCTGATACTTGACACCATAGAAATTGATGGCACCCAGGACCAGGGCCTTCCAGGATCTGGTCCTTATGAAACATTAACCACTAAAATGTCCTTTGAGCAATCTGGGACTGTCATTGTTTATTGGAAGAAAATCTTAAAGTTAAGACTCTGTGGATTCCTAATAATGTAGGTCTAAATTCTGCTCAGATCATAGAATCATAGAATATCAGGGTTGGAAGGGACCTCAGGAGGTCATCTAGTCCAACCCCCTGCTCAAAGCAGGACCAATCCCCAACTAAATCATCCCAGCCAGGGCTTCATCAAGCCTGACCTTAAAAACCTCTAAGGAAGGAGATTCCACCACCTCCCTAGGTAACCCATTCCAGTGCGTCACCACCCTCCTAGTGAAATAGTTTTTCTTAATTTCCAACCTAGTCCTCCCCCACTGCAACTTGAGACCATTGCTCCTTGTTCTGTCATCTGCCACCACGAAGAACAGCCTAGCTCCATCCTCTTTGGAACCCCCCTTCAGGTAGTTGAAGGCTGCTATCAAATCCCCCCTCATTCTTCTCTTCTGCAGACTAAATAAGACCAGTTCCCTCAGCCTCTCCTCGTAAGTCATGTGCCCCAGCCCCCTAATCATTTTTGTTGCCCTCCGCTGGACTCTCTCCAATTTGTCCACATCCTTTCTGAAGTGGGGGAATCAAAACTGGATGCAGTACTCCAGCTGTGGCCTTGCCAATGCCGAATAGAGGGGAATAATCACTGCCCTCGACCTGCTGGCAATGCCCCTACTAATGCAGCCCAATATGCTGTTAACCTTCTTGGCAACAAGGGCACACTGTTGACTCATATCCAGCTTCTTGTCCACTGTAATCCACAGGTCCTTTTCTGCAGAACTGCTGCTTAGCCTGTCGGTCCCCAGCCTGTAATGGTGCATGGGATTCTTCCGTCCTAAGTGCAGGACTCTGCACTTGTCCTTGTTGAACCTCATCAGATTTCTTTTGGCCCAATCCTCCAATTTGTCTAGATCACTCTGAACCCTATCCTTACCCTCCAGCGTATCTACCTCTCCCACAAGCTTAGTGTCATCTGCGAACTTGCTGTGGGTGCAATCCATCTCATCATCTAGATCATTAATAAAGATGTTGAACAAAACCGGCCCCAGGACTGACCCCTGAGACACTCCGCTTGATACCAGCTGCCAACTAGACATCGAGCCATTGATCATTACTCGTTGAGCCCAACAATCTAGCCAGCTTTCTATCCAGCTTATAGTCCATTCATACAATCCATACTTCTTTAACTTGCTGTCAAGAATACTGTGGGAGACCGTATCAAAAGCTTTGCTAAAGTCAAGGTATATCATGTTCACCGCTTTCCCCATATCCATAGAGCCAGTTATCTCATCATAGAAGGCAATCAGGTTGGTCAGGCATGATTTGCCCTTGGTGAATCCATGTTGACTGTTCCTGATCACCTTCCTCTCCTCCAAGTGCTTCAAAATGGTTTCCTTGAGGACCTGCTCCATGTTTTTTCCAGGGACTGAGATGAGGCTGACCGGTCTGTAGTTCCCCGGATTCTCCTTCTTCCCTTTTATAAAAATGGGCACTATATTTGCCTTTTTCCAGTCGTTCAGGTTGTCCATGCCTACACTGATGTTTTCTCTTAAATGTTTATGTCACCCCACATCAGATCCCTCGTGGGTGAGAGATGAGTGCTGCCAGGTGTGCTAAGGCCAGCATTTCCCAAAAGAGCTCCATTCCCATTTAGGCACCCATACAAGTAGGCAGGCTTTCAGAAGGGCTCAAAGGATGTTGGGTGCTGAACTCAATGGAGGTGTTTGGTGCTGAGCACACAGGAAGATCCAGCCATAGTTGTGCGTGAACAATGCAAGCAACTTAATTCCTTGGGCCCAAGTAAAGCATGACACAGGCTATCCGGCACAAAGAAAGCAGTCCTTCCTTTCCAGGATAATGCAAACCACTGGTGGCATTTTCTGCCCAAGAGAACAAAAGCAAGGCTGCTTTTAGTGCATCATTCTCTACTACTGAACGGAAAGCAGACAGTAGTGTTGTCACTAAGAGGCTCCTCCTATTTTCTTCCTCTTCTCCTGCTTCCTTAAAGATCTCAGGTATCCACTCTATGACTCACCAATGCTTTCTTGGCTGGCCCAGGAATGATGGGGCCAAGTTCAAAGCTCGAATTTGCATCTCCCATGTCAGTCTCCAGGCCAGCGCTGCACTTTGTGTTTTAGGTGAAGAATTGATTAGACCCACAATGGGGAGTGAGGGATGGTTCTTGGTGGTGTATTCGGAGCCTGTAAATAAAGGCGTCTTCTGTGGGCGAAGAATTGAAAGTGCTCAACCCAATTCTAACCCTATTTGACTTACATCATTCCAGAGTGAATGGTAATTAATATTGACTGAAAGTCAACGTCAATCTTGAAGCATTGAGCAATGCTGCAGCTGGAGAGCACAATGTGGAGTAGTGTGTTCTCTAAAGAGATTTCCTTCCAGTGGTCTCTGTGGAATTGTTATTTTGGGGACAATCAGAAAGCAAAAGATTCATTTCACATGTACTAAGTGATGTTGTTTCCATCATCTTCTTAGGCTGCAAAATAACACTGGCTATGTCTTTAGACCAAAGAACAATGGCTTTTGTTAGTCTCCTGTGATCTTCACTGACTTGATTAATTACACTGGTCTACAATTTTTGAGAAGTCGTCTGCTTCAGAGATAAAATGTGCTATTTATTATGTATTTTGATATGCTGAATTCAAATATGACAATTAAAACAACTGGCTACTGTTTCTAAGATATTTAAGTTTTTACATTTTATGTCTATGTATATTGTGTAGATAGTAGAGTTTTAATCATAAATTGTAAACCTAGGTCTTTTCATGTGTTTATGGTTGCTTTACATGATAATATTTCACCTGTCCTGTTTATGTAACATTTTAAAAATCAGCAAAAGGGTTATATAAATAAAATTTATTATGAAACAAAAGGCAAAAAACGATTATGTACATAGTTTAGTCCTATTCAGTGTCTGCTCGGCGCTTCTTGGCTTGTCTCTTGTATTCATTAAATGGAGCATCTCTTGTCACTGTCCAGCAATAGTCTGCAAGCATTGATGGGCTCCATTTGCCCTGATAGCGTTTCTCCAATGTTGCAATGTCCTGGTGAAATCGCTCGCCGTGCTCGTCGCTCACTGCTCCGCAGTTCGGTGGAAAAAAATCTAGATGAGAGTGCAAAAAATGTATCTTTAGTGACATGTTGCAACCAAGGCTTTTGTATGCTTTGAGGAGGTTTTCCACCAACAACCTGTAGTTGTCTGCCTTGTTGTTTCCGAGAAAATTTATTGCCACTAACTGGAAGGCTTTCCATGCCGTCTTTTCCTTGCCACGCAGTGCATGGTCAAATGCATTATCTCGAAGAAGTTCACGAATCTGAGGACCAACAAAGACACCTTCCTTTATCTTAGCTTCACTTAACCTTGGAAATTTTCCACGGAGGTACTTGAAAGCTGCTTGTGTTTTGTCAATGGCCTTGACAAAGTTCTTCATCAGACCCAGCTTGATGTGTAAGGGTGGTAACAAAATCTTCCTTGATTCAACAAGTGGTGGATCCTGAACACTTTTCCTCCCAGGCTCCAATGACTGTCGGAGTGGCCAATCTTTCTTGATGTAGTGGGAATCTCTTGCACGACTATCCCATTCGCAGAGAAAACAGCAGTACTTTGTGTATCCAGTCTGCAGACCAAGCAAGAGAGCAACAACCTTCAAATCGCCACAAAGCTGCCACTGATGTTGGTCATAGTTTATGCACCTCAAAAGTTGTTTCATGTTGTCATAGGTTTCCTTCATATGGACTGCATGACCAACTGGAATTGATGGCAAAACATTGCCATTATGCAGTAAAACAGCTTTAAGACTCGTCTTCGATGAATCAATGAACAGTCTCCACTCATCTGGATCATGAACGATGTTGAGGGCTGCCATCACACCATCGATGTTGTAGCAGGCTACAAGATCACCTCGTCTGACTCAAGTGAGAATGATTCTAGTGCATCAGGAACCGGCAGTCCTTCTCCGTGCGGTACTGGGCGTATAGCTGATGGAATGTTTGGATAATGCACAGTCCACTTTTTCTTCTTTGACACATCTTTCCCAACTGGAGGCACCATGCAGAAGTAACAATTGCTGGTATGATCTGTTGGCTCTCTCCAAATCATTGGCACTGCAAAAGGCATAGATTTCCTTTTCCTGTTCAACCATTGGCGAAGATTTATTGCACAAGTGTTGCAGCATATGTGTGGGGCCCACCTCTTGTCCTGATCTCCAATTTTGCAGCCAAAATAAAGGTGATAGGCTTTCTTAACCATAGTGGTTATACTGCGCTTTTGTGATGCAAAAGTCACTTCACCACAAACATAGCAGAAGTTATCTGCACTGTTCACACAAGTACGAGGCATCTCTGCTCACTTTGGCTAAACAGAAATGTGTCCCTTTGCAAAATCAAACACTGACAAATAAGAGAGCACGACACTGTATGATTTCTAGAGCTGATATAGGGCAATTTGTTCAGCAGAGTGATGTAAGCTTCATTATGATTGCATCATCCATGACTTCTAGGAATAACATGATGCAATTCATATCGTGTATGACGCAATACCAGCTTCAGATTACATCATTCATTGTTTTGCCTAAAAAGCAAGTACCGTCCAAACCCAGTCATAGATTTATTCATAGATCCAGTCAAAGATGTATTTTAGTCATTTCTGGTTTAAATTGAGATCCCTTCCCTTTATAACTCACTTATCCTCTGCCATTCCCAAGTCAAGGGTCGTATATACTGACCCAATAGCATATCTTGAAAACTAGAGCCAATCAAAAATTTTAAGCATCATTTTCGTTCTCAGTGACCCAGAATTAGTAAAGTTTGACTACATTTATTTCAGAAGCATTTTGGCTGTAGAGCAGTGTTAGAGCCATCCCTGTCCTCTCCTCCAGTCACCACCTGACCTAGAGGAAACTAGCCAGGCCATCATTTTCCATGGCCACTCCTCTTCCCACCCCTCAACATGGGACAACACCTGTTAGTCCACTCCACAGAAGACTTCTCCTATCGAAACACCCATGTCCAGTAAAGAGCTGGGATTTTTATTGGCCTACAGATGGGCAGAAGTTACAGTATTAGTGCCAGTGTTTTTCAATGCAAAGTTATTTATTTGAAAGAATCACAGACAGGCAGTAAAAGGTTATAGAATGCTTCTTTCTAATAAGCCTCAATTCCCCAAGCATAAACCCTCAGTAGCATAAACCCTAATTTCCTGGACACTACTGTGCTAATAAGCGATGGTCACATAAACACCACCCTATACCGGAAACCTACTGACTGCTATACTTACCTATATGCCTCCAGCTTCCATCCAGGACACACCGCACGATCCATTATCTACAGGCAAGCTCTAAGATACAACCGCATTTGCTCCAATCTCTCAGACAGAGACAAACACCTACAAGATCTCTATCAAGCATTCTTAAAACTACAGTACCCACCTGCTGAAGTGAAAAAACAGATTGACAGAGCCAGAAGAGTACCCAGAAGTCACCTACTACAGGACAGGTCCAATGAAGAAAATAACAGAATGCCACTAGCCCTCACCTTCAGCCCCCAACTAAAACCTCTCCAGCGCATCATCAAAGATCTACAACCTATCCTGAAAGACGATCCCTCACTCTCACAGATCTTGGGAGACAGACCAGTCCTCACTTACAGACAGCCCCCAAACCTGAAGCAAATACTCACCAGCAACCACACACCACACAACAAAAACACTAACCCAGGAACCTATCCTTGCAACAAAGCCCAATGCCAACTCTGTCCACATATCTATTCAAGTGACACCATCATAGGACCTAATCACATCAGCCATACCATCAGGGGCTTGTTCTCTTGCACATCTATCAATGTGATATATGCCATCATGTGCCAGCAATGCCCCTCTTCCATGTACATTGGCGAAACCGGACAGTCTCTACTCAAAAGAATAAATGGACACAAATCTGACATCAGGAATCCTAACATTCAAAAACCAGTAGGAGAACACTTCAACCTCTCTGGTCACTCAGTAACAGACTTAAAGGTGGCAATTTTGCAACAGAAAAGCTTCAAAAACAGACTCCAACGAGAAACTGCTGAACTAGAATTAATTTGCAAACTAGATACTATTAACTTGGGCTTGAATAGAGACTGAGAGTGGCTGGGTCATTACACAAATTGTATCTATTTGCCCATGTTAAATATCCTCACACCTGCTTGTCAACTGTCTGGAATGGGCCATCTTGATTATCAATACAAAAGTTTCTTTTTTCTCCTGCTGATAATAGCTCATCTTAATTAGCCTCTTAGAATTGGTATGGCAACTTCCACCTTTTCATGTTCTCTGTATGTGTATATATATCTTCATTCTATATGTGCCATTCTATGCATATGATGAAGTGGGCTGTAGCCCACGAAAACTTATACTCAAATACATTTGTTAGTCTCTAAGGTGCCACAAGTGCTCCTGTTCTTTTTCCTCAGTAGCTATGTTGACCCTACACAGCATCCTGATTGGCAAGTAAAGCAGGTATAGCTACCAGTCCTAGATGAAGGACTTTGTTTCTTTTCTTCTTCTCAAGCACTTGGTTTGTCAAGTAGCCCCTGGGGCAAGGTGTTGGCTACCCTGAAACCGTCTGATTCAAGTGTCCATTAAAGCAGGGTGTTGGCTACCATGGGGCCTTGTGTCTTACAGCACATCTTTACATGTTAATTGGGAGGAGCGTATGATATTCCCCAATACTTATACCCCTTTCTCAAAGGAGTCACATGTCCCGAAATGTTCAGATCATTTCTTGCATCTTTCTCTAGCTTCTGTTTCTGACACCTATTTATTTTCAGTGAGGCGTCTACTACTGGAATTTGTCATTTGCGAGGATCCCCTGTGGAGAGCAATTTTCCTTGCCTTCTCCAGTGTTTGCGTTTCGCTGATGTTTATATTCCTGTTGGGATTCAAGACCCAGACTTTAACTATTCATCTCTGTTAATTTATTGTCTATAAACTCAGGCCACACTAGTGGTGATACCACAGGCCCCATTAGCCAGTTACCAGGAACCTGGTCCCTGCATCTAATTTCCCTGTATTTGCATACATGTTTAAAACCATAATACAACACACAGCCATAATTTTTGCTTGCACTCTTATCTGCCGATGAGGGAGATGAGCAGCTGAGTTCATCAGCAATAAACTCCTGTGGTTGATGGTTTTGTCCTACCCCGTGCTTTAAAGTTTAGAGCGGTGGTGTGCCAGTGTTTGCCCTCATGCTCTTTCTCTGTGGTATGGGCCATGCGTGGTATGGACACCGTTCTATGAACTGTGGTCGTATACATTTGTCATGTGGATGTCTGAGCCAAAAATTGGGGCAGGAGGAATGGGGTTTTGTTCAAATTCAGAAGAAAACTATATTTTCTTTTGGTGGACTTCTGTCATGAGAAATCTATTTCTCAGTGATTAGACTTGTGTTATCTAGAAATCTTTCCATACTTGTTGGTTGATTGGGAGGGCATATATCACAGGCTGTCAAAACCTTTTCTTAGGGAAGACAATGTCTTCATAGACTGTCACATGGCCATTCATGATGGCACTGCCCATCCTTTCCCATTGGTGATAGCTACACTCTTCTGAGCACAGGGCTGAGAGCCAGGAATTCTTCCATTATAATGCCAACCTTGATATGGTGCCCTTTTGCAAAGCTGAAAATTCCCACACTCTCCCCTTTGGATTGAGCTGAACTGGACAGGGAATGGAACAGACTTTCACAAAAAGGTGTGGTTTTGTTTGTTGAACATTAATATTTTGAACCATTTTTTTGACCAGCTCTGGAGTTCAGAGTGCTGAGGATTTTAACCTCAGTCACTGCACTGCACACCAAGGGGCGCTTGGAGTTTCCTGGTGAAGATGGGGATAGAACTCAGAGTCTACTGCTGAGAAAACTAGTGCCTCTCCTACATGGGTTAAATGAGAATCACTGTTAGCAATATAGGGCCTATGAAACACCATATGAAACTTTTGAATTGATCTGATAAACGACAGTTGGTACCAACACACACATTACCTCTTCATTGCCCTAGACACTCTGATTATACTCTGAACAAGGCATATTTTGATGTTTAACCTTGACTCTTCCCCCCTCAATAATGGAGACTAAAAATACAAATATTTAACCCTTCATATCTCAAAGTAAAGAAGGGGTTTTTTTTTGTTTTTGTTTTTTAAATAACCCTCCTTCATTCACACGATTTACTGCTCTTGCAACAGTTTGGTTCTGGGACAAAACACAAACAAACGATCCAGAGAAGATAGGAAGATATCAGTAGTAGTTAAATGTGTTCAGTCGCAGGTGGCAGGTCTGATTCCATTGCTCCTTTTCGCTCTCCTTCTGTACGTCTAAGCAGAAACTCTCATGGGTTCTGACAAGCCCGCCAAGTCTAGTTAGCTCTTCTGGTCGGATGCCCTTTGTTCTTTCATCAGCAGCTAGGCCAGGAAGTAGCCAATGATCACAAGGTTCTTAAATTCATGCAGTATTTCAGGAGCACTAGTTAAACAATGGCCTGACTCTAGCTGGGTACCCAATGTTTTAACTGAAGTCAGTGGGAGCTGACTATAAATAGTTCCTCTTAAGGCTTAAAGAGGACACTGTCAAATTAAAACATCACACTGTTTTCTAAAATTATCACACCAAAGACAATGGGAGGGTGGGGAGAGGCATCAGTAATTTTTTTTCTCTGTTTCCATTATGCACGTAAAATCATAGAACTATAGGGTTGAAAGGGACTGCAAGCAGCTAGGCTAACCCTCTGCCAAGATGCAGGATTAGTTGTGACTAAACAATGCAAGACAGATGGCTATCCAGCCTCCTTTTGTGTGCTGTCTGTTTCATCAATTCCCCTCTTGCTTTTGTGGGTCTTTCACAGAGTGGGAGGAAATAATTAAAAACCTGAGACAAAACCTAGGAAAATGTGTTTATAAAAGCACCAAAATTGGCAGGTGTAGAAGCTGAAACTACTTCAACTCTTTTTTGAAAACTGACTAAATTCCAAATGAGAGACAAGGTGGGTGAGGGTAATATCTTTTATTGGACCAACTTCTGTTGGTAAAGGAGACACGCTCCTTTTGAGCTGCATGGAGCTCTACTTCAGAGTCACTGCAGGCAGCGTTCCCAGGCATGGAGTGTGAGTTCCAAGCGCCGGACAGACCATTACAAAGCACGTGCCAAACTCCAAATTGGTTGTGACTTCAAGTTCATCAACCAGTTACCAAGTGTAAACTGCTCAGGCACTGTTACAGCCTAAACCTGGGATCACAGGCAGTCCTCTTGTGTACTTCCAGTGGGGTACCTGTCTCACCTTTGTGATACATGGTCCCTTACAGCAAGAATCACACAATATTCAGGTTACTCTCAGTTTAAAAGACCAGTCACTTACCCCAGGTCAATTAAAGCTTAGATCTCACACCAAAGACAATGCTTGTAGCCAATCCTATAATAAACTACATACAGATTTACTAATAGGAAAAGAGAACAAGAGAGTTATTTACAAGGTTAAAGCAGGTAAACATATATACACAAATGAGTTATAATCTTAAGTTTCAAACAATAATAGAAGCTTCTACCAGTATAATAAGCAATTCTATGCTGTGATGCCTACAAATAACTTGACAACGGGTATGCTTCTGGTTTGCTGTCTGTCTATCACCAGTTTTGCCTCACTGTTTCCTGGTGCTTCCCTCTCTGTCTTTATCCATCTGTTGTCTCTTGTCTTATACTTGGATTCTAAGGTCTTTGGGGCAGGGACTGGCTTTTTGTTCTGTGTTTGGGCAGCCCCCAGCACAGTGGCATGCTTGTCCATGATTAGGGTCCTTGGGGTTACAATAATACAAATAAATAATAATAATAAAATGGTAAACATTGTAGGTTTTGCTCCTTGATTCAGCCGAGCAGGTAGGCATGTGCTAAAATCCATCCTGATTCAGCAAAGGACTTAATCATGTCAGCGGGACTTAAAGTTAAGTGCATGACTAAGTGCTTTGCTAAATAGGAATACTCTTGCAATGAAAAAAAATCATATGGATGTTCACCTAAATGGAGTTGTGAGAAGTGGTCATACCTAGCAGTGCAAATGAATGAGGTGAAAGTGAATTTGCAGTTTTTATTCTAGCTAATATTTTTAATAGTTCTCTTGCCAGCCCCCATATTTGTCCTACTCTAGGAACAACTGGGGAGTACTGGAAGTAGTCTTCCCTCGGCTTAGCATAACTTTATTAAGGCCGGTAAATCTTTTCACCAGAACAGGAGGAAAACAATTCTTTTTGTATCTTGGTTGCATCCTTAACTAACTTTTCCATAAATCACATTGCTCTTTAGCTGCTGCAATACAGAAATAAGTCATATAACCTGTAGCATATATTAAATCTACATACCAGACTAAGTATATGTCTCCACGGAAACTCAGGCTTTAATATTGTACCCTGAAAACATATGGCTCAATTTCAGGTCTTAATTAAAAGCTCATAGATAAGCAAACCCAATCTGAAGTTGTGCCTGAGTCATTCTGACTAAATTCCCATAGGGAGGGTCAATCTATCTTTTATGTGTGTTTTTCCTTAGAAAAGCAATAACGACCATTGAAAACTCAAGTCTCCAATTAGCTTAGTCGGTACCTAATCCTGGACTTTATATAGATTATAAATATACAAGTGGGATGATGCTCTGATACTGAATAATTTAAACTCAACACTTGGTCAATAAGTATTTACTGAAGTTGGGACCATCTTTTTTGTTCTGTGTTTGTACAGCACGTAGATCCTGGTCCATGAGTACAACTCCTAGGTCCTTTGGTAATCGAAATAATTAATAATGTATTGCCGTCCACTGGAGCAGCACAAAGTAGAGGGAAGCGAGGGATATGTTGTACTTACAACGACCATTTCTGGACTGAAAATGTGTTTTGAAATTAATCCACATGGCACCCGTAACTTTATCCTTGCCCATTAACTTTTCCCCATCTCCTCGTTCAAGAGCAAAACCAGCCAACAAATAAACAGAGCATGCAACAACACTTTCCCTCTTTGATCGCCAAGAAGACGGCAGAATCATTACAGCAACTGTTTCCAACGTTTAAGTCATGACAAATAATTCAATAAATAGCAAAAGTTACAGTGAACGGCAGTTAGGCATGGGAGAGCTACTTCTGAGGGAACACAAAACTGTTTTTTTCCCCCTATTGATCTTGAGCAGAACCATTGTCATTCGCTGGTCATGAACATTCCTAAAGTCAAAGATTTGTTTAATGCAAATATTAGCAAGCAATGCATTTCAGGTTTCGTAGAGTTTATGGCCAGAAAGGGACCATTAAATCATCTAGTCTGACATCACAGGCCATTCAATTTCATTGAGGGTATCCCAATAACTTGGGATAGACTGAAACATTTCAGTCTGGAGACTAAACCTTTGTATGCAGAAAACAGTAGAGAGTCAGGTGAGGTGCCTGCTCTGGCAGGGAATTAATTAGATGGGATATGCCCAGATGATCTTAGCAAGTAATCTGTATTCTGTGCTACAGAGGAAGTCAAAAAAATCCTTCCCAATATGAAAATTCCTTCCTGTCCTCAAATCTGGCCATCAGTCGGACCCAGAGCATGTGGGTTCTCTGTACCTCCTCGGAGCTGTGGTCCACTCCATACGCATTTGGTAGCTGAGATAATTTATAATAGTCAAGAAAAGTTACGTCATCCAACCGGGGAACAGAAACCGTATCATGTGACCTAGGGAACCAGTTACAGAGCTCAAATATTGAATTCCAAATAATTGACAGAGTACACACTATGGAAAGTTCACAAACAACTCATAGCATTAAACCCCCCCGTAGATCAGATCCTCAACGGGTATAAATCGGTATCGCTACATTGACTTCAGTGGAGCTATGCCTGTTTATACCAGCAGAACATTTCCCCTGTTGCTCTAAGAATGTTGAACAATATATGACACCTCTGTCTGCTGCAGAAGAAACTATTCCATAAGCAAAAGCCTATAGGAGTAGCAGCACATGGCCTATGGCTGCAGCACAGCGCCCCTAGCCTCACGCTAGGGCACTACATCTGTATCAAGTCAAAGGGAATGTGCCACTCGTTGAAACTTCCTCATCAATTCCTGCAGCCTCTAGGTGGTCTCCCATCTGACTACTGTCCCTCCTTGCTTACCTTGTCTGAGCTGTTAAGATCACAGCCCATGGCTGTATGCCTGTAAGGAACACAACGGTGTTCCTTGCTATACATTTAATATTTAATACGCAACATGCAGCTCTATGTTCTGAGTTAAATAGTTCAATGGACTATATATTATTTAATAGGTGGGACTTATTGAATTCACTAAAGACGGAGTTTAACAGCCATCTGTATAAATGGGTTCAATTACATAACTCCCTTGCTTCATTCTAGATTCATTTGTGTTTTAATACGTTCGTTATTTGATTAAACTGCAAACGGAGTGTTTTGCCATCTCGGGCACTCCTAGCACTGACCTCTTTTCTTCTAGATAATGTACGACTGTACCGTCAGTCCTGAGTGGCTGATGCATATACAATTCAGAGATATGCAAGACCCACTTAGATGCTACAGACACAGGCCAGTATAAAATGTTGAACTCCATTCCCAGCATTGCTTCACATGAAGATTTTAGAGGTATATGTATTTTCATATAGCCTTTTTATTAAAGGGTGAGAGTATGGTCTTGCAGATCTTTAATTGTTACTTACGTATTCTTATCTCTTGTTATTGGTGTTTGTATTCTATTAGCACCTAGCGGCCTGAACAAACACATAGTAATAACACCTAGTTCTAATATAGCACTTTGCAAAGGAGGTCAGTATCATTTCCCAGATGGGGAAACCGAGGCACAGAGCCGTGAAGTGACTTATCCAAGGTCACCCAGCAGGCCAGAGCTGGGAATAGAACTCAGGTCTCCTCAGTCCAGTCTAGTGTTCTGTCCACTAGGCAACACTGCGTCCTCAGGTCAAAACTCTCACACTCTAAGTAGACAAGACAGAAAAAAGGTCTGGGAAACAGGCATTATTATCCCCATTTTATAGATGGGGCTTTAGGCATGGAGAGATTATAAGATTTGCCTCAAATCACCTACAAAGTCTATGGCAGAGCCAGGAACTCAAGCCAGGTCTCCCGATGCCAGTCCAATGTCTTAACCACAAGACTCATCTTCATTTCAGCTCTACCAGTTGGTTTGTCATGTGACCTTATTTAAATGATGCAATCGCTCTACATCTTGCCTTATCCCTGGTAAAACAGGGATACTACTACTTGTCTTCTGCACAGGGGTTAAGTAACTTTGATGTCCTCCAAAGAAATTGTGCTGTAGAAATGCAAAGTATTAACCATAAGGAGAGATGGCCTGAAATCAGAGCTTCAGATATGAGTAGGCTTGGCACAATTTGATTTTTTAAAAATAATTTTGACAGATAATATCAATGTTTATTTTAAAGATTTTTTTCATCTTTATTGATGTGTCCACAGTTGCACAAAATTGTGGCTTTTAAGCATTTTTTTTATTTTGATCTATTTTGCATTTTGACAGTTGAGACAATTATTTAATGACAGTAGATACTGGGATTCAAAAAATTTGAAGCGTTAAAAACCATAAGAGCAGAAATTGTCAACATCACATGTCAGATTACACAAAATAAATATCCTTAAATCAATGAATCATACCTGTTTTTACTATTCATTCGCTAGTCAATTTGTAACAAGCCTAGTTCAAACATCTAAATCACTGGATTTTGACTCTTGAGTTCTCAGAAAAGTAAGAAAAATGATGTTTATCTGTAAATTTTGATTATTATCAAAGGAAATATTTTTTATTGGTTTGTCTGCATACAGTGAAATTGATGTTTACCGACATCTGCCAATAAAATCGAATCCTTCCAAGCCTACATATGAGCCCCATCAGAGGTGAGTGAAGGCTATACTGTGTTATTTTCTTTTGGAGGCAGCAATTAACTTCACTTGGGTGCTAAAGTGACTTGTTCCAAGTGGTTCTTTCTCCCCATCCCTCTCTGCTCTATCTGAGCAGAGAAGATATTCCCGCTATCCAAACGAAGGGTAAGGTACAGCCCTTTTCGGTCTTACTGTCCGCTACTGGGACATGGGTGATCATGCCTAGTCGGTGGAGCAGGAGGCAAGCCAAGTGGTTAGAACAGGATTCAGGCCTCATGGTTAGCATAGGCGTTGATAGCCACGAATCAGAGCTAAGGGTCGCAGCCTAAGGCCACGTCTAAACTACCCGCCTGAATCGGCGGGTAGAAATCGATCTCTCGGGGATCGAATTATCACGTCTCGTCGGGACGCGACAATCGATCCCCGAATCGACGCTTGTACTCCACCAGCGCAGGTGGGAGTAAGCGCCGTCGACGGGGGAGCCGCGGAGGTCGATTTGCCGCCGTCCTCACAGTCGGCTCGGATACATCGAATTCACCTACGCTATTCGCGTAGCTGAATTTGCGTATCTTAAATCGACCCCCCTTCCCCCCATAATGAGGACGTAGCCTAAGTCAGGAATCGCTGCCAAGAGTCAGAAGCTGGGAATCAGAGCCGAGGGGTCAGAGCCAGATTCAGAGGCCAGGTGCCAGAAGTGAGGACTAGGAAGGAGCTGAGGCAGGGGCCAGGCTGGGTCCAAGCACATGCAGGAACTATTGCAGCCAAGGGTAAATGCTTTAAGCAGCCACCAAACTGCTCCTGCACTGGGGTTTCAGAGCCAGGCTGCTTACTATTCCAGCCAATCAGGTGGTGTGGCCTATTAGGCTGCCTATGACAGGCCAGCTGCGCTCATTGGGTGCTCAGAGACTGGTTCTCCAGGCCCTGCTTCCAGACTGGCTCTGCTGCAGTTCCTGATTCCTGACACTTATAACAGGACCCTGCCTACAGTGAAGTGTGTTGGTTAAAATAGGGTTACCGTATTTAAAAAAATAAAAAAAGAGGAAACTCCACGGGCCCTGGCCCCGCCCCTTTCCCACCCCCGGCCCTGCCCCAACTCCGCCCTTTCCCCGCC
>NW_020664409.1:103156978-103372253 GCF_002925995.2 Terrapene triunguis | reverse complement strand
CCGGACGGGGGTTTGATTGCCAAAAAGCCGGACATGTCCGGGAAAAACCGGACGTATGGTAACCCTAGTTAAAAGAAGCAAACAAAACGCTCAGAAAAACAAAGGTCCGTTCCTGACGAGCTCACAATCTGATGTTAGCTGTAATATCATTGATAGTAGATGTGATATCAAGTGAAGGGGGAGGAAGGAAGCAGGTTACACTGATAATACACTAAGGGCCCTAGTCACAGACCTAGACCCAGTTGTGCTAGGTACTGTACAAACACAGAACAAAAAGTCTCTGCCATGAAGGGCTTACCATCTAAACAGACAAGACAGACACAGGGTGGGGGGAAGGGGGATAACAATTAAGATATATCAGTGAAAAGGTAAGTCAGTGAAGATCTCTATAAGTCTGAAAAGTGAGTTTCATTTCCATGCAGTTTCATGCTTTCGTTTTCAGGGGGACATAAAGAGAAACATAGATTATATTTAACTTTTTTTTTATTGCCATAGCTATTTTAGGCAAAACAACTACTGATTTCTGGTACTGCAAAACCGTGGAGAAATAATGAGTGGGAAATGTTTTAGTTAAAAATCTGAATCATGAGCATTAAAGTCAATGGTTTGTAACAAATCTTCGCTCCGGCGTTCAGGGCAAGCAGATTCTGAGACAGGCGCGCCGTGATGCCTGAGAACTAGTTTGGGTGTATGGTGAGGAAAGAAAAGCGGTGAAATTTAGGGTGAAATAGCAGGAGAAACTTGCTAAAGTTGCTTTCTGCAGTCTGACTCTCGGATAGTCTCCCAAAGGAAGTGATGGAAGACTCATTTCTTGAGATGCTTTAACATGTCCGGTCATTAATATATAGAAATTAGTGGGCAAAAATCTCAAGTTGGCAGGTTGTTGCACTGAACAACTCAGCACACCTTTTCCATCTCAGGCTTCTGTGATTCTGACCATATTAGCAGGCATAGCATGAGTCTTGGGTGTACAGAGAGGAGAAAACACTGCTTGGACTTTTCATGCTTCTTCATAATGTTATTCTGTGTGTTTAGATCCCTTGGATAAAATTGCTTTGCGCTGTTAGGAAAAAAAAAAAAAAAGACATTCCTTTACTTGTAAACACAAAGTATTCGATACAGAATCAGAGGTCAGTTCATGGCAGACTACGTGAGGCCATTTGTACAGAGTTATCCTTCAGAACTGAACCACACCCTACGGAGGGAGGAATGGGGAGAGTATAGAGCACAAAAAGAGGTGGGAGGGGCTATAAGCAGTCAGTTGGAGACTGGTGGAAAGAGACCACCAACGCTGAGAAAGGATGGTAGAGTTGAAGGATGGGATAGCGGGAGGTGGATAGGATCAGCCCTGTCTTTCATGACTTAAGTTTTAATTGGGAAGGAGAAGATCATTTGTAATAGTGAAAGGAAGGATGATCTTGTGGTAAAGTCACTGGGCCTGAGACACAGATCTGGGTTCAATTCCCATGTCTGACACAGACTTCCTGTGTGACCATGGGCAAATCACTTAATCATTCTCTGTCTCAGTTTGCCATTGTTGGTAACGAGGGGATAATTCTTCTGTCTCCCACCCACTGACTTGCCTTGACTGTTTAGACTGTAAGCTCCTTGAGGCAGGGCCAGTCTCTTCCTGTGTGCCTAGCACACTTGGGTCTGATCTTGGTGGGGGTATCTAGGCACTTCCATAATATACATAATGTTTCTCAAGGAAGAATAAAACTGAAAGATGGGGACAGTTCATACTGGAAGAAGTTCATGTAATGGCAGAATTTCCTGCCATGCCTAGTGGAGCAAGAGCAGGAACAGAGGAAGTGAAGGCAAAGGAAGAGCCAGCCAGAACAGAGGGGTGGATGGTGTTGTGTGGAAGAGGAGGGGTGTCAGGAGCAGAAGAGAGGGCAGAGTTGAAAAATTTGTCTGACAACAGAACTGACAAAGAGCAGGAAGGAGGGGAGGTTGTGGGCCTGGAAGCTAAAAGCAGCAGAGAGGTTAGTAGACTGGCTGTCACAGAAATCTCCATATTTATCCCACTTCTAATGCCAATTAGTGCCATTCACCGGAGTGGCTTTTGTGTGAGATCTGGCAGCTAGGAACTGGGCTAAATCCACCAACTCCTTTCAAAGAGCCATTCATTGGGAATGTCTTTCGGCCACTATCAGCTTGAGCCATCCAGGTCTCTCCAGCCCCCCAACAGACTCACTCTCATTCTCTATGTACTGTTTTATTGTTCTGCACTCATCCTTGGCACTGATCATTCTCTACGTAATGGGCTGCATTTCAACGAGGGATTTATTAACATGGCTTATGCCACTGTTCACACTGGAGTGAGTAATAGCATCTTTCAATAGCACTGAAAGCACCAACAAAAGCACAGACAAATGGATATTCCACTTGTTCTCTTTGGCTCCGGCAAATATATGTCAGTGTTATCACTGTGCTTACATGAATCAATGGCTGCTTCTGCACGTGTGGGGAGATGACCCATTCCATTCCTCACAAGAAGCGAAATGGAGGAGCGTTAGGAGGTCACGACCAGGCAGCAAGATTGCATCAAGATCTTTAAGGGCTATTCCACCCTCATTTGAGTGGGGCACCAGGGGACAGTTCCCACGCCAGTGAAGCAGGGGAACTGTGGTGTAATTGCTACTTAACCACAGTTTTATTTCTGTCGCGGAACAAGATGTTGTTGAAACAGTGAGTGTAGCGCTACTATGTGTCATTTTGTAGTGCATGTGTCATGACTTATTAAATGCATTGAGCAGGAGCTATATTCTATATTAATTGTTATTGTGGTAGCTCCCTAGGAGCCCCAGTCAGGAACTGCGACCCATTGTGCTAGGTGCTGTACAAGTGCGGAACAAAAAAGACAGGCTGTTTAAGGCAGTCGGGATTACTTTCAGGGTGTAAACTTTGCTGCGTTGTTAAAGCACAGCAGATCCTAAGGGCAGGTCTACACTACAGAATTACTTCCATATAACTACATCGCTCAGGGTGTGAAAAATCCACACCCCTGAGCGACATAGTTATACTGACCGAAGCACTGGTGTAGACAGCGCTATGTTGGCGGAAGAGCTTCTCCCACTGACATAGCTACCGCCTCTTGGGGAGGTGGATTAACTATGCTGACGGGAGAGCTCTCTTCCATCAGCATTGAGTGTCTTCATTCACGTGCTACAGCGGCACAGCTGCATCAGTGCAGCGTTTTAAGTGGAGACCTGCCCTAAGTGCAGTGGAACTGCTGCTATTCCTTTGCTCAGAGAGGCAGGCTCTGGAGAATGACTCCCAGCAGATTCAGTGGTGGGACTTGGCCAGAGGAGCTGCCACTGATCCATTAGCTTGAACCCCAGCTACCAGGTTGTGGCAATATGCAGCCTTTCCACTCCCGACCATTGATTCTTCATTCCCCTGCTATCCCCAGCCCAAATCTATGAATTCGGTTCAGGGTGGGAGACAGGCAGGCAGCCTCCGTGCTCAAGAGGGAAAGAGTGATATATATGCTTTTCCTTTCAGCTACAGAGATGAATAGGTCTCTCTCAGCCCCTATTAAATTTCAGAGCTGTGTAATCAAGCTAGAACTATTGCTGTCCTTGTGGCTATAAAAAAAAATTGTTTATAAAGTTCCGCTATCCTTTTTATCAGTTTGACGTATGCACACCGTGCTGCTTTGGTAGTGAAGGTAATTGCCATTGTGGGGAAGTAACTGCAATGAAAGCAGTGAGTATACACAGATGTAAATGAGGGCAGATCTGGGCCCAAAGTTCCAG
Organism: Terrapene triunguis; assembly: GCF_002925995.2. Classification (NCBI taxonomy): domain Eukaryota; kingdom Metazoa; phylum Chordata; order Testudines; family Emydidae; genus Terrapene; species Terrapene triunguis. The sequence goes on along the minus strand of NW_020664409.1, from coordinate 103,368,492 downwards.
GCTTGAAGATATATATTAAAAAAACAAGGGGGAGGAGGGCTAGGGTTAGGCTGATCTATGATGATAGGAGATTGCAAGAGTGTGGGAAGCAAGGTGACTGCATGGTGGCGTTGAGTGTGTGTTTGTTATTGAACTGTTTCAAGGGGAATATCATGGAGTGTTTTTTATTAGTGGCATGTTTTTATCCGTACACTTAGGGGCTGATTCTGTCCCCGTTTGCTCACCCTGAGTAGTATGAGAGGAAGGATTGTCTTGGGTTTAGGGCATTAGATGGGGACTCAAGTTTTAATTCCTGACTCCCTGGGTGACCTAGAGATTGATACACGTGCTACAGTCTTGGCTAAAAGACATACGTCTTTTAGCTCATGCAGTAGAGCAGGGATCAGCAACCTTTGGCACGCGGCCCGTCAGGAAAATCCCCTGGCGGGCCGGGACGGTTTGTTTACCTGCAGTGTTCGCAGGTTCGGCCGCTCGCAGCTCCCACTGGCTGCAGTTCACCGTTCCAGGCCAAGGAGGACTGCGGGAAGCAGCGGCCAGCACATCCCTCAGCCCACGCCGCTTCCCGCAGCCTCCATTGGCTTGGAATAGTGAATTTCAGCCAGTAGGAGCTGCAATCGACTGAACCTGTGGATGCTGCAGGTAAACAAACCGGCCCGGCCCGCCAGCGGATTTCCCTGATGGGCCGCATGCCAAAGGTTGCCGATCCCTTCAGGAGAGGCTCATAGGTTAAGCTCCAGAGGTCCCAAGTTTGATCCTCGTCACGGCTAAACAAGATCTGTCGGCGTTCCATGTGTGCATGCAGCGCCTCTTTATCCTGTAGGATCCTGAACTGCAGCTCACTGCGTGCAAGATACAGATTGTCCTCCCGAGGAATGACATGGGGAAATTTCTCTGAGACGAGCCTCAACATTTGCCTCTTCATTAGGGAGTGGTGTAGGCCAATGTGTGTTGTCAGCAACTACCATCCTTGGTAAGTGTGTTAAAAGCGTGGGCAGCAGGTGAAGCTTCACCTGGGGAGGTTAGCTTCCTGTCCCACCTCTTCCGCCCGCGGCCCTACTCACACTCCACCCCAGGCTCTGCCCTCGCCCCCACTTGGCCCACTCGCTGCATTCCTCCTCTCCTCCTCCCTCCCCCACGAGGTTCCCACTGCTCACCACGTCCCTCTTCTCCCTCCTCCCTCGTGAGGCCCCCACCACTTGCCACATCTCTCTTCTCCTCCCCCCTTTCCTGCGAGAACCCCACTGCTCACCACGTCCCTCCTCTCCTCCCCTTTCCCGCGAGGCTCCCACTTCCCGCCACATCCCTCCTTTCCTCTCCTCCTCTCTCCCCATGAGGCCCCCATTGCCTACAGGGATACAGCGAGTGGCAGGGACTTCTGGAGAGAGGGGGTGGAGTGGAGAAGAAGAACTCAGCCAGGCAGTGGGGGCCTCGGGAAGGGGTGAAGCAGGGACGGGAAGATGCGGAGCGCAGGCAGGGCCACCAGGGCCCAGGCATCTGGCAGCAGTGGCTGCACCAGGAGAGGCTTAGCCTCCCCTGGCCTATTATACCTGCAGCCTATGGTTAAAAGGATATTGTGCCCTGAATGAAGCTTTAAGAGCTGGAGTCAGTCGGAGCGCAGGAGTTTACAATGCACGGTGCTGCTGAAATCCTAGCTTTCTATATTTGTGCTTCAGCTTCTCAAGTTGGATTTTAGTTCCTACAAAGGGCCAGATCCTGCAGTCCTGATTTAGCCAGAATCCCAGGCTCAACAGGTGCAAGCTCAACAGCACTGAATATTTAAGTCGTCTCTTCTTGGAAGAGACCCATATTGGTGGTGATGGTGTTGGCTTTATCGTACATTGCCCACAGCCATTGTAGTCCCCCATAGCCTCCCTGCTCATTCAGCCTTTGGCCTTTCTGTTGAGAGACTCGATAAAAGTATCAGTTATTGTTACTGCCTGATGCTGCCGCACATCCAATAGGAAGTGTGCTGGGGCAAGCAACTCCTTTCACATAGGCTACCAAGGAGATGAAAATGACTTTGGGTCACAGCCAACCTTTGAAGCAGGGACCTATACATTCAAAGCCCCGTATCCCATTATGAGTCCCCTAAGCCATCCAGTTCCCTTGTGCACCATCACTTGCTTTATATGTGTAGTAATTTCTTTGTTCTCATATTCTGTTCAGTAAATAAGCTACAAAAGGAGCAGCAGATACCTGCCTGCATATACAGTCACTGTGTTGTGATGCTATATTGAGGGTGTATCTTTCTTTGATCTGTCAGAGACCAAAGACAACATAGTAGCTTGCCTGACCCAAGTTGCCTAGTTCCTTAGGGTACGGTCTCACCACTATAGGTGCAATGCATGCATGTTCCATAACTGTTAGTAGGTCTTGCACATGCAGTAAGGACTTGATTCCTCCTTGCATCAGCTCTGCAATGTTTTGCTGGTGGATCACTTCACATTTTTCTGATGGATTTTTCCACTCACTGAGAAGACAGCCAACAATAGTGGCTTTAACATTGTGCAGAAACATTCTTTGACTCAGCCAGTCTCCGGAGAGTTAGAGGCCAGTCACTAAAACCTGGAATCACATGTGGCCTCTGTCTCTTGCTCGCGGATGTACACAGTCAAGTTCAAAAACTTTGTTACATTTCAAGTGGTTTTGGCTTCATTGGTTGCTTTGTATTGCGGTATAATACCAAACCCCACCTCTCCCACTGAATAGTGAATTTTCTCTACCTCTCCATCCCAATCATCCCAGGGGATTTTATAAATGCTAGTTCCTACGCTGCAAATCACAAACCAAGTTAAAGAAGTCATCAAACAAAAGGCTCCCCTGAAATGAACAAGCATCCGTTGTGTACTGCCATCATACAAGGCTGTTAGAATCTCATCCCCAGGGGCCAATTCTCCCCCGAGCTGCACAATGTGCACTTACTAAAACACATAGTAATTATGTCATAATTGCTGCACGACAGCTGTGGCAAGGGAATTGTGGGGCTGGCACTTGTTTCATTCATTGAGAGGGAGGAAGGGTGGAAACAATGTCAGGAAATATTAAGAATTGGGGATACTTATCTCTGAAACCCCATACAAGTGGATTAATGTAGTTTGCTGCAGTTCCAGTAATATCAGTCAGATTATCTCTTCTGAAGACCTAGTTTGGTTAGAAAGCGCCAACATGTCTTCAGTTCTTGCCTGTCTTCGGTTGTGGTCTAACTTGAACTGACTTGCCTGGAAACTGGAGTCCTGCTTTATTGTCTCTTAGCTCCACCCTCCTTTGGTCTCAGCCAATCAGTCCCCTCTAGCTTTCCAGGCTGTCTTTTCCTCAGTTTTTTTAAAAAACTTTTTTGTTGTTTTTAACCATTGATAAACTTGCCCGCTTGGCCTTGCCTGACCAGAAGGAAGTGAGGGGCAACCAGCACCAGTCACTCAAGCAAAAGAGAAGAGACTACAAAAGAGGAAAGAAACAAAACAGACTCCTCTTACAGTGTCCCCATTTGCATCCTTGAGAAGCTGCCATGCCGCATTCCTCTCACCATATGGTGCTATGCAGGTCTATACATCAGCAGCTCCCCAAAGCCCACTTAAACAGGAGATAAAATATGCAGTGTTGCTGTAGCCCTGTTGGTCCCAGGATATTAGAGAGACAAGGTGGGTGAGGTAATAGCTTTTATTGGACCAACTTCTGTTGGGGAGAGAGACAAGCTTTCCAGCTTACACAGAAGCTGGAAAGGTGGAACAGATTGTTTAGCATAAGCAGTTAACACATTTCAAGGGACCGTGCAAGGTGAAGTGGCTCGTTAACACTGCTCCAGTCACAGGGAGGAAAGGAAGGAGAGGGAGTAAGCAGCTGGGAGGAGTTGTTAGTGGGTTACAGATTGTTGTGATAAACCATAAGTCCAGTGTCTCTAGTCAGTTCATGAGTTTTTGTTTCTAGCCAAGTTATGAATGTAAGCTCCCAGGCATGTCTTTTGAAAGTATTGTGCAGGCTTCCTTTGAGGATGAGGCCTGAGAGATCAGAAGTGGAGTGATCACTTTGTGAAAAGCGTTCACTCACAGGCGATGGAGTGTTTTTGTCTTTAATCATTTTTCTGTGCAAGTTCATTCGAGACTGTAGTGCTTGTCTGGCTTCACCCACAAAGTTGTTATTGGGGCATTTAGTGCACTGGATGAGGTACACCACATGTTGTGATAGGCATGTGGAGGACCTATGGATCTTGAAAGGTGTGTTGTGGGGGATGTTAATCATTATAGCCATGGAAATATGTCTTCAGGTTTTGCCTCTGTTGTTCATAGAATCATAGAATATCAGGGTTGGACGGGACCTCAGGAGGTCATCTATCTAGTCCAACCCGCTGCTCAAAGCAGGACCAATCCCCAGACTGATTTTTGCCCCAGATCCCTAAATGGCCCCCTCAAGGATTGACCTCACAACCCTGGGTTTAGCAGGTCAATGCTCAAACCACTGAGCTATCCCTCCCCCATGTTCTGGCGGCGTCTGGTGCCACTGTGATTTGGTGTGTCCTGGTCTGTGGGGAGCTTGCTTCTGATGATGAGCTTGGAGAGGTTGTTTAAAGGTGAGAAGAGGGGGTTCAGGGAAGATTTCTTTCAGGATTGGGTCCCCATTGAGTATAAGTTATAGTTGTTTGATGATATGGTTTCTAATGTAGGGTGGTAGGTGACAACTACGGGTGTGCGGTTGGAAGGGGTTTTATTTCTCTATTGAAGCAGGTTCTCGCAGGGTATTTGGGTGGCCCATTCCATGATGCCATCTACATTTCTGGTGGAGTGTCCTTGTGTGGTGAAGGGGGTTTTGAGTGTGTTAAGGTGTGTATCCCTGGACTTTCTCCTTGGAGCATGTTCTGTGGTATCTGAGTGTCTGAAGTCCTCCCATTAGAATAACCTGCTATATTAACTTATTAATGTCCCCCCGCTTGAATGATTTCTGGACTTACCTATAATGTATGATATGGCTTTTGGCATGTGTATTTTGTTTTACTGGAGAAACTCTCTATATCACTTTGTAGGTAATTTATAATAATATAAGATAGGTATTCTCTAGTGATTAAAACAGAGGACTGGGCATCAGGATTCCTAAATGTCACAATATATGGAACCAGTCCTCAAATATGAGGTGTGTGTATTTTTTTTTAAGTTACATCTACATGTAAAGAAACTTCCACACACCTTGAATTCCAGCTTTGTGTTGGTTGTTAACCATCCAATGGTTAACACAACCAGACAACTAGTGGCTGAATAATATATTTCAAGCAGACATAAAATTACATTAGTTTTACTGGTGATTTGTTGTCATGTTTTTTTTTTCTTGCCTCTAACATAATCTCCCCTGGTGACACAGGCAAATCAGTTAATCTCACCGGGCCTCAGTTTACTCATCTGTAAATTAATATAATCCAAGTTGCCTGCTCTGTAAGGCTGTGTTACGAGGTTTAATGCAGTATTGTTTCCAATGTATGTTTGAAATCTTTATATACAAACATCGACTTGAGGGCAAAGTAATATAATTATAATATCCCAACTGGTATTTTGCATTGTCAAACATAAAAAAAGCAGTTAAGAACCACTGGGAGAAAAGATTAAAGAAACAAGCCCACCTGGCTGTTTAGTGAATTAATCTGTATTATAGGTGGAGCTGGTAGTGCCACCTATTAAGGTTGCCCAACACTTACCATTGTAAGACCCTGTTTTCAGTTGCTTATAACTCCGCCAAACTGTAATAATTTGGGCTAAAATGTTGTGTGCCAGGTGCCTGCCTTGGGCTGATTTGGGGGATGGAAAATTTCAGCCAAAATGATTCAGCTGTTTCCAAGAATGCAAATAGGGAAAAATAAGTTTGTACATCTTAAAAAAGACTGCTAACCTTTTCTTTGAAAGCCTAGAGTCTTCGTGCTTTGGAGTAGTGACTTGAAATTTGGCCGGGGAGTTGCCTTTGTTTCAGGGATGTGCCTTCTGCTGTTCTCCATGAAAATCTGTCCAAACTGGGCCAAGTTATAAGCCACTGAAAAATGAACTTTCACATACTCTCTAGGGACTTTTTTAGATTTCAGGTGCTACATTCCCCAAAGATTTCATCCACACTGGCATGCTCCAAACTGGGATTGAGAAGAACTTTCCCTGCAGTTGCAGTTCTGAGCTGTTGATGTCCCAGTCTGAGAACCTGAAATGAGAGCAGGGAACCTGTATCTCCTGCGTTCTCAGTGACCCCATGCGATGCCCAGGCAGTGTGGAGGAGGAGGAAGGTTGCCTGATTCAAATGCAGGTCGCGCAAGAGCTGGACCTGCTGGGACCAGAGGGCTCGGGCATCGGGAGTAGATTGTGACAAAGAGCCACAGAAGGTGGGGAGACTGGGATTGGAGGCTGGAGGGGTGGGGAGAGGGAAAGTAAGAGTGGGTGCTGGAGGGAGTCCGGAAATGGCTGGGCAAGGAGACTGGGACTGAGAACCATTGGGGTGTAGGGTAGGAGGGAAGTGGAAAGGGGAGACAGATCGGATTTCATTGGAAGTTAGTTGCCTAGGCACTCTTCAGAATCTTACTAAACTGCACCTTTACATACCTAAGTATCTTTAAAGATCTGGCTAAATGGCTGTATCACTTCCGGAAATGCGATTTAGCTGTCCTAGTCACTTAGACCCAGATTCGCAAAGGTATTTAGGTGCTTAACTGTCAATGCTGAGCAGAGCAATGCCTGGACACGTTTACAAATCGGTGCCTCAGTTTCCCATCTGCAAAATGGGGATTAAACCTCTTCATCTCATGACTTGTGACAATAAATTTGTGACGCACTCAGCGACTGTAGTGAAGAGTGATGTAAAAAAGCCAGGAGGAAATTGCGAATTCTCTCTCCAGCAGGGCTGGCTCCAGGCACCAGCGAAGGAAGCAGGTGCCTGGGGCGGCCAATAGAAAGGGGCGGCAGTCCGTCCGTTATTGGGCCGGCACGTCCGGGTCTGCGGCGGTAATTCGGCGGCGGGTCCTTCAGTCCCTCTCTTCCTCTTCGGTGGCACTTCGGCGGCAGCTCAATTGCTCCGCTTCAGTCTTTGGCGGCACTTCGGTGGCAGCGCAATCACGTTTTTCTTTTTCTTTTCTTTTCACTGCTTGGGGCGGCAAAAAAGCTGGAGTCGGCCCTGCTCTCCAGAGTGGGGTTTGAGTAGTGTGCGTTACATAAGCCATTGGGCCTCACGCTGAACAATGAGGAGAAAGCAAAATATGAAATTAGCTGCTCATTAAGTGAGCACCATCCACCCTGTACACTGAATGAGGCAGGGGTTCTGTGGGGTAAAAAGGATGCAATCATGTAATTAAAGACTATCATAATACGTATACACAGGGGGGCCGAATTAAGGCTCCTAACTTTTAAGGGCTTGATTTTGCTATCAAGTGCTTAATCATGTTCGTTTAGCTTATTTTTTGTGGGTAATATTATATGTATTTTGACAAATTAATAATAATAATAAATAATATAGAAAGCAATGAATTATTGTTTTTTTTCTGGCACTCTTAATTTTTGTCTTTACCCTCCAATTGGCAAGGCTGTCAAATGCTTTTAAACAGCCACTTTTACCACAGTGGCCTAAAAGAAGTGAATCAGCTCTATTTTCTTCAGTCATGCTGAACACACATTCACCTTTGCTGAGAAACCGTGTAATCTCATTGCTGTGACCCCTGCCTGTCCTCCCCTCCCCACTGTTTAATTGCTCCTTGGTTGCATCATGTGTGAAATTAAATTGGGGGCAGAGACTGCGTTGTTTCTCTGCATAAAAGTTGCCTACTTGCACTCTATAGGGTGCTGTAATATACTTCCATAGCAATTAATAATCATGCATTCTAAAAGGGCTTCTGCCACTTTAACTTATCTGTGGCCACAGCATAGTATTATTAATTTATTATTATTATTATTATATTTTATTATTTGTATTGCAATAGCAACTAGAGGACCCAACTGGGATTGAGGCCCCATGGTACAAGGGGTTGTACAGGCAGATAGGCCCAGATCCTCAAAGATATATGAGCCACTAACTTCATTGAAATCAATGGGAGTTAGGCACCTAAATACCTTTGAGGGAACATGCAACCTTAATTCTGGTGTCGTGCAAGTATGTACTGCAAATACTATCTCTCTAATAACGTTCTATTACTAAAAAGGGTTTTTGTGCACAAACATAAATACCCTTGTGCCTGGTTCTTCACCTTTGCACGTTTATACCTGAGCACTGTCAACACCACCACCAAGGTGGTTGGGCCATTCTGATGTGGCCGCAGTGTACACCCATTCATATTACACAGGGATAAATGACTGCAGGAGGTGCAGGGTGGTGGAGAATCAGTCTCATGGACTTCAGTGGAACTATTCATGTAATTAAAAGAAGTAGAATTTGGCTCAGTATTACGAGCAGGGTTGAGAATTAAAGTGGCCAGATCCTCAGCTGGTTTGAGTGAGCGTAGTGCCATTGAAACCAGTGAAGCTACCCTGATTTAAACCAGCTGAGGATCTACCCCTGAGCAATATATTCAGCAGGAGCAAACCTCACTGTTATTACTCACATGCGCAGTTCATTAGCCTCACAGGTGCAGTTTAAGAGACAGCAGTCAGGTTCTAAGCAGTTTTGAACATTGTGGCTGAATGCTCAAAAGGAAGCATTCACAGAACTGTGGAAAGTTAGGAGCCTACATAGAAGTTAGGAGCTAAATCCTTGTATTCACCCGGTGTGCTTAACTAGTTGTCAGTTAATCTCTCTTTTGCAGGATGCCTCCTGACTTAATAAAAAAAAAAAAAAAATCTACTGCCAGGGTGAGTGAACTTTTGAAAACTACCCTTTGCTTTATTGGTGCTTAGCTACAAGGTTAGCAAACCACAGAAAATTTTAATTCTATCTATTTTTCCAAAGCAGGGGAAGGTACTGATTGATCACACTCACACTGAATTTCAGCTTCCAACCATCAGCAGTTGTTAACCTGGCCCTGTTCAAATGTGTGCATACCATTTTTTTAAAAGCATAAACTATGTAACTTTCCCCCCTTCCCTCTCCCATAGCTCAGAGAAGGACTTTTTGCTCAAACTTTCCAAAAATCGCACCTTGGACAAAGATGGAGCTTAGAAAACTTGAGCCTAAAATGTGTATTGCTTAGAAAGTGAAACATTGTGTAAAACTGGGCTGGGGTAGAACTCCCAGAGGATTACATCTGTATGCTCTGTACGGTATTGTACTGTATTTGAAGACAAACACTCCCTAACTCCTGATGTGCAGCAGTTCCACCCGTCTTGCCATTTGGGTCCTAGTTCTTGCTAATACGGTCTCCAGTAGGTAGTCCATTCAGCTTCTCTCCCTCCTTGTCCGGCAGATTCTCAGAGCTGGGCAAACTCCATTCTCTGTAAGGGGATTCTGCATGAATGTTTTCCCCAAATGTCATTCTACTCTCTGCTCTGGGAAAGGAAGTGGCTATCCTTTTTCTTTAGGAACTTTTGACTAATGTGAATTTTCTGTATAAAATCCATTTTCATTCAAAGGGAAAAGAAAAGGTCCAACTTCCAACTGTGTTTTGCTTGAAAATCGGCCTGTTTTTACCTGGAAAATTGTCCCGTCTTTGCACGAAAACAAGGATTGGAAAACTGTCCCTTTTGGGAGTTCGTTACAAAAATGCAGAAACCCCACGCGTGAAACGCTTGCGTCATTTAAGTCAATGGCAAAATTATCATTGACTTCAGTGGAGTCAAGGTTTCACCCCACCAATTCTGAGAGGCTTAGCATTCTGTTACAGTATTTCAGGCACTTCTGTGGACCACCTGTTTCCTCTCAGCTGCGCCATCACTCTGCAGCCCATCAGCCAGGCTTTATGGAATTGTCTCTGATGTTCTCCTTCCTCGCTGCCCCACTAGAAAACGGTTGTGGGTATGTCTTGGGCCCTTCTTCTAAGTCTCCTTCTCTCCCATCCCCTTTTCCTGCTGCTGCTACAATTGTCCCTTTAACCTGCTTCCAGCAGGCTGCTGAGAGACGGGATCGCCCAGGCATTGCAATCATTAACCTGATCACAGAGCCAGAGCGCTAGACCCGGCTCCACACTAGTAACAGCGGCCGCATAATAATCAAAAGAGCAGGAGAAAGTGAGTGCTGGAGAAGAGTGGGCATTTATTATTGTTGTTCCTAGCTCTGCCACAGCCTGTGTCTGAAAGAACCAGGAGCTGGAGCAGCTGTTGCACTGAGTGGTGCTGCCGCTGAGTTCAGTAACCATAGCAACAGCATCAGCACCATCACCATCCTCCTCCTCCTCACTCATTCTCCTCCTCCTTAGCATCATCAGTACCAGGAGCAGGAGCAGCAGCAGCAGCCCTGACAGGAGCCAGAGCCCAGCAGCAGGAACTGCAATCCGCCAACTGCCTTTCTGTACCTGCTCCATCGACACCAGCAGCAGTAACCACAACCTTGCTTCCTACTGGGAGAGGGAGAGAGTGTGTTGAGGGAGGACCCCGCAAAGACCCAGGTAAGATCAGCTGTGCTGCTTGCAAACTCTTCCCTTGATCAGTGCAGTTTTCTGTACGTGTGTGTATTGCTAGTTTATTGGCTCTCTTGTTTCAAAGGCATTTTAATGACATTTCAACCAAGCATGTTGTCCAAAGCATGTTTTGCTATCTTTGCCATACAGACCCTCTCTCTCCACCTCCCCCCAACACGTGAAAAATAATAAATCCCTGTAATATTCCAGTGAGAGTGGTTAGAAATGGGGGGATCAGGGGACACAACGTGATCCGAGCATGAACGACTCAAGCTCTCTGCTTCAAAATAAAAGTGAAGGGTTGCAATGAAGCAAAGGTCGACGTAGCAATAAATAACCCTCTGAAAAAAATAATCCAGGCAACAATGCTTTTCCCGCTCCTCACTGCAGAGAATAAATTCCTCGGGTCATATTTAGGAGAGATCTGTAAAAAATAGAGGTGTGTGTATAGGCTAGAGAGGAAACTTCATTGTAATCTGTAACTGAAAGAGTCATGTTACGTGCTTTAAAATAAAAGTAAATAGTTGTACTAACACTAACGTTGTCATAGCTATTAATAATCATTTTAAAAAATACTTACCAAAATGTTCAGCCCTTCCTATCTTAAAAAAAATGTAATGAGTAAGAAATAAGGGAAACTCACTGGATCCATATATAGAAAAACATACATTGGGTGCATTTAAAAAGGGTAAAGATCAGCAATAATGCAAAGACGGGTGTGGAAATTAATCCTCATTTAACTCACAAATAAATAAAAATGCCATGCAATGCCCATATGCAAACTTGTATCATGCTGAAAGTGTGAGTGTGTTTGTGGAGAGGGTAAAAGTAAGTTGAAGCCAAGTGGTAACTGTTTGCTATGTAATGACTGCAGAGAGCTCTTTCCACTTACACGTAACTAATATTTTTTTGCAGCAGTAAGGAGAGATAGAGACGTCAGCAGCTATCTCCTCCTCCCACCCCCGCCCCCGCCCACCCTCGTTATCACTGCCTGCCTGGTTGGAAATGTACTTCACTGTAATGACAATCAGCATTTCAATAAAAAGGAGCCAGACATTAGCTCAAAGTCGTACCCATGAAAAATTATAACCCTGCTTCTGCTTCATACTTATGCTCTGAGGGTGGTCTGGATGTGAGGTAGCCATGGCTAAACTGCACCTGTCTTCATGTTGAACAATGATAGAGAAGGAGCATATGGGTCCCAATCCTGCAAAGCCCATTGAAATCAACAGGAACTGGAGGTGCTTTTGCACCCTGCAAGAGGCACCGAAGGTGTCACAGAATCATGCCCCTTATTTCTCTGTCATATGTAATACACACTACTTACACAAGCTGTTGTGAAGCACAGCATATACACAGCTCACCCTGATGGAGAAAGTGCTGTAGAACTGACAGAGAACTACATCCCTGCTGTGGAATTCTATAGGATGGATTAAAAAACCTGTATGGAGATTAGCATTCAGAATCCAATTCTGTAGACTTGCAGAGTAATTTCCTTAGAACCCTCTCGATATCATCGTTATTAAAATCTATAGGACTTCTCCATAAGAGGATGTTTGGCCTTATTAATAAAAGTATTTTAAAATAGCCAGGTATAATTAGAAGGGCTGATTTTTGGTCCTCGTTCTAATTAAATCTATCTACCATGAAACCATAGGTCCCTGGATGACATCCACTAGGATATCCTGGCCATATCTACGATATATCTTTGGACGGGTTTGATTTCCTGTTTTAAGGCTAGAGATTATTATAATGTTGGGAACCCTCTTTTGCAATGATATGTCTTGGAGAGGATGGGTCAGGGAAAAAAACCTGCAGTAATAGGAACCTGAACCTGATCGTGCTTATGATGCTGATAAATCAATTGCAGCATTTTAATCAGTTTTATACACGTTGCAGGGATATCAAGCACATCATCAAGAGGGAACATCGTAAAGAATGAAGCAGAGTGACTATTTCATCAGTGCAAACAAATGATTAAAGGTCAAGGGGCTTTGAGATTACACATAATGTCCCCAAAATATTATTCTGAATTATTACTTAGCTGCTAGCTGGAGGCGTATGATTACATAGAAGCCAGCACTATATATACGCTGACTCCTGATTACTATGGGGCTGCAAAACTTCTCTTAAAAAACAGCTCTAGGAAAGGCAGGAAATCAGTGTATTTATAGCAAAGCAATGCTCATATAAAATCACAGTGTGTTGAGAGATGGAAAATGCTGTCAGTTTATGGAGAGTCAATCCAGTGTTTAGTGTTTGTATCCGTGTAAATGTAAACAGTCAGGGTGCTAGGCACTTAGGGTGTATCTACACAGTGATAAAAAATCTGCGGCTTGTCCGGCTCAGATGACTCGGGCTTGGAGGGCTCGGGCTTTGGACTGTAAAATTGCTGTGTAGACATTTGGGGGGGGTTATCACTGCGTAAATGTACCCCTAGAATAACTGATTTTTATATTCAGGGCCAGCCAACACTTCCAGCTGACAGTCATTACCCCCCACTTCCTCAAATTAGAATCTTAGGAGAGGATTTTCCTTGTATCAAATGGCTTGTTGTCTTATATTACCATTTTGTGCTAATATGGAAGGACACAATCTCTCTTACTTTGTACTTGGAAGTTAAGGGTTGGACTCTTGATGACCATCTAGCATTGGTATGTGGCACTGTTCTAGGGGGGAAAATGCTATTTTGGTACCTAAAGATATTAACTATCTTTTAAAAATCCAGTTCCTTTTTTCATTAGTCCTCAATGGAGCTTAGAACACAATCAGGCTTGTATGGTAGCTGCCATTAAAAAGTCAGCTTTTGTCAACAAGTTGCAACCGTCATTTCTGAGACACAGCAGCCAATTTCCTCTTATACGTGTAGAGGAAACTGCCATGTTCCACATGCCACTGTGTGGTACTATTTGGCAAGTGATTCTTCATTGCTGGTGAACAATGTATCTGATATTGTTTGATATGTTTTAAAATTCATCTTCATTTTATTTAGAGGCTTTGGAGAAAATTTGGTTTTACTCAGATTAATTTTCCCCTTTATTTTTTCTTGTCTCAGTATTTGAAGTGGTATGTCCTTTTAACTGGGTAAAATCAGGTTTTTAATAAAACAGACAAATTAGTTATGGCAAAGGATTGCAAGGTGATCCAGGGTAATATTTTCAGAGATGCTAAGCAGCTGTCTACTGTGGTCCCTTTGGAATTAAAGGGAGATATGGGGCCTCAGCAACTCAAGGGATCAACCCCTCTAATCCATCTCCCCTGTCAGGGGAAGATTGTTCCTTGCTAGATATGAAAAAGAACCACACATCCTAAATACAATTTGACCCATGCTAACACAATGTAGATCTTTGTCCCTATGACTGGGTGTACCAGGCCCTTTGAGGCCCCCTGTTGGAGGCCTTGTGGTCCGACCTAACCCTGCCCCCATGAAAGAGCAGTGAAAGTGGGTCCTCCATGCCTGCCTAGAAAGGCTGCAGGACACAGCCAATCAGAGCACAGCGGGCTGAGATAAAAGGAGCTACAGGGGCTAAGCAGGTCAGTCACTGTCTGGAGCCAGAAGGGGGGAGAAGGAGAGAGGCTGTGTCTCTCTACAGGTAAAGAGTCGTGGGAGAGACCTGTTTAAGCAGGGAACAGAGAGCCCTGGGGTAAAGGTGAAGAGGAAGAGGCCCAGCGAATAGCAGCAGCAGTGGCATTACAGGGAGCAGTCTGGGGCTGTTATTTGTAGGGTCCCTGGGTTGGGATCTGGAGTGGTGAGTTGGCCTGGGTCCCCCCACGGGCAAAGTGGTCAAAGACCCCAGAAGGGGACAAGTTTTGTTTAGAAGCCCAAGCACAGGGCTGGAATTTACAGGGCTCAAGGATGGGCCTGAAGAACCTGCAGAGGGCCCACCATTTGCTGAAGTAGGCTGAATTTGAAGGAGTGACCTGGCTGGAGAGCTGGGGTTATAAGAACCGATAAAGGCTAGGAATCTCCAGAGAGAAAGCCCTGGGGGCACTTCTCTATACCAGGGCAGGCACAGACTTAAAGCTAGCACAGAGGGGGCTGAGGATGGAGCCCGGAGACAGGGCTGTAGATGGTAACCAGGGCACAGAGGCTGGCCCTGTTGGACCTTTTACTCTGGTTTTGTTTGTGTATATTGGCGGTGTGTGACTTGGCTGGAGGGCTGGGCCACTGAAGATTCACCTGAGGAGGTTAACAGCTGACAGGGGGTACCGGGGGCAGAGAAAGAGAGAGCGTGCAGGAGGTGCTCATGAGAGAGGAGTGTCTCCTATCACAGCCTCCTCTAGTGGCCATCTCACTGGAGAGTTTGAGGGTCTGTCAGTGTTCACAACTTTAACTGTGCAGGTCCCAGGTTTGCCCCCAGTATGTTAACCTAAGTGGGGTTAATGAAAAAAGCCCTCTTTGCCAGACTCTAGGTGTGCTTTGCTCTGGATCCACACTTCACAGTTGGAGCCCCTCCCTGTTATGCAATGTGTGAGGTTGTATTTTCCTGAATGTGTACAGGCTGCTTGCATCCAAGCACGTGACTAGCCTGCCATTATGGTTGAAGTTTCATGCTTATTTCCTGTATTCTACCCTGGACCAACTCCCTCCCTCCCTTGCACATTGACCGTGCTCTACATACTCTCTGGAGGAAGCTGTGCCTGGTCTCCAGGAAGATCTTTGCTAACACTGTTCCAGGAGGTAAGGCGTTGGGATGACCAAAGTGTGGCTCCGGTTGCTATGTTGCTCTGAGCCCTGTCTCAAAAGGTCAATTTAATCAACTTGGTGACACGCCTGATCTCAGCCCGCCTAGGGAATGAGACACAGGTTGATGTCTTCCAAACCTAAATCCAAGGGATATAATTTTATTCCCTTTCTGATCCTAGCATTAGTGCCGGCAATGCTAGTGACTCTATTGTTCTGGAGTTTTACTTCTCTAGTGTCTGATTGAGCTTCTCAAGGAAGTGCAATCTGCAGTGTGGAAATTCCAGTTTCTTTCATTCTAACCAGTGTGCTGCTGACATTGCTGTGTTGTATCAATCCATGTTAGTGGAGAACTCTTTGTTTCTTTATTTTTTGCCACAAGGATCTGCCACTAAACTACCTGTAAAACTGTTCTCTTCTGTGCTTCCCCCCGAATTCATGCAGGCTGAAAAAATGTGTATGTGTGTGTGTGTGTGTGTATGTGTTTGTTTTTAACCTGGTTGCTGCCTTTCTGCCCCAGAAGAACAGGATCCTTCCTTCTTCCAAGGAGAACTACAGCCAAACCCTCATTCCCTTGAAATGGAAGTGCAAAGAACCCAATATCATGTAAATCACTCAGGACTCCTTAGAGATGAAGGGCACTATATATAAATACCATACCCTGATTTTTTTTTTTATAGTTTTCTAGTTGTGACACGACAGTTGTTTAATCGCCCCTGCAGAAGGTTAGAGGAATGGGATTAGGGTCAGGTGAGCAGCAGTTTGGTGTTTGGCGAATACTAACTGTCCATTTTTGTAACCGTCCTCTTTGTTGTATTCACAAACACTTTTTTGATATACACGTTGTAAATGCATGACTAAATGTTATTAGTTTTTATTATTAATGAATTGTAATGAACTGGCTAGCGTGTGTGTATGTATATATACCACTGCTCAGGAATGCATGAATCAGAAATGCTTGTCTGTATGTTATAGACTGCCAACACATAGCGGAGATTCTCCTTAGGTTAAGCGCTAGGACCCTGTGCTTCTGTTGCATGCAGACCCGAGCTCTATCCCCACTGTGACCATGAGGTTTTTACGGAGTCATTGGCCATGTTGTTGCACACCAGGTGAAGTTCCTAGGTAGCTGCTGTTTGTTACATTGTGACCTGGTGCTGAGGTGCTAAGTCTCTCCTATATTCACTCAACACCTCCTAGGATCCGGCTGTATCTTTATTTCACTTGTTTGGAAAACGTGTACCTGAGCCAAAGCGCCTATGTGATATTTCCACTGACTGCACAGTCTACTTGGAAGAGGGCTAGTTTCTGTTGGATATTTCTTTTTAAATGCATCGGTGGTATCTAGCACACAGCAGCGTGTGTGGAATTTTATGTGTAAGACTGAGACCTGCTCCTTGGCTTTCTACTGCCCCAATGGAGCTGCATATTTATCAGGTGCGATGCATCAACCAAACAATATTGAGTCCATGTCAATGAGTTGTTGACAGGTACTATTGTCAATTTGTATTTTCAATATGTGAAGGATACAGAAATCCAAGTACGGTACCTTTCTAAGAGCTATTTCTTAAAGAGGAGAGCAAGAGTATCCACACTTAACTCTTCAGACTCTTCTACAAGCAGGATATTTCCTTAGTACCAAAAAGATCAAGAGCTCAGAGCAGGGCCGCCCGGGGGGGGCAAGTGGGGCAATTTGCCCCGGGCCCCGCAGAGGCCCCCACGAGAGTTTTCAGGGGCCCCCATGAGAGTTTTTGGTGGGTCTTCGGCGGCAGGTCCTTCAGTGCCGCCGAACACACCCGGATTGAGTGAAGGACTCGCTGCCGAAGACCCGGAGCTTATTCCGCTCCGGGTCTTCGGTGGCAATTCAGCGGCGAGGGCTCCTTCCGCTCCGGGTCTTCGATGGCAGTTAGGCGGCGGGGGCTCCTTCCGCTCTGGGTCTTCGGCGGCAGTTCGGCAGTGGGTCCTTCACTTACTCTGGGACCCGCCGCTGAAGTGCCCCAAAGACCCGGAGCGGAAGGATCCCCGCCGCCAAAGACCCCAGGCCCCCTGAATCCTCTGGGCGGCCCTGTCTCAGAGGCTCTGATTCTCTAAAGAGTATCTGTGTGGGCCCACTGCAGGATTGGGACCCTGACCATAATCCTGTCCTCCGTTACCTTCATCCTCCCTGTGCTTGTTTATATCCACCAGCCATCTCTCATTGGCTACTAACATTGTAAACTCTTTGTGGCAGGGGCTGGCTTTTTCTTGCAGGGGGGTAAAGTGTCTGGCGCGCAATGGTGCCTTTCTTCTGATCAAAGGCTTTATTCTCTACCCCAGTACATATCATAATATCACTGAGATGGTACATGAGGAATGCTCCCATTGGGTTGACTTGGCGTTTTTCTGGTTTTAATGGTATGGTGTTGGGCCCAGCAAATAAGAGTTCCCGAAGTGGCATTCACTTCATCACAAATGGCTACTGGACAGTCACAGGATAAATCCCATTCTAAATGCTGTGCCTGGATTCCTGATTGCTGTGCTGGATCCAATGGTTTTGCCTGTTTTCTTCACATAAAGGGGCCTCATTATGGTGTGTGGTGTTTTTGTGTGTGCGCGTGTAACTTATTAAGTAGGGGATTCCATTATGAGACATCTCATTTCAATGAATTATTTCTAGCACAATAGTGAATAGACAAGGGGGAAGATACAAACAATGGGCCCAAGCACTCCTGTGTGAGCAGTGGGGTGTCATCTGCCTTCTCAGGGCCCCATAGATAGCTGTCCTGTGGGGCTGGGATCAGCATGGGAACAGGTAGGGACTGGGCAGTTTGGGAGACGGAAGCTGTAGGCTGGGTAGGTCAAAAGGGCTTCATATTGTTCCCCACGTGACCCTGTGGATTTTCCAAAAAAAGGAGATACCGCCTAGGGTCAGATTACTTTCACCTAGAAGGTGCTTCTGTAGTAAGAATCGTAGAATTATAGGGTTAGAAGGGACCGTAAGTGTCTTGCTCTGAAGGGGACTATTGGAGACACAACTACAATAGAACCTCAGAGTTGCAACCATTTTGGGAATGGAGGTTGTTTGTAACTCTGAACAAAACATTACGGTTGGTCTTTCACAAGCTTTCAAACTGAACATTGACTTAATACAGCTTTGAAACTTTACTATGCAGACGAAAAATGCTGCTTTTCCTTTTCTTTTTTTTTTGTTTGTTTAACACAGTACTGTACTGGCTTTTTATTTTGTCTCTGCTGATGCCTAATTGTGTACTTCTGGTTCCAAATGAGGTGTGTGGTTTGCTAGTCAGTTTGTAACTCTGAGGTACTACTGTTTTGCGGAGGTTAGGGCCCTCCACACATACATTGTGGTGGACCTGTGTGATTGCTGTAGGGTGACCAGATGAGAGACTTGAAATATCGGGACACGGGGGGGGCTCCGGCGGCGGGGGGGGGGGGAACGAGAGCCAATGGCGGAGCAAAAAAAATAAAAGAAAAAAGAGCCGCTGGAGCATAGGAAAAATTGGTGGGGGCTGAGCACCCACCGGCAGTTCCCCGCCCCGCCCCTCACCGCACCAGTTCACCTCCGCCGCCTCTGAGCGGGCTGCTGCGTCCTGCTTCTTCCCCCTCCCTCCAGCGCTTGCGCCGCCATACAGCTGATTCGCGCACGCCTGGGAGGGAGGGGGGAGGAGGAGGAATGTGGCATGCTTGGGGAAGAGGTGGGGCCAGGGCGGGGATTTGGGAAAGGATCCAATGGGGCAAGGAGGGGATGGAGTCGGGGGCATGAGCCTGTGCGCCGGAGTGCAAAATATCGGGACAATTCGCGTCCTGACCGAACATCGGTCGGGACACGGGACAAACAAGTAAATATCGGGATGTCTGGTCACCCTAGATTGCTGCCTTTTGGCTGACACGATGATCAAACCAGGGACCTCCAGTGCTAAAGCGGGGGACGGGAGGGGAAGCTGCTACAGCTTGAGCTCGAGAGCCAGGCTATGGAGCTGGCGCTGTTGCAGACTCAGATCCTCTGTGGATCAGGCCCAGTGTGATCTGTAACACGCACTGACCAGTGGGTTACTTCTGTACCGCTCATTCATTTCCATAGCACTCTGTTTTACTATGGCATGCGGCCCTCAATTATACCAAGTCATATGGAATCACATCTGACTTAGGGTACATCTACACTACAAGGGGGAGTCAATTTAAGATACGCAAATTCAGCTACGTGAATAGCGTAGCTGAATTCGACGTATCACAGCCGTCTTACCCCGTTGTGAGGACGGCGGCAAAATCGACTTCTGCGGCTTTTTGTCGGCGGCGCTTACTACCACCTCCCCTGGTGGAGTTAGAGCGCCGATTCGGGGATCGATTGTCGCGTCCCAACGGGACGCGATAAATCGATCCCCGAGAGGTCGATTTCTACCCGCCGATTCAGGCGGGTAATATAGACCAGACCTTAGTCCCATTCCAGTCAGTTGCATATCAGCTTTAAGAGAGTTGAGCAGGATTTGGTACACAGAGCTATCTGGGGCTCTGTGGATGTGGGAGGTCTGAAAGCAGTTTGTGGCCCATATTATACTTTGTAAATCAATTTTACAACAAGAAAAACTACAACCTCATTTATTTCCTTTGTCTCTCCATCTCAGCTGTAAACATCTCTTTTTGTCTGGAGCTCACCATTGTTTCCCTTTTCACTTCTCTCTCCCGCTGCAGCTGTGTTGACGCTACACTCTGTCAGGGTGCAGTTTGTAGGATAGATGGTAAAAGCAATAACGTTCCATTGTGTTACATTTCATAGTTGCCTTCATGCATGTTTGGCCTGACCCTGCACAACTGACTTTAATCGGACTCTGGACATTGATTTTAACAGGGGTAGGCTCAAGCCCAGTATTGCAAAAGGCTTTTCAAGGAAGATAATCCACAATTTAGGAGCAAAGGAAGATTGAGAAGTGATTCAGCATGTTTCAGAGAGAACCTAATGCGAAACCCATCGAGTCAATGCAGATGTTTCCATAGGCTGCAGTGGGCCTGGGGTCCAGCCCAGAAGAAAGTTATGGAGAAAGGTTAAAAAACTAAGTGGTGCAGTATGAATGCCAGAGTGACATAAGAGCAGCCATACTAGCCCAGACCCATGGTCCATCTAGCCCAGTATCCAGTCTTCTGACAGTGGCCGCTGCCCGATGCTTCAGAGGGAATGAACAGAACAGAGTAATTGTGTGATGCATCCCCTGTCATCCAGTCCAGCTTCTGGCAGTTGGAGGTTTAGGGACACCCGGAACATGGGGTTGTGCCCCTGACCATCTTAGCTAATAACCATTGATGGACCTATCCTCTATGAACTTTTCTAACCTTTTTTTTTTTTTTTTAACCCAGTTACACTTTTGGCTACCAGTGTCCCTTGGCAATGAGTTCCAGAGGTTGACCTTTAATGATGTATGGAGAGAAGAGCCGTGAGGACAGATACTGGATGAGTAGGCAGAGGAGAGGGTTCAGCGATCAGAGATGTAGGGTGAAGTGACTTCAGAGGGGCTATGTTTGGTGGTAAGGGATTGGAGGATTGGCACTAAGGGAGTACAGTAATGGTCTCAGTATTTTGGTGTGGTAAATTTTACAAGAAAAAGGGGGCATTAACCCTGACTGGATTACAAGTCAAATATATTTTTTGTCTTACGGAAAGAATAAGATGCCTTTGGAATAAACCACTGGGAAATGATCAGCGAGGCTCCCATGATTTTTCCAGTCGTGCTGTAATGGAACGCTGTCTTTCTTTAGGTGACTCACGGTGGTAGAGAATGACATTAGTGCTTTAATAAACATACAGCGCTGAGTGCATTGTCTCAGCTCAGCTAATAATAACACTCTAAATGAGAGACAGAAAGTGGAATAAATCACATCATAATTCAGAATGCAGAAATAGTCGCTGCTAGAGGAACTAAAAATATACAACCGTATAACCCTAACACCTACAGTGGCATACTGGCAGAGGCAGGGTGTGGGCTGGCTGGCTGGCTGGCTAGGAGGGAGATGCTCACTTGTCCTGGATGTGATTCATACAGCTGGTGTCTTCCTTGGCTACTCAATAAGTGGCTTCACAGGCTCCCTATGTATTGGGGAGCACTGGGTTAAAGGTAGGGCTCCAATAAACCACACAAACTACAATCTGAATTGTGGGGAGGCAGGAAGCTCCATCTGGGGGTGTGCGGTGTCCCAGGGGTGTGCCCCAGTGCCAAGCCTGTTACTTACAGTACTGTGCCTAGGGAAGAGGCCTTACTCCTATCTGAGAACCATAGGGTTAGAAGGGACCGCAAGGATCCCCTAGTCTATGCCCTTGCCGAGATGCAGGATTTGTTGTATCTAAACCATCAAAGGCAGATGGCTATCCAGCCTCCTTTTGAAAACCTCCAGTGAAGGAGTTTCCACAACCTCCCTAGGCAGTCCGTTGTTTGTTTTGTTTTATTCTCTCCCCCCCCCCCCAAAGACTTATAACTGGTCCAAATTTTGGCAGACTTTCACAGGGTGACGAAGGGCATGTCTCTGATATGAAGGTCACCCCTTCCAAATTTCAAGTCCCAGTTCCAAAGAATGGGGGTGCTAGGGTGCCTCAAATAGCAGGTTGCCTGATTGATTTAATTATTTTTAGTATTGCACAGCGGTGTAGTTTTCCTTGTCCTGTCCATGGAAACAGCTTCAGCCAAAATGGTTCCGTTATCTACAAAAATTCGACCGGTCCAGACACAAAACACACAAAATTTCAGCCCTTTGGGAATAGTTGAAATTCAGCAAAGTTCTAAGCAACTGAGAACAGGATCATGTACTGGAAAGTGTTGGGCAACATTAATAATAGGTGGTATTACCAGCCCTTCATCTGATCAATAACTTGTTCAGAACCCCTTAATCCATAAGAGTATTTAAAATGAACTCAAGGACCAGCCATGCGACTAAGGAGTAGTCCCTGTGTTCATCTAGCACTTTGGAATCTCTAGGGATAGAAGGTTTCATATCAATATAATGTTTAATGAATTAGTGGTATGAGCTGCGAGGGGAATGTCTTAGTCTGGATGAAGTGTAATTGTGTCCGCTCGCTATTCTCCTCTCCAATTTTGGTATTGATTTTTTTTCTTGACAAAGGGCTCTTCAGGCATGGCCTATGCCAGATGTACAATGTGTGCAAGGTGACTTCTTCCACACACAAAACCATATTAGAAGATTGCAGCTAGGCAGTAATAAGAGTTCTTTCTCTCTCTCTAATGTAGATGTGCAGTGAGCAGAATTTGAAAATCATTACACATTTTCCAGGAGAGATCAGAGATGGCAAATTTCGACACATGGAAAGAGCAAATACAGAAGCTCTCATTGCATGGAAAAGCCCTGCAGAGAAAATGGTCTCATTTTTTTGAGACCTTGTGTGAGATTAATTTAGGTTTTATTCTATTTTTTTTCTTATTATTCAGATAACTCTCAGTTCTGAATACTAAAAAGATGAGACTGTAAGGACCACGTGGAACGAAGAGTTGGCATGGCCTAGCTGACTTTTTTTTCCTGACAAATTAACCATCAAGTTAAATCTGGGACATATGCTTTGAGTGTGTGAGTGTAATTTTATACTCTCTGTAGTATACTATCACTGGCAATGGAATCCTAGTTCATCCTGAGGGGACTAAAGACAGCAGTTTTTCTCAGTCAGAAACCATATACAGACTAATCTCAATATACATTCTATCTATATCTATATAATGATACTCCTGGGGGAATTCTGCTCCACTGCGCATGCGAAGAATTCAGGTCCCCTGCAGATTTCTTTGCTTCTCCGCAGAAAAATCCCTTTCTGACAGGGAAGCTGCAAGAGCAGTCATGTACCATTCCCTAGCTGCACAGGTACATCGTTTCAGGCACCCAGAGCAGTCGGCAGAGAGGTAAATCACTTCAGGGCTGGGGACACCTCAGCCAGTAGCTCCCACCCTGAGCCAGGATCAGCTGCTAGTCCCATCTGGGCTGGAGGCAGGAGAGGATGGGACTTCCTCTTCCCCTGCATGGAGTGGCTGGAGCTGTGTCACACCCACCCCCAGAAACCTCCCCTAGCGGCAGGAAGCTCAGCATCCTCCTCTGCTTCCTGCCCCCATTGCTCCTCAGCTGCGGGAGGAGGGGTCACTGTTCAGGGAGCTGTTCCCCCATCTGCCCAACCCCTGTGCATCTGGACTTCCCATACCCAGACGCCCCCACCAAGCCTCACCCCGTACACCCAGAATCCGCCTAGTCCTCCATGCCTGAACTCCATCCCATTGACCCTCAACCCCTGCATCTGGAGCCACCTTGCACCCAGATGCCCTGCTTCTGGACCCCCATCTCTGCACCCAGACCTCCCTGCACTCAAAGTCCCACCCTTATGAGCTCCACCACCATGAGGCCACACATTGACCCCCACACCACTGACCCCCCTGCAATTAGCTGCACCCCACCCCACCAAGCCCCACTCCCCCAGCACCCAGACCCCTCCCCTGAGCCCCAACCACCTTCACCTGGAAGCCCCTGAAGAGTCCCATTTCCCCTGCACCTGGAACACCCCCCCCAAGAAGCCTCTGTGCATCCAGATCCCCCCCACACACACCTAGACTCCCCTACCCCCACTCAGCTGCCTGCATCCTGATTGTCCCGCACAGAATCCTCTCACCCCACACCTGGATCCCCCCCACACTGAGCCCCTCCACACTTGGATCCTGCCTGGTTGAGCCTGCCTGCCTCACACCTGGTGCGCTTGGCGCAGAGGGGCAGGGCCCCAGGGTGTTTCTGAGGGTATCTCCTTGCTTGGGTTTTCTTTAGCTTGTTTGCTGAATTTTCAATTTCTGTGTTAACCTTAAGGATCTTTTACAGACTCTGCTCTGCTCCTGTCTGCATCGGTTGTCTAGGGTGTGGCCATTATTCACTGCTCCCTCTTGTTGTGTAGACTTTGTCTACACAGCAAAAGCTGCATGTGGGACAGCCTACATGAGCTAGCTTGAATCCAGCTAACATGGGTCACAACAACAGTGCCGAGAGAGCACTACGGGCTTCAGAGCAAGTATGTACCCAGGTCCCTGCTGAACTTGTATTACCACTCTGAAGCTGTACTGTCTTCTCTGCTCTTGCTAGCTGGATGAAAGCTAGCTAGGGCAGGCAAGCCCACGCACAGCTTTTGCTGTATGGACATACCGTTAGATGCTTATGAATGATGAACCATTTTGCTGGAGAAGTGTAGCTTGTATTCAGTGGCACTGTAAGCAATATGCAAGCCTCTAGCATTAGTCTTTCAGACTACCTATTTAGTCTGACTATTGGCTTGGCGTGACAGCCGGTCCACTGATTCAGTGACCAACTTACGTGTGAGCTTGCCACTCCGCTTGTGATTGCTGGGCTGGCATTTGTTGGTGCAATTCCATAGGAAGGATAATGGGGGGGGGAGCTCCTTTGTGTCGGTAAACGTAATGCATGTAGTATGAGAGGTGCACACTAATCACAAATGTTGAGAGGAATTCAGTATCATTTTGTAGAGAAGTACTATATCTTGATGTTTCATCAATACTTAGATGCTGTGTGCATGGATGTGCTCACGCACTTGTAATAGATTGTCTCTTTTGACTAGAATGGTTAGTTAATATTCAGGGCCTTGCCAGTTTGTTTCTGTCAGATGAAATTGATTGATTGTGACTGAGATTTTGTTATAAATAAAACAGGATTGCACCGAAGTCTTGTTTCCCCGAACACAGTGGAAATGAACAACAGCAAGCAGCTTACTTGCTTGGAAATCCATGCCTGTCTTTCCCATGAGTACTGTTCATAGCAGAAGCTCTGTCTTTTTGCTTCCTCCCCAGGGCCATGTTCATGACTGCGTCTCTTGATTTCTGTATCTCATGGATAGACATGTCCATCTGCAGCCAATCCATCCCCTAGTCTGTCTTTTACAGTCAGTCGCTGGGAAAGCCCTTAGCCAACACGGCTTAGCTTCTGATTGGCTTTGCCATGCAGCCATTTGCCTCGAGTAGTGGCTCCCTATTGTTTCGAGCTATCACGATATAAAGGGGCATTGAATTGTTCCTTCAGCTTAGCCTGATAGGTGTGTGTATATAGGATACCCATCAGCTTTAACAAGGTCTATGACTCTCTGCAGATCAAAGATCTTTGAAGACTTTGATTCCCACAGGGATGGGGTGTATTTCCAAACGGTATATCAGCATCATTGTGAAGGGACTTCAGTCTTAAGGCTGCTTTCCTACAATTGTTGGTACATAGGCAGTCTGCTCTGTCCTGAGTCCCACTGACTTCAGTGTGACTTCATGTTGCCAAAGCAGTTGATCAAGCTGTATTAGGGCTTGTCTACACTGGCAATTTACAGCACTGCAACTGTCTTGCTGAGGGGTGTGAAAAGACACCCCCCCCCCGCCGAGCGCAGCAAGTTTCAGCACTGTAAAGCGCCAGTGTAAACAGTGCACCAGCGCTGGGAGCTACACCTCTTGTGGAGCCATGACTGCCATGATTACACAAGCCACATTAAAGCACTGCTGCGGCAGCGCTTTAGTGTTGCCAGTGTAGAGTAATCCTTAGGCCTGGTCCACACTACCCCCCCACTTCGGACTAAGGTACGCAAATTCAGCTCCGTTAATAACGTAGCTGAATTCGAAGTACCTTAGTCCGAACTTACCGCGGGTCCAGACGCGGCGGGAAGGCTCCCCCGTCGATGCCGCGTACTCCTCTCGCTGAGCTGGAGTACCGGCGTCGACGGCGAGCACTTCCGGGATCGATTTATCGCGTCTAGACAAGACGCGATAAATCGATCCCAGAACATCGATTGCCTGCCGTCGGACCCGGAGGTAAGTGTAGATGTACCCTTAGTTGCAGCACTGGAACCTTGATTTTCAAAGTGGCTGATAATTTTGTTATTGAATGGCTGTCTTGGGGGACATATATGCCAAGTGCCTCTGACTCCTGGCAAAACTGATAAGAGTTTTGAGCATTCAGCACCTGTGAAAACCAGGCCCAAGATGTTGTAAGTTGATCACCTAAAATCTGTGGAACACTGAATGAATAGAAAATTTGGGCCTACACAACTAGGCCCCAGTCCTGCGTTCTTCTCATACCCAGTACTGCTACTGGTGTCAGGAGTTTTGGATGCATAAAGAATTCGGAATGCAGGATGCTGGTTTGTTGCATGCATTCCTGCAGGCCATATTTCCAAAGGTTTGCCACTTTTGAAACCCATTGTACAAATTTTTTTCTCCTTTGGAAAAGGACAGGACTTGCTCCTGCAGTAGTATGCTGACAAGGTACATTAAATTGTTGATTGCCCCCCTCCCCTCAATGCCAAATATAGTGCTTGATCCTGCACGTCCCATAGTCACATGAGTAGTACCCCATGAGCAGTCCTATTAACTTTAGCGGTTGCGGGATCATCCCCTGGGTTATTGGCCTAAAACCAATATGGCTGCAAGAATTGTTCCCATTTTTACATGCTACAAGTTGGTGGGAGGAGAGGCAGGGGATTAGAAAAGATTCTTCTCCTTAATCATTTTAAACCGTACATCTCAATATTTGCTTGTTAGTTTTTATCCAATTTCAACAAATCTAGCATGAGACCAAAGGCAGGGTTTTATTAGTCAATTATGTGGAAAGGGGGAGTGGGAACGGGGAGGTGGCAGACTTGTCAGATGACACATAATTATGTTTAGTCAAGGTTGGAGGGACCTTACAAAAGTGGGTAAAGGACAATGAATTTCATTGTCCACAAATGCAAGATAATGCACATTGAAAAGGAGCAATTTGAATGACTCATCCCCATTGCAAGGCTCTAAGTAAACTGTCACCACTCGGAGCGAAGACCTGCTGTTGTCTTATGTGGTCAGCTCAATAAAGCGATAGGTGGCTTGTGCTTAAAGCACAAACAGAATTTAAGGCTGTGTAAGGTCTGTGATGTGGGATAATACTGAAAATCGAAGCTAGTTGAAAATCTTCCAGTGAAATCTTTTTCTGTCTGACCTTGTTGATTTGTCAAAATCAAACATTCTGTGGTAATATGTCAATTTAGATTATTTCATGTTTGAAAAAAATAAAAAATGGAGTGTTATGGATAATGAAAGCACTAGTAGTTACCAGGATAGGGGATCAAAATCCTTGAACTTCAGAGCATAAACCAAATACTAAGGTCCTGTTGCAAAGCTTGTTCAAATTAATGGAAAAACTCCCAGTCAAGTTCAGTAGGCTTTGGATCAAGCCAAAACTTGCCTGATGGGTCAGGCAATTTCATAATTGCCCATTGCAGAACTGCTTGCATCTTCCTTTGAGACTTCTGGCTGCTAGGATCCTAGACTAGATGAACCATTGGTCTGACACAGAATGGCACCTTCTGTGTTCTGTCCCTCAACCTTGAAGTAATCTTTGACTTCTCTCTTTTACTTGGCCCATGCATCCATCTTCATATGTATTTGTTTGTCTGGGGCCATCTACTTTGTATGACCTGGGACATTGTTAGTCTATACTTAAGTGATGCGCGCTGTGTGTGTGTGTGTGTGTGTGTGTGTGTGTGTGTGTTAGCAAGATGTGATCCTTGTTTAAAAGGCATCTGAAAAGGCTGTTTTTGGTGTTTAGTCTTTTGCAGTTATGTCTCAGGAAAGAAGTGAATTAGCTTATGATGGGGCTGGTTCTGTTATGTCCTCTGCATTATGTGAATGTGATGGGAATTTCATTTGTTTAATGAGTGTAGAAAATAACAGTAGCTAAGCATGGAACTTTCTATCCTATTGAAAAGGGAAATCTTTACGGTAGCACAAAACATTGAATCCCAGCATACAGACCAAATGATAAACAATCCTGGCTGACCTTAGCATGGAATGCGTTCTGGTTCTGAGGAGGACCATGTTATGACTGAGTTTTCTCCATCCTCTTCTGAAATAAGAAATCTGTGACATCACACAAGGCCTGTTGGAGGCATTTTTCTCCTATATCTGCCTTATGGGAACTTTCCATAAGCAGGTAGTTAGGAACCCATTCTTTTCTGGGCTCAAAGGAATATCAGTCTATTTACTTTGATTATATTTTAGCCTGAAATAATTATTTTGTAGGGAAAATTTCCCATCATGGCTCAGTGGAGTTGGCACCAGTTGTACATTCACAAGTGTTTATTCCTGATCCTGAAAGCTAATTTGCTAAGAAAATGCAGCTGGAAACCAGGAGGGTGTAATCCAACAGAGCCCCTCTGAATACTTTCCTTTTCTCTTGCCTTCAGCTTAGAACTGCCTCTTACTCCCTGCTATCTCCCCTTTGCTTCTGTATCCCCTGATCTTGTTAGAAACAGACTAGACCACCTGAAAGATCATCCAGAATTGTGCAAAAGCGTCTCTCGCTATAATGGACTCTTCGTAGCACTTGGGGGGACAGTTCTTTCTTTGCTATATTTCAATCTGAAGGTATCTCAGAAATGAGTGACATGTTTCCAGGGAGCTGATAAGCGGTTTTCATTCTAAATTTCTGCACTGCCATTATTTTTCATGCAGATATATCTAGACATGATTCTCCAAATAGGGAAGGCCCGGAATACAATGGGAGTTCAGAGTA
This sequence comes from Terrapene triunguis, assembly GCF_002925995.2. Classification (NCBI taxonomy): domain Eukaryota; kingdom Metazoa; phylum Chordata; order Testudines; family Emydidae; genus Terrapene; species Terrapene triunguis. Next base: position 103,339,762 of record NW_020664409.1, on the reverse strand, counting down.
CCTGGTACTTTCCTTGTGGCATTTGACACTTTGTAGGATTGGTCCCTTGATCTCTAGATTCTTGGACACATGCTGCCCTTTACCTGCTGCTGATTTGCCACTCTGCTCCCTTTCTCCCTGTCACTCAGTTGGCATTACTCCTCCACTAGAGACTGATGTTCCAGTTTGCTAAATGCTAACATTGTGCATAATTGTGTGCGCTGTGAGGGGATCTATAGTCTATGCTCTCATCTTGCAAGGGATCCACTTTGCATAGCGTGATCTGTCCCACTCTTGTCATCTATATCCTGTATCTAGCAAGTGCAATGTGAACCAAACACCGCTTATAGCCTCATAAACTTGCCCATTTTTGATGGATGAGTGGATCCCAGAAAGTGGGTGGGATTACCAGAGGGACAACATTCTTTGTTCAGTATGTAACCAGTAAAACTGCTTGATCTTAAATAGAACTGGGATTCAAGGCTTGCTACACTTCATGAACCTGGGAAAAGGGGTTTGGCCTGATTGGGGGGAGGGGAAGCCCATCAACATATTCCCTTCAGTTAATTGGCTTTGCTCCCCAAAGCCAGGTTGCCCTTCCTTCCAACATACAAAAAGTCACTCCTGACCACCTGCTGCACCCAGTACCCTAATTGGGGGATGGGTAGTCGTCTTCCCATCTGGCTCTCTCCTGATTGGCTACTTTTATGGAATCTTTGGCCACCCAACACATCTTGCATTTGGGAGGAGGCCCCCCAGGTACGACCAAATCCCATTCCCTCCAGAAGATGCTTGGGAAGTGGCCTCTCTACCACAGGGAGGCAGGAGAAAGGAAATGATACCTTTAAATAATATTAACTAATTATTAAGGCTGCAACTTCCATGAGAGCAGCTAATAGTCTCTTTGAACTGGTCCCTGAAGTCTGTGTCAGAAGCCAATGAGTCATAGGTTCCACCAGCTGATTGATTGCAAATGAGTGTGTAGGAGGGGCACAGTCCTTGCAGTTTGCATTGGGAAGGTATGAATACAGAGTTAGCAGCTGGCACTCGCAGTGAACACAGGTAAGTCTGAATTTAGAGCTCAGCAGTAGTGAGAAGCGGGCAGCTTAGGTGGTGGTTGGTGCAATAAAAACTCTAGCTAAAGTCTCTCTCTTTAAAAAAACAAACAATTTAACGATGTAGTGAGGAGACCAGCAGTGGATGAATTAGGTTGCAGAGCGACCCAGTTTACTGCACAGCGTCTAGAATGAGTAACTGCTTGCTTTGTGGTCAAGTGTAAACTGCTCCTGGAACACAAATGTTTCAAGTGGAACTGCACTAAGTTTTTGAGCAAATCCAAAAACTGATTCAAGTTGCAGAGTTTGCATCTGGAATTGGAGTTATCCCAAAGAGCCTGTGGATCTTTGTCCATTTTTGGCCCTTTATAGAGAGACCCAAGCTGTGGAAATTCAGATCTGCACATGGATCTGGGTCTAAAGTTTGTTGGGGTTTGATCAGGTTTCCCAGTTTGGACCCATCTCTACCAAAAATCATGCAGAATTCATTGTTTTTGTATTGGCTTTGCTCTGAAACTCTGCAATTTTGACTGTTTGTCCTTTTGAGGTGTGAGTTTAATTTGAACACAAAAATCAAAGTGAATCTGATGGTGACACGGCTGTGAGCCCACAGTGATTGCAATAAAGAAAATGAGTTTACTACTCCAGTGAAGCAAACCCATTGTTTCCCCACAGCTTTAGTTCTGACCTGAATAGGGGCTGTATGCCATGGAACTAGAGTTGTCAATGGGGTGAAGTTGGGGTGTACACATAGTTGTTTTCAGACTATCTAGGAGAAATGCCATCTGCTTGGCTGACGCATCCTGCAAGGATTTTGATGGATGAGGATGCTGATCAGTATTTTAAAGGTTGCTGGAAATATTTTTCTCTCTCATTTCTGTTTTGAAAAATTGAGAAATATCCAGATAAGTGCAGCCAAAAGGATTTACAGGAGCTAATATTTCTGGGCACTAATACACCTCTATCCCGATATAACGTGACCCAATATAACACGAATTCGGACATAACGCGGTAAAGCAGCGCTCCGGGGGGCGGGGCTGTGCGCTCCGGGGGGCGGGGCTGTGCACTCTGGCGGATCAAAGCAAGTTTGATATAATGCGGTTTCACCTATAACGCGGAAAGATTTTTTTGGCTCCCGAGGACAGCGTTATATCAGGGTAGATGTGTATTAGGCAAGAGTATGGCCTGGAGGTTAGAGCTAGGGGCTCGGAAGGTCTTGGTCTAGGGTGCTGACTCACTGCATGTGAGCTTAGACAAGTCACTTACCCTCTCTGAGACTCAGTTTTCCCTTTGGTAAAGTGGGGATAATGGTACTTGTCATCTTCACTGGGAGACTTCCTTAATTGGCAGCCGGTTTCAAGCGGAGTGTCCCATGGGTCGGTCCTGGGGCCAGTTTTGTTTAATATCTTTATTAATGATCTGGAGGATGGTGTGGACTGCACTCTCAGTAAGTTTGCAGATGACACTAAACTGGGAGGCGTGGTAGATATGCTGGAGGGTAGGGATCAGATACAGAGGGACCTAGACAAATTGGAGGATTGGGCCAAAAGAAACCTGAGGAGGTTCAACAAGGACAAGTGCAGAGTCCTGCACTTAGGACGGAAGAATCCTATGCACTGTTACAGACTAGGGACTGAATGGCTAGGTAGCAGTTCTGCAGAAAAGGACCTAGGGGTCACAGTGGACGAGAAGCTGGATATGAGTCAACAGTGTGCTCTTGTTGCCAAGAAGGCTAATGGCATTTTGGGCTGTATAAGTAGGGGCATTGCCAGCAGATCAAGGGACGTGATCGTTCCCCTTTATTCGACATTGGTGAGGCCTCATCTGGAGTACTGTGTCCAGTTTTGGGCCCCACACTACAAGAAGGATGTGGAAATATTGGAAAGAGTCCAGCGGAGGGCAACAAAAATAATTAGGGGTCTGGAGCACATGACTTATGAGGAGAGGCTGAGGGAACTGGGATTGTTTAGTCTCCAGAAGAGAAGAATGAGGGGGGATTTGATAACTGCTTTCAACTACCTGAGGGGGGGTTCCAAAGAGGATGGAGCTCGGCTGTTCTCAGTGGTGGCAGATGACAGAACAAGGAGCAATGGTCTCAAGTTGCAGTGGGGGAGGTCTAGGATGGATATTAGGAAACACTATTTCACTAGGAGGGTGGTGAAGCACTGGAATGCTTTACCTAGGGAGGTGGTGGAATCTCCTTCCTTGGAGGTTTTTAAGGCCTGGCTTGACAAAGCCCTGGCTGGGATGATTTAGTTGGGAATTGGTCCTGCTTTGAGCAGGGGGTTGGACTAGATGACCTCCTGAGGTCCCTTCCAACCCTGATTTTCTATGATTCTATGCATTAGTGTGAAGCATTTTGGGATGCTCGGATGGAAGGTGCTGTAGAGCTGCAATCGAATATCAATAGCATGTTCTGCATTTTATGGGCTGAGCTCTCTGTGCCCACTCCTTGTCCTACAGGATCATTTATCAATGACTCGAAGCACCATGTCCCACTCCTCCAGCTTCTCCTCCCTATTAGTGTGACCACAGCTGATGGACACGGTTTCATTTGTACGTGTTTGATGTTAATGCCATGCGTAACTGCTTGGGATTTGTAGTATCTTGTCTGATCCCACAAGGGACCCATTCTTCACAACCCATGCTTGTTACCTTTCCCTTCTCCAGCATGCATCTTGGAAAGTACACATACCATCCTCTATGGGTGAGATCGTAACTAGCCCAGAGCAGGTGTACAAAGGGGTCAGAGGACTCCTGACTGCACAAGGCTATAGAGGCTGCTCACATTGACAGTTTCCTCCAAGGAATGCAAGGACTGAGAAACTCATACAAATGAGTGTTCCCCGCCCCCGCTTTTTTATGTAAGTGGGACTTGGGCACCCAGTTGATCTTTGTCTTTTAAATTCTACCCCTGGAGTGCAAAGACTGTCCTTGTCCCTCATAAGTCCCACTGAAAACTCTTCCAGTACAGATCAGATGCAATGCCTCCTGCAGATCCCTTGGAATAATGCTCCCCTCCCCTTCCCTGCCCATGAGGACTGGGCTTTGGAGACACCAGTTAACCCTAAGTGTGTACAGTAGCTTTGTCTTGCTGTGACATTGCTACAGTATGTACAAAGCATGATACTTGCAGTGGCGATAGTCTGGCCACGCGAGGGGTGATGGTAGAGCGCTGTAGCACAGGGGAGACAACCGGGAGCCATGGCGTGGGGATGATTGAACTTTCTTGTGGGAAAATGTTGGTGAACATATTTTTAAAAGTTCCATTTCTCCCTTGGAGACTGAGAGTATCCTGGGCCAAACCACTTGTGTGTCATGCGGTGATCTCACCCCAGGAGATCCAGCTCATTCTCTCATGCTGGCATGTGACCATCCCAGCAGCTTAAAGGCTGTGTAAGGTCTCTGTGCTGTAGACTGAAAACTTGCATGCAGAGCCCAGGATTAGTTTTGGGGTGTGTGTGTGTGTGTGTGTGTGTGTGTGGTTGGGGGTGGGGCAGGGGTTATTCAAGGGCATGAGCAGGGCTCAGGATTAACTCTTCCATTGCCAAAAATCAAAGGACAGCCAAAATGCCAGCTTCTGCTTTTACTGCTCAGTTTACAAGGTTGTATTTATTTTTAAAACGGCTATTGCCTTATGAATGGTATATTTTGATAGAGGTGGTAAGTTTGGTCTATGTCTTTGGTTGAGCATTAGGGTTGTGCCATGCCTCGAAATATTATTGTATGCAGATGTTTAAGTGGGGGTCCGAGTCATAGTTGTAATGTGCATGAAGGGATAAAAATACCATGTTGTTCTTTCTGATGCCATTATTGAAAGTCATTTTCAGAAGAGAGCTGTGCATTCAGCGACAACTCTTCTAATAATAATTTGCACTTGAAATGAACAAAAAATAAAACAACATTTTAAGTAGACATTCAATTACAGTTTTTGGGTGGAAACGTCCTGTGAGGAAACGCAATTCTTAAACCAAAAAATTATGAACAAAGATTTTTTTTTCTTTTAGAAATATCTCATAAGAAATATATTGCTTTTTCCTAAATTCCATCCCTACATACAGCACACTAATAACCCCTGGAAGCTTGAAACTGAAATATCATCCTTTTGGGGTGTAAGTCATCACAAGTCACCTCTGTACCACTTAAGCCTGGTGGCTCCCAGGAGCCTGGAAAGAAGGATGAGGTGGGTGAATATATGAGGGAAGGGCACTCATACTGGCCTATTTGGGGAGACAAAAGCTGCAGAGAGGGCATTAAAACTTTAGCAATACTCTCAGTCAGTAACTGATTGTTTGCAGCCAAGATTAGACCTGGAATCAGCGGTTTGTATCTTAATTAAAACAAAGCTATCTTTATCGATAAACTGGGAAAGCACGTGCAGACATCTCCTAGCAAACGTAATCCCTTGCTCCTTTTGATTAGTAAATGGGATTACATTAAAATCAATCCTTCTCCCAAGGTCCATTTGTGCTCGCGCTCTCTATTGAATTACATTGCTGGCCCAGTGCCAGGCAGCACTCCCCCATTGGGACAGTGAAATTTCATCCACAGTCGTGCTCATTTATATCTTACAGTGTGGTGCTCATTTATGTCGTACAGTATGTTGCCCATTTATTACAATGGGCTCAGGAGACTTTATGCCTTGGTGAGAGATTATTTTAGGATTCAGATCGCTGTCAAACTATCTGTCTGCTTCTCACATGAGTGGTTATTGAAGTGGGGGAGGAGGAACTAACCTGTGACTGGCAAAAAAGCTATTTGTAGCGAGAGATTTTTTTTTTTTCCCCATCAGGGGCCTGATGCCAGGAGGAGAATTGGTTTGGGAATTGTGAACCTGATCCAGAAAGAGAATTTCAGTGTGAAAATTCAGAGCAATTGCAGGGGCTCAGCACCTCCTGGGGTTGGGTCCCCTCTGCTTTGCATTTGTGCATTGGAGATTTGACTCCTGAATGAGGAAGGTGCTTTTAATCTTGCTGATTTACCCTTCATTGCTCGCAGAGGGCTCTGTCCGAAGCCCATGGAAGTCAATAGGGATATGCCCAAGGACTTGGATTGGACCCTAATTGAGCTAAAAATTAGAGTGGAGAAGAATGATGGAACTCTGTTTTGTTTTTGTATTGCAATTTATAAAGTGTGGCTTATTAAAGCTGTGAATAATCGTGCCTATGGAAGGTGAAAGGGGTTCATAAAAAGCATCAGTGAAGTGCCGCTGAGGATCTAGGAAGTGGATGAGCTGGACTGCTCTGTTTAATTTCCTCCCACCTTCTCCATCTGTAGATCTTGCCCTCGTGTCAGCAAGCCAGCCAGCAGTATGTGATAGCGAAGTGGTGTGCAGTCCCTTAAGGCTTAAGACTACATTTTTCTCTTCCTTTTGCTGTCCTTTAATAATGTACTGCTTCACACTGTGCCCTTTGTTCCTTGACTTGTGTAGTTGTGACTAGGAAGCTATCTTCTAACACATGACATCTTTGGTGGCTTTTGGTGTAATGCAGATGTCTCGAGAGTGTAATCAGATCCGTTAAGTCGCAGCACACCTCTCTGTCTGCCAAGGCCCAAATGTAGGATGCAGAAATACCAGTCAGGCAGGAAATATGAAGTGCTGTGGGATTCCTTCCTTTAGTGTAGAGAACATTTTGTATTGCCTCGGTTCCCTGATTCTGCATTTCTCGCATAAATCATGTCCAGCAGTAGAAGTGAGAGGGTGGCATATTTTTGTAGAATGGGGGTAACACTGGGACTAAAATGAAAAGTGTCCCTTGAAATGAGGGCCATGGGAGAGGTGTGACTTGCACAGTGAGTGTGTTAGCCTGTTGCTGTTCTGAGAGGTAACAGAGCCACTACAGGTGTTGAAGGAAGGACGGGAACCTTGCTGTAGCTGTTGGTTTGAACAGACTGTGTTAATTTTCAGAGGTAGAAGACCGATGATCACTCAGTTTTATTTTGTGTCTTGTATTCTTTGAACAGCTTAGCAGCTCTAAAAGAGCCGGTTGTGACACCTTAATATCTCCCACAGCATTAAACTAGAGAGTCCCCTCGAGTCTACAAACACAAAGGTTCCTAGTGCTCTCAAGAGCCAGCGTCCCAGACAGCCAACTGATCAACTTCACTACTTGATTCAACTAGTGATGGCTTCACATTTTTCTTGCGTTGGAGATGCAGAGCCCGATTCACCTTACGCTTGTGATATTACATTGACTGCAGTGGAGTTACTAATGCTTTATGCAATAATAATAGTTTGAATTACTGCAGCACCGAGGAGCCCCAGTCATGGCCCAGGAACCCATTGTTCTAGGCACTGTCTTAATATAGAACAAAATGACGGTCCCTACAATGTAACTGAAAGCAGATTGAGGCCCATTAGGTAGAACAGCTCTTGCTTACTGCCCCTCTTTTTGGTAAAACCTTTGAAAGAGACGGATATAGGCACTTGCCACCTTCCCCCATTTATTGATGCCTTTTAGGGGTCTCCATATTTGCCTTGCACCTGTGATATGAACGGCAAGATGTGGCACAATCTCTTTGGAGAAAAGAATTTACAATCCACAGGGCTGACAAGTGTTCCATGACGACTAGTGCCACTAGCTGTAAGTTCCAGAGGTTGGGAAGACATTCGGGGACTCGTATGTCTTCCTGGTATAGTTTGATCGAAGAGCTGGCTTCTGTGGAAAGCCATAAGGGTTAGCATCAGTCCTTCAGACCCTCCCGTGTTCCCAAGGGCAGGGACAATGACTGCACTGAGTCATAACTTCAGTACCTTATTTTTTTTTCAAGAGGGATTAAATGAGAGCTGGTGAAAAGCAGAAGCCATTCCAGCAACTGGAGATCAGACATTGGGCACCCACTCCTCCTCTTGGGCACAGCTCTGACTTGGATGGCCTCCTTCACTAATCCCTCCTGGCTATGGTGGCCCTGAACCATTGGGGGAATATTCCGCTAACCACATCTGCCAGGTATAAGTCTGCTTGGTACGGCAGGGGTCTCGATGCACGTTCGGGAATATAAAGGCGACTTAATGGTCAGTCCTGCATCGAGCGCAGCTCAGCCAGACCAGAGAATCTGGCCCCTGATCTATACGGTTTTCACTTGCTGCAAATTCTGCCTATCATGAAAATATCTAGACCTCCCTAACTGAAAATGGAAAGCTCTGAGCATCCCCTTTCTGTTACTGCTGAAGGAAGAGGTGAAATGCAGATGCCAGGTCTCATGAGTCCCACAATATCTGATGCATCAAAGCAGAGCAGCGCTAAGCATAAGCAGCCTAAGCAATTGCTTAGGGCCCCGAGCAGCTCAAAGGGGGACCCCTATTTGCTTTTATTATAAGAACTTCCCTGTTTTAGTATTGTGTGTTTGGGGGGGGGGAATATTCCTCCTTAAGGCCCCCAATGGGCTAGCACTGGCTGTCCTAGAGCCCCAGCGGCTGGAGGCAAGGGGCTCTTGAGAATCTCAGCTGCTGCATGGTTTTTTTTTTTTTTAATGTTCCTAGTTCCCTGTGGCTGTGGAGAAAAGTTTGAGAATGTGACTGGAGTGTGACCTTACAGGAGCAGAAACCAGACAAACCAAACTCCAAATCTAGTATTCCTTTTTAAAAGTTTTCTGGTTTTAAGCCAATCTCTGACTTGCTGGGGGGCCAGACTCCTGATTTTTGAACGCTTGTGGTCAGTGCATTGTGACAGCGTGTCGACCCCCAAACACGGTCATTGTGGGCCTGAGAGGCCAAGTAACACACCTAGCCGCACCTGGAGAGTGGGGTTGGCGTTATTAAAGATGGAGCCCCGCTGGGGAGAAACTGGATGGTGCTATGAAGAGAGGAAGTCCTGGAGCAGGAGTGGTTCTGCGGGGGGGGGGAATCTTCCTTCATTCTCTTGGTAGCAGAAAGTGGAGAGACCTGAGGGAAACAAGAAGTCTCGTGGAGGGCAAGGAGGAGGCCAGTGTGGGTGAAGATACCTGTAAGGCACAGCATTGGAGCGAGCTATTGTGGTGGACCCTGACACACAAGCAGGAACTGGGCTTCTGGGGCAGAAGCCTGGGTGGCACTAATCCTTACAAAGAGCCCGGGAAGGGGCTATTGGAGGAAAGGCCTGAGGAAAAGCTAATGGTAGGAAGGAATCCAAGAGGCAGCAGCATGGTGTCTGATGGGACAGACTGCAGCTGCCCACCCTAGGTTCCCTGGACTGGAGCCCAGTGCAGCAGGAGAGCCTGTATTCCCCTACTAGCTACTGGGAAGGTGATGTGCCACCTCCTGACATAAGGGGGATTTAAAGCTCTCGGAGAAGGATGTGAGGACCATGGGGCTGAGAAACAGGTGTAAGCAGTTGGACTCTTCCAGGGTAACATTCAACATGACTGTCTGGGAGGTCCAAGTTGCGAGGACAAAAGGACACAACACAGGGCTGGAGATCAGTAGGGGGTCCTAGACAGAGCTGCTACACCACATGCAGCCACCACGGGGCATTCCAAAAGTGAGTCTACATGGAGGTGTTCCACTGTGATCTGCATGCTGCATCCAGCTGCAGCCAAAGTCAGCTGTAAAAACCTTGATTGCTCAAATACATTAACTATTAAACAACATTTGTGGGGGGTTTCAAAATTTTTTAATTTAACAGCATAGAGGTTTGGGGGTGGTAAATTCTCATCATATTCGCAATGAGGTCCCCTTGTGAAAAAGAAGCATTAATTGGGCAGGTATATTTATAAAAATGTTAACTATTTTTTGCTAAGTAAAGCTGATAAAATAATCCCCCCCCCACCCAAAATCACAGCAAGCACAATACAGAAAACGTGCATGCATTGTCGATACAGCCAGTGTTTATACTATAGTGTATGGTAAGCAGAGAGAGGCACTTACATTAAGTTTCTTGCTTTATCAAACTGAGAAAAATAAGATGCCTTCAATATTTTGAAACCGATTTAACAAAAATCCATGGCTGGTTTCCATTCTGTAGAAGCCTGCACAAAGCTGTGGGGATCCTGAATAATTTGGCATCCTCCATTTTTACTTGGGTGTCTGCAGTGTGGAAGTCAGATATTTTTCTTTTCTTGCTGAATCAGGCCCTTTATATACACTATAAAAAGTCTCCAAAATGCTATAATGTAGGCTGACTCCTAGCTTCTCTTTAGATGCATCCTCATCTGACTGCAGGATATTCCATGTAGTTAGCTAGTGCCTGACAGTAGACAGGGATAGGAGACTAAGGAGCCTTCTATCATCTTTTTTAAATGTTCTCTTACATTTCAAAGAAATTCTCAGGCTTGCATGACTAAGCTCTTTATCTCAGTAGCCTTTTCATTTTAATTTCGAATGACACATTTATGGTCTTCTCCACATTAACACAAGCCCTCTTTGCATTAAGCAAGTAAGTGGAGATGGAGAAATATAATGGGGTTTTTTTTTTGTGCATTGTCACTTTCAAAAAGTAAAGTGAACATTTTCAGCAAGTTGAAAAGTCAAAAAAAAATGTTTAAGGTCAACTGAAGCATTTGTTTTGACAAAATGGTTTGTTTCAATTTCAACCATTTTTACTCCAGTTAAGATCCGGCATATTTTTGCTGCTAGGGAGGTGCTCTGTTGGAGGGGTTGCCGGGAAAGGGGAACATACTTGCACATGTGGTGCTTGTGTCCAGGAATTAGACAGTTTGGGGAGAAAATTATTAAAGGGATTCATTTTATAACAAAATGGCAGCTTTCCAGAGATCCCTGACCTGCTTACTTAATGCTCCATTAAAGGATGTACATTGTAAACAGAACAACAAATTATTATTTTTTATTGTTAGCAGCAGACTTTATATTGCACATTATTAGAAAAATGTGACTTCTCCTATGAAATTGTGGTATACGTAAAATGTGGACTGTCTTGGTAATGGAAAAGCTTTCACACCAAGTATGTACACAAGAAAAGTGCCAAACTGTTGGGAATGGGCGATGTCCACCTTGATTGCATTGGCATCATTAGTACTACAAAGGTAATTTTCCCTATGATATTCACCCCTTCTTGTCAACTGTTGAGAATAGGCCACTTCCACCTTAATTGAATTGGCCTCATTAGCACTGACCTCCCACTTGGTAAGGCAACTCCCATCTGTGTGTGTGTGTGTGCGCACACACACACACACACACACACACACACTGTATTTTTCACTCCATGCATCTGATTAAGTGGGTTTTAGCCCAAGAAAGCTTATGCCCAAATACATTTGTTAGTCTCTAATGTGCCACAAGGACTCCTCATTGTTTTTGCTGATACAGACTAACACGGCTACCACTCTAAAAAGAGGATGAGCATGAGGAGGATGCTTCCTAAGCAGCAAGTGCAAATCTTAAACCAAATTCTTTGAATGGTACCTGATCCTTAATAAGTAATGTGTGGTGTAGTATGTTCACGTTTTATTGTAACTTTGCCTGAATAAAAAGTTTAAACGAAAAAATTAAAGGAAACTTTGATATAAAAAGACATTTCAAACCAAAAAATCAAATAGTTTTATTTCCAAAATGTCAAGACAAAACACTTTTTCCAGATTTTGTTAAGTGAAGAATTTGGCAACAATGACATAAATTCTTGAAATGTTTCGGTGTTGCTACGTCTGAATTTTTCACTGGAAAAGGCTCTGGTAGAAAATTTTTGCCCAGCTCTGCAAATCAGTTCCTTTATTTGTGACTTTGCCTCCACTTAGCAGCATACAAGCCAGAACTTGCTCCTAGAACTCTCTATTCTCATGAACCTTCACACAGCAAAGCAAGGATCTTTAAGAGTAATCCCTCCAGTGCTACAGCTGCAGCCAACGCCCTGAGATTGTGATCTACACAATAACATTGCAAATGCTTTTTACCAGCCTACTCATTTCATTTAGGGATGCTCCAGTATTTTAGTTGCCATAAAGAAAAATACAAAAAGTGCTCTCTGAATGTTCCTGAAAGCAAACCAAGCTCTCTTCTAATTTTTAATCTAAACTAGGGACATTAATTTTTGAGGGCCAGCCTTGGAGCTGTGCCAGTTCACTGTTCAACATGAAATACAGAATAACGCCAAGCCTACTTGAGCTAAGTACAAACTGCATCTGGGAAACAGTCGCAGCTCACTCAGGTTATGGTCATGTCTAACAAACTGACTGTAGAAGCTTTGGAGTTCTATATGGATGCTTGTAAAGCTGCTGATGATGATAATGTATGTGCTGCTTTTGCTTGGTTTGTTGTAGGAATTCACATGGAGCAACTAATGTGTTCAAAGCCACATGGTATTTATCCTGTGTCCTTTACTAGTTGAGTCTATCCCATGTGATCAGGGATGTCAGACCAGTTAAAGGCCAATTTCACTTGGTTTCTTGGTTACAGAGGCAGCATTTTAGCTGAACTTCCTGATCTGACTGCAAATAAACGAATCAAGAAAAATAACTTTAATTTACCATTGGCCATGGTGGAGTCTCCATCCCTGGCAAAATATAGGCTCTAGTTCAAACAGGAATTAATTCAGTGAAGTCCTATGTTGTGCAGGAGGTCAGTCTAGAATCATAGAATATCAGGGTTGGAAGGGACCTCAGGAGGTCATCTAGTCCAACCCCCTGCTCAAAGCAGGACCAATTCCCAACTAAATCATCCCAGCCAGGGCTTTGTCAAGCCTGACCTTAAAAACCTCTAAGGAAGGAGATTCCACCACCACCTCCCTAGGTAACCCATTCCAGTGCTTCACCACCCTCCTAGTGAAAAAGTTTTTCCTAATATCCAACCTAAGCCTCCCCCACTGCAACTTGAGACCATTACTCCTTGTTCTGTCATCAGGTACCACTGAGAACAGTCTAGATCCATCCTCTTTGGAACCCCCTTTCAGGTAGTTGAAAGCAGCTATCAAATCCCCCCTCATTCTTCTCTTCTGCAGACTAAACAATCCCAGTTCCCTCAGCCTCTCCTCAGAAGTCATGTGCTCCAGCCCCCTAATCATTTTTGTTGCCCTTTGCTGGACTCTTTCCAATTTTTCCACATCCTTCTTGTAGTATGGGGCCCAAAACTGGACACAGTACTCCAGATGAGGCCTCACCAATGTCGAATAGAGGGGAATGATCACGTCCCTCGATCTGCTGGCAATGCCCCTACTTATACAGCCCAGAATGCCATTAACCTTCTTGGCAACAAGGGCACACTGTTGACTCATATCCAGCTTCTCGTCCACTGTGACCCCTAGGTCCTTTTCTGCAGAACTGCTTCCTAGCCATTTGGTCCCTAGTCTGTAACAGTGCATGGGATTCTTCCGTCCTAAGTGCAGGACTCTGTAATTGTCCTTGTTGAACCTCATCAGGTTTCTTTTGGCCCAATCCTCTAATTTGTCTAGGTCCCTCTGTATCCTGTCCCTACCCTCCAGTGTATCTACCACTCCTCCCAGTTTAGTGTCATCTGCAAACTTGCTGCGAGTGCAGTCCACGCCATCCTCCAGATCATTAATGAAGATATTGAACAAAACCGACCCCTGGGGCACTCCACTTGAAACCGGCTGCCAACTAGACATGGAGCCGTTGAACACTACCCGTTGAGCCCAACGATCTAGCCAGCTTTCTATCCACCTTATAGTCCATTCATCCAGCCCATACTTCTTTAACTTGCTGGCAAGAATACTGTGGGAGACTGTATCAAAAGCTTTGCTAAAGTCAAGGAATAACACATCCACTGCTTTCCCCTCATCCACAGACCCTCCTCATAGAAGGCAATTAGGTTAGTCAGGCATGACTTGCCCTTGGTGAATCCATGCTGACTGTTCCTGATCACTTTCCTCTCCTCTAAGTGCTTCAGAATTGATTCCTTGAGGACCTGCTCCATGATTTTTCCAGGGACTGAGGTGACGCTGACTGGCCTGTAGTTCCCCGGATCCTCCTCCTTCCCTTTTTTAAAGATGGGCACTACATTAGCCTTTTTCCAGTCATCCGGGACCTCCCCTGATCGCCATGAGTTTTCAAAGATAATGGCCAATGGCTCTGCAATCACATCCGCCAACTCCTTTAGCACCCTCAGATGCAGCGCATCCGGCCCCATGGACTTGTGCTCGTCCAGTTTTTCTAAATAGTCCCGAACCACTTCTTTCTCCACAGAGGGCTGGTCACGTTTTCCCCATACTGTGCTGCCCAGTGCAGCAGTCTGGGAGCTGACCTTGTTCGTGAAGACAGAGGCAAAAAAATCATTGGGTACATGAGCTTTTTCCACATCCTCTGTTACTAAGTTGCCTCCCTCATTGAGTAAGGGGCCCACACTTTCCTTGACTTTCTTCTTGTTGATAACATACCTGAAGAAACCCTTCTTGTTACTCTTAACATCTCTTGCTAGCTGCAACTCCAAGTGTGATTTGGCCTTCCTGATTTCATGCCTGCATGCCTGAGCAATATTTTTATACTCCTCCCTGGTCATTTGTCCAATCTTCCACTTCTTGTAAGCTTCTTTTTTGCGTTTAAGGTCAGCAAGGATTTCACTGTTAAGCCAAGCTGGTCGCCTGCCATATTTACTGTTCTTTCTACACATTGGGATGGTTTTTTCCTGCAACCTCAGACTCCTTTCCCCCTCATGTTATTCTCCCAGGGGATCCTGCCCATCAGTTCCCTGAGGGAGTCAAAGTCTGCTTTTCTGAAGTCCAGTGTCCGTATTCTGCTGCTCTCCTTTCTTCCTTGTGTCAGGATCCTGAACTCTACCATCTCATGGTCACTGCCTCCCAGGTTCCCATCCACTTTTGCTTCCCCTACTAATTCTTCCTGGTTTGTGAGCAGCAGGTCTAGAAGAGCTCTGCCCCTAGTTGGTTCCTCCAGCACTTGCACCAGGAAATTGTCCCCTACACTTTCCAAAAACTTCCTGAATTGTCTGTGCACCGCTGTATTGCTCTCCCAGCAGATATCAGGGTGATTAAAGTCTCCCATGAGAACCAGGGCCTGCGATCTAGTAATTTCTGCTAGTTGCCGGAAGAAAGCCTTGTCCACCTCATCCCCCTGGTCTGGTGGTTTATAGCAGACTCCCACCACAACATCACCCTTGTTGCTCACATTTCTAAACTTAATCCAGAGACTCTCAGGTTTTTCTGCAGTTTCATACCGGAGCTCTGAGCAGTCATACTCCTCTCTCTCACACAATCCAACTCCCCCACCTTTTCTGCCCTGCCTGTCCTTCCTGAACAGTTTATATCCATCCATGACAGTACTCCAGTCATGTGAGTTATCCCACCAAGTCTCTGTTATTCCAATGACATCATAGTTCCTTGACTGTGCCAGGACTTCCAGTTCTCCCTGCTTGTTTCCCAGGCTTCTTGCATTTGTGTGTAGGCACTTTAGATAACTCGCTGATTCTCCCGCTTTCTCAGTCTGAGACAGGAGTCCTCCCCTCTTGCACTCTCCTGCTCGTGCTTCCTCCCGGTATCCCATTTCTCCACTTACCTCAGGGCTTTGGTCTCCTTCCCCTGATGAACCTAGTTTAAAGCCCTCCTCACCAGGTTAGCCAGCCTGCTTGCGAAGATGTTCTTCCCTCTCTTCGTTAGGTGGAGCCCGTCTCTGCCTAGTACTCCTCCTTCTTGGAACACCATCCCATAGTCGAAGAATCCAAAGCCTTCTCTCCGACACCATGATCACCAATTAACTGAAGGGAATAAGTTGATGTTTCCCAGGTTCATGAAGTGTAGCAAGCCTTGAATCCCAGTTCTATTTAAGATCCAGCAGTTTTACTGGTAACATACTGAACAAAGAATGTTGTCCCTGTAGTAATTCCACCCTCTTTCTGGCTCCTTTATAGGAGTGACCCTGACAAGTAGTGCCCAGTGTATGTTTTACTCTAATTCCTTCAGTTCTGGGGGACCCTCTCTCATTACTTAATGATTATTTATTGCATATTGTGGGCCTCAATAATCACTTTCTCCTCCATCCTCTCTCTCTCTTTGTGATTGGCAAGGAGATCACCGTTGTCGCCAGGGTGAAATGCTTGTAATCTGAGTTAGGGCATTCTTGGTGACAGATGATTGGGTGGAAGTGCCAATGAGCCTGAGTCTTGGCACACTTAGGGCACTTTGCAAAAGCCGTCTCTTGCTGCAGGCCATCTGCTCCCCAGTAACACCAGCACAGAATGAGCTTGTGACCTCTGGCCAATGAATTGCCAGAATGATCCCTCTTGTGGCCAGAGCTAAGAGGAGGGAAGGTGGTGATAAGAGGCCCTTTGGAGGGAGAATTCAGTGTGGTTGGTATCTACATATACAGTTTACTGTGCGGCAGCTGCCCAGCAGGCTACCAATTGCCAGCAATTCAGCTGTCCCTCCCCGCACTGCCATGTGATGCTCCTGCCCTCTGCCTTGGAGCTGCTCCTGGGGGCCTCCTGCTTGCCGTGCGGGGGTGGGGTGGGGAGGAAAAAGAGGGGGAATAATGTCAGCGTGTCCCCCTCTCCCCTGCTCCTGCACCCCACTTACCCCTTCTTCCATAGAGCAGGGGGGACACACGACAGGGCTCAGGACGGAGGGAGCTTCCTGGGAGCAGCTGCTGTCTCAACTTGCTGATCTACGTAAAGGCAATGTACTTAGAGTGGGTCCGCGTACTTAAAGGGGCAATGCGCATCTCTCTCTCTCTCTTTCTTTCTTTCACACACACGGTGTGTGTCTGTCTCTGTCTGCCATGCTATCTCCCCTCCTTCCATTCGTGCTGCCTTGTAGAGTGTGAGGCTATGTTAACAACAATGAGTTAACCTTGAGCCAATTGCTAGTTCATCATTTAGCAGTAAGGCATCCCCTGGGAACCATCCCACCCTCTTCCACCCTGTGGCTTCACCACCTCAACCAAGCTTCACAATCATCATCGCTGTGTACCAGTATTAAATTGTTTGTTTAAAACTTATACTGTGTGTGTGTGTGTATACACACACTCCCTGGAACCTAACTCCCCCCCCCCATTTACATTAATTCTTATGGGGAAATTGGATTCGCTTAACATCGTTTCACTTAAAGTCACATTTTCAGGAACATAACTTCATTAAGCGAGGAGTTACTGTACCAGCTTTGCTGTCCCCAAGGGACAGTGTCACACCAGCTTGTTTGGCTCTATGGAGGATCAACTCCTATATAACATCACAGTGCTGATAAAATTATGGTGAAAACAATGTTATGTTTCTTATCAAAGGTTAAGACTTAAGAGATAGCAAGTGAGGATAATGGAAACAGGCTGCATATAAAACACAATCAATACATGCTTTCTAGAGTCTACATTTAACTTGAACAGGCTAACCATCTGTCTCAAAGCAGTCCTACTCTCACCATAGCCACCTTGCAGTGTTTCTAGCCAAGGCTGGTTGGGATCCCATTTTCATGACTGTAATTGCACTGCCTAACTACTTCCTCAGGTGCAGGATAAAGGGGTGTCCTTTTTCTTTGCCTTCCCCTTACATTCCCCAAAGTTATTGTTTGTCCCCAGACTCAAGATGACTCTTCTCTCTCCCCCGCCCCCAGTAGTTTATTCCCTGGTTTGCTGACTCCATGTTAAGATCACATCCTTCTGTTGATTTCATATGCAAAGAGGGCTTCCATTGTGTTGGCTTACAAAGTAGAATTTGTGTGAACCAAGGCAGACCGGTGAATATACATTCTTGTGTTACAGGCACTAGAAAATGTGTAGGTTTTATGGCCAGAAGGAACATTGTGATCCTCCATTCTGACTCTGCATAATACAGCGGATGGGATCCCACCCAGTAATTCCTGTGTCAAGCAGAATAGGAAAAACTCTGGAATGTCACACTTTGTCATAGTGTTACAACCTAAGCAGCATTCTCCCATCCACCTCCAACTCCATGGAAATCTTTTTGTGTGCATATTAGGCTCCGTGGTGATGAGGGTGTGGCTGAACAGGTAGGGGGTGGAATTTGGTAATGACCTCTTGGCAATCTCATCCTAAAGCCTGTGAAGGGGAGAGACCAATAACCTCCAGTGGTGAAAATCATAGCCCAGATATTGATACTGTTAGGCAGGTGTGGATAGGTACACCTCTACCCCGATATAACTGTCCTCGGGAGCCAAAAAATCATACCATGTTATAGGTGAAACCGCGTTATATCGAACTTGCTTTGATCGGCCGGAGTGTGCAGCCCTGCCCCCCCTCCCCCCCAGAGTGCTGCTTTACCGCGTTATATCCTAATTTGTGTTATATCGAGGTAGAGGTGTATATACCAATTTTCAGGCAATATTATTTGATAAGATCAGATGCCCATAGAGCTTTTGGGGAAAGGGAAAATCATATTTCAGGAGTGGGTTTTTTATTGTTTTTATTTCCTTTCCATTTAAATGTGGACTAACTCAAATTAGACTGCTAACCAAATGTGTCCCTTTTACACAAGAGATCCTTTCCTCATGGGGGGGTTAAAAGGCATGTTTTTACAACGAGAAATGAAAATATAGCAATTGAGGGAATTAACATATTGTAGTGGCTGATGCAAATGTTTGTCTATTTATAAGACTAAATATGTTGGACTCTAAGAGCTTTGAGAGGTAAATGCTGAGAATGATGGACCCTTTAGTGCCAAGGCTATACAAGGAAGCAAGAGGAAGTGCTGCTAGCTTGAAGGCAAAGAAGAACTGTAAATGACATGGGAATTGTTCAGTATATAACAAAACTCCACTTTCTGTGTGCCGCTTACAAAATCTGCATTTTAAAAATGCAGGCGTAGATCATGTTTAAACAGCTATCATATTTAGGACTCTTTAGAGTTCCCCAGATCATTTAGCTAGTGTGTGTGTGTGTGTGTGGGGGGGGGGGCGTTGTTTGTGTGTTCTTTTAAGTAGGGTTACCATTCGTCCGGATTCCCCCGGACATGTCCGGCTTTTTGAGCTAAAAATAGCGTTGGGGGGGAATTGGTAAATGTCCGGACTCCCCCCCCCACCCCTGCAGAGCGCGCGCGGCTAACAGGGCAGCTGGCCAGATGGTGCCACTTACATGGGGCTCCGACAGCCAGAGAGAGCCCCTCCTCCGCTTCCCCTGCAGCTGAGATCACTCCCTTCCTCCCTCCCTGCAGTCGCAGATCGCCTCCGGCAGTCTGGAGCTCCTCCCCCGCTCCTCCTCCACTGCTGCCCAGCGTGCCAGGACGAACGGCTCACGTTGTTCCTGAGCAAGTTCACAGAGACGTTAGGTGAAGGCCAACAACAAGGGGGCCAGGGGGTCGGAGAAGGGGCAGGGAGATTTTGGAGGGGGCAGTCAAGAGATGGGGGGGGGGCTTTCGGGGGGCGTGGAGAAGGTTTTGGGCAGTCAGGGTACAGGTAGGGGGTAGGGTCCTGGGGGGCAGTTAGGGTGGGGGGGTCTTACGAGGGGGCAGTTAGGGGACAAGGAACAGGGAGGCTTAGGTAGGGGGTGGGGTTCTGGAGGGCAGTTAGGAGCAGGGGTCCCAGGAGGGGGCAGTCAGGGGACAAGGAGCGGGGGGGTTGGGAGTTCTGGGGGCGGGGCTGTCAGGGGGCAGGGCTGGGGAGAGGGATTGGAGCAGTCAGGGGACAGGGAGCAGAGGGGTTTAGATGGGTCGGGAGTAGGGTGACCAGACAGCAAGTGTGAAAAATCAGGACAGAGGGTGGGGGGTAATAGGAGCCTATATAAGAAAAAGCCCCAAATATCAGGACTGTCCTTATAAAATAGGGACATCTGGTCACCCTAGTCGGGAGTTCTGGGAGGGGACTGTCAGGGGGTGGGGCGTGGTTGGATGGGGTGTGGGAGTCCCAGGGGTCTGTCTGGGGGTGGGGGTGTGGATAAGGGTTGGGGTAGTCAGGGTACAGGTAGGGGGTAGGGTCCTAGGGGGCCAGTTAGGATGAGGGAGGGTCTCAGGAGGGGGCAGTCAGGGGACAAGGAGCGGGGGGAGGGTTGGGAGTTCTGAGGGGGGCGGGAAGTGGGAGGGGCGGGGCTAGGGCAGGACGGGGGCAGGGCTAGGGCGGGGCTCCTCCCGTCCTCTTTTTTGCTTGCTGAAATATGGTAACCCTATTTTAAGCTTTGCAGGGAATTGCAGAGGATTTTTGTGCTAGTGGAATTTAAAGGCAGTTCTCATACTAATTGCTTTCTATGCACCCCTACGTGTATACGGCTCCGTGTTGAAATGAAATGCCAAAGGGCCTGGAGGTCTAGTAAGTAACAGCTATATCCTGAAAGATGTTTCTGAGCACTTCCAGAAAGATGCAGAGTCCCTTAACTTGTCTTGACTTCAGTGGTGGTGGAGGGCACCCAGCACCTTGCAGGGTTGAGCCATAAGTTATTAGCCAGCCTAGGTAAACTCCGTAGTTTGGAGGATAGAAAGTGCTCATCTGAGTGATTTCCTTTATTCCCTTGCAGACAAATCTTGGTCCCTTGTGCACATCCCATGAAAGTTTTTTACCCCTCTCCACCCATGCGGCAAAATAAATGCCCCTTGAGCTAGGAAGTGATACTCGGACTTTGGCTTTCAAGCCACAAGTGGCTCTTTAATGTCTCCCCTGCGGCTCTTTGCAGTACGTAATATTAAAACAGTGATTTAATTATTAACCAATCAGGAAGTGATTAACCACTTGTAGTGGATAAAATAATGATCAGTCATTTTTGTTGTGCGAATAATAGATATGGAACTAAATATTTTTCCTGTCGTACTGTTTAAATATGATTCTGTAGTACTATAGTACATGAAACAATGAATTTACACAACTGTGGCTCTTTTGGGTAATGTTGATGGCTAATTTGGCAGCTGAACCACTGAGCTAGGGAGAGAGAACACCCAAAACTCCAGTGGGAGTCCATAGGGGAGCTGTTGGTGCTCAGCACTCCTGAAAATTAGACTCTCATTGACTGAAGTGCAAGGATGGCGTGCACTTAATACAAGGTTCATGCATCAAATATGAGAGAGATTAATGAGGCATGGTCTTCAAATGCACCATGTATTAAGCCATAATAACTGACCCTTCCGTGTCTATCATTCACTCATGATTCTGTTCTACTGTTGCTGATATGGGGATTGCAGGGTCCCTCAGTTTGCCTTGCCTGGAGCCTGCCTTCCCTGGTCCGTAGAACTGCAGACAGTGCATTGTATTTAGGATTTTGCTCAGCCCTGAAGCAGGAGGACACTGGGCTGCTGGATAGGAGAGGATGGGGCAGGATGTGGTGCTTTGGTTGGATATTTTGTGATATCATGTGTAATGACTGCTGTGTTGGGTCCTTACCAGGAATGGAGGAAACCTCTGGATTTCTGGTATAGAAGCATGTAACCTGATGCCTCTTCATATAAAGAAGTAAATCCGCTTTGCGGGCATGTCTACACAGACAGCAGTGCAGCTGCAGCGTGTCTGGTGAAGATGCTCTATGCTGATGGGAGACCGCTCTCCCATCGACATAATAAAACCGCCTCCACAAGTGACGGTAGCTATGTTGGCAGGAGAAGCTCTTCCACTGACTTACACTGACTTCTGTCACTCAGGGGTGGTTTATTCACAACCCTGAGTGACCTATGTCATGCCGACATAAACTGTAATGTAGACGTATCTGTAATAGGCCCCTAGCTTTTTGTGGCGCAGACAGCAGAGGGGATGGGTTACATACACTGAACAATGGTTACTTGGTCTTTGTTGAAAGAGTACATTTTGCAAGCATAATTAAGGCACCTATAGTTGGGGTGGGGGAAAAGCCACTGAGTTCTGAGTTTGCTCTAGCATAAATCAATTTATCATTTTAGAAAAGTCTTTTAAGACACTAGTGTGGAGCTGTTCACTAAATGGTTCAGAACATCCTCCTTATATAACCCTTCATCTGGGCTGGGTTCCAGCCTTTCTTGGTTTCATATGTTTTTATATCTCTGAGCGATTAAGCCTGTGTTAATTACCATATTGCGGTCAGCTGAGGTAACAGATATGGGGTGTGATTTATGTAACTTTTATAGCACATTACCGACTGCTACTTTAATATGACGTCTGCACAAATCCCAAAAGGCAGTCAAGCCAAAATAGTCACACTTATGTTCATAAAGCTCAACACCTAAATAGGTGTCTTGAATATCAGTGGGATTTCATAAGCAGGAGGAGATCAACTAACAACAGGGACGTGGTATTTCTGTACACAGCATTGTAGGACCAATACTTGAATACTGTGTCCAGACTCAAAAAAGGGTGTTGAAAAATGGGTTTAGAAAAAAGCTACAAGCATCACTAAGGTCTGAAAAATATGCCTCAGAGTGAGACATAAACTCAATCTATTTCATTTATTGAAGAGAGTGAAGAGGTGACTTTATCACCGTCTCCAAGTATGTATATGGGAAAGAAATTTCTGATGGCAGGCAGTTCTTTGAGCCAAAAGATCTCGGTGTTCTTCCTTTCTGCTTAAAGCTGAAGGTGGACAAATTCAGATTAGAACTAAGGGACAATTTTTTAACAGTGAGGGGAATTAACCCTTGGAACAACTTGCTTCAGGATGTGGTGGAGTCTCCATCACTCAAACTCTTCACATTAAGACTGGATGTCTTCAATGAGCGATGCAGGTGCTTCAGCACCTCTGGAAATCAGTGCTTTGACATCCTCCTGTGCTCAAGAGTGGAATCAATATTAAAGGGTCCAGGACTGTTTCCCATGTGTGCCTTGTGCATGTCCTGAACTAGGGCGCATCCCAAGCGTGTGTGCTTTCTACAGTCTGACGTCTTATCCCTCTCGTATAGCTGAGCATGCTCTGTGCGAGCACAGTGCTCTGCTTTGGGAGGACAGGCACCTGGATCTACTGCCGTGAAGCTGCTTAAGAATCTGACTGCTGGTGTCAGACAGAGCAATGTGCTTTTGCCTTCTTCCTGGGACCAGTGCATTATCTCATAGCACTCCTAGGGCCTAATTCTGCTCTCCATCCAACCTCGCTGAAGTCAGTGAGGGTGCATGGATATAACTGAATGCAGAATTTTTCCTGTTTAGTTTTTTTTTAATCTCTTACTTATCCTCTAAATGTCATTCACCCTGTTCTTCAATGCTGTAATTGTATTATTTACAGTCTGTTTGCAAAACTCTTTTGGCACATAGCTTCCTTCAGAGTGTAAAGCCATCAAAATAAAACTGCAGCCCTTGTGTGCTTTGGCATGAAGATCTTGTCCTAGCTCATCAAAGATCTGTGAGGGCTGGTTTAATTGGCAAACTCTGACCTGGCTCGCACCCCTTGCATAAACAGACATAGCAACTAGATTGCTGTCCATCTCTGCAAAGTCCCCGCCCAAGGAAATTCATATTAGTCATGCTTCTTACAGTGGTACCCAAGGACCAGCCAAAAATGGGGACCCGTTCTAGGCACTGTACAGAGTGGTAGATGGTTTTGGTAACATTTCAGTGAAACTCAAAAGATTTTGGGCAACTCTGTTCAACTTCTTTGTCTGGCACCACTGGTGTGGTGAGGAGCTCTACAGACATGTAAGGCTAGAGTGTGCCCTCTAGCTAGACAAGATATCAATGAGGCTGAAGAAGGGTGGGCTGCAGGGTAATAGAAAAGTAGTTATGCATTTGAGCCCAGCATGCATCTTGCTAATTCCAAGTGCATATGTTTTAAGGAGTTAACATGGGCTAAATGAAGGTCTAATGGGATGAAGTGAGAGCAGGGGGGTGAGTGAGTATTTGTGGAATAGCAGCCATAAAAAAAGCCATTTGAAGAGGTGTTGGATGGAAGGGAGTGAGATTGCATGGCATGATGGAGGAGGGAGGCATACGGAATAGCATGGCAAAAAGGCAGAAGCAAAAGGGTCTCTCTCTATCTAGCTTAGCTATTTATCTGGCTCTCAGTACCATAGTATCTGAGCACCTCACAATCTTTAATGTGCTAATCCTCACACCATTCCTGTGAGGTAGGGAAGTGCTATTATTCCAATGTTACATATGGGGAATTGAGAAACCAAGAGACTAAGTGACTTGCCCAAGGTCACACAAGAATGCCTGTGGCAAAGCAGGGAATTAAACTCAGGTTTCCGCTGTTGCAAGCTAGTATGCTAGCCACTGGATCATCCTTCCTCCCTGGGATGGAGACAGAGTAAGGCATCCAGAACCATGGAAGGGCACATAAATTAAATAGCCCTGCCCCCTCCATTGGGATTTTAACAGAGAGAGAAAGAGAACTGAAGGAGATGGTGCCTTGAAGGAGAGGTTCAACTTGCTGAGGGACGAGACAGAGAATCCGTGGAGGAGGGGTTTGAGAGCTGGGTTAGGTGCTGGACTGGAGAACTGGCAGGACCAGCGTGGAGAGATGATGGAAATGGTGGTGGCAGTGACATTCTTTCCCTCACTGATGTTTCATAAGCCATGTTGGGACCTGCCATTGGTGCCCACTCGGCCTTTGCCTTCCTCTGCTGCCTCTTCATCACTGTGGGGTCTGAGCACCTCCCAAACTACGTGCATTTATTGTCCTGATTGCTGCTTTCAGGTCCCCCTGGAGGGAATGCAAAAAAAATTGCCCCCAGAGGCAGAAAAAAACAAGTTTAGAAGCGTGTTGCTGGGCTTTGTGTGACAGGTGGAGTTGGGGGGCCCTTTTCATGGTCCATAAACATCTGCACTTTCTGGTCTGCCTTGTCTCTTCCCCCCTCTTCCCCCCCCGCCCATCACATTAAGAAGGACTAAGCTCCCATTGCACAAATCTCTCTGTAGCTTGCTTTTCCTCTTAGCACACTGGGTTCCACAGTCGTCGTCTCCTCCCTGGCTTCCACAAGGCTGTCCAACAGCAGTGTTTTACTAACATGGGAAATTAAGATGGATTTTTTTGGTAATATCCAAAATAATAATGGGAGCACCCACAGTTCTATTGGGATTACAACAAACCTGAGAGTAGAGAGAAACCCCAGGAATCAGGGCATGAGAGCCATGAATCGACTTTCCCTATGGACAGTTTGCTCCTTAATTGTCCACATCCGGGTTTCTTGCATCTTCCTCTGAAGCATCTTGTACTAGTCGGGAGACAGGATCCTGGCCTAGATGGACCCACAGGTCTGACCTGACGCAGCAATCTCTGTGTTCCAGATCCCCGTCTCCTCAGGCAAAGGATGAATTCTGTGCTGCATAAGTTCCCTGACTGTTGCCCAAGTCTTGAGCAACATGCTGATATCTTTCTCACCACTGTGGTTAGTCGGGTCCCTGGGCACATCATGGCTCCTTTTCTCTCTCCCATGTGCTGCCGGTCTCTGTACAGCAAGCTCCAGTGCTTCTCCCCACATTGTAATCGGATGCCAAAATCTTTTAGGTACTGCCTGTGGTGGCAATGGTGCAAGACCCCCCCGCCCATCCTATTGGGAGGCATTGTGTTGCCTTCCCAGAGCTCCCAAGCCTAGAGGAAGAATGCTGCTGTATTACTTCTAGGACAGTGCAGGGTGTGGTCCCAGCCACAGCCAGCCAGCTCCTCTGGTGAGTAACAAGTGGGGCAGGCAGAGCCATGTCCCTCTCACCTCTTTAGGAACAGTTTGTTCTAGGAGGTTCCCTTGTAGCCTGGATAGCACGGGGACTGCACTTGTAGCTGGCCTCTCACCCAGACATGCACAGGAGTGGGGAGGAAGGCTCCTTGTGTTCCAGGGCTAGGCATAATCGAATACTGCTATTTATTACTAGTTGGACCAAATCCAGGAGCTCAGAACCGAACCCTTCCAAATTTCAGCATGGGGAGATCGTTGGCTGCAAACTCAGCCCTACAATTTGGATTCTGAATCAGTTCCAGAACTGGCAGGGGCCTGTGTTACAGTTCTGGTTTAGGAATGGCCATTCTTATGAGATCTCGGGCCATTTTGAGCTCAAATCTTGGTTGCATCGGACTAGAACCAAATTCTGACCCTGGCAAGGCCTGGTACCAGAACTCCAAACCCAGTCTAAGCTTGACATGAGTCTGTCAACTGCCTCCTTGGCCCATCCCTTTGGATTCTTTTCCTCTACACCATTCACTATTGTCAGGAGCTCTTTTTCCTTCAACTCAAGGCTTGTTTTTGTACCAGCTGTTTAAGACCGTGCTACCACAGGTGTAAGTAATAAAGTCTGAACTGAGGTGAGGCAACAGTAGCAGAAAGAGTGGCTGCAATTTGAAGCATTTCCACAGGAATGACAAACACTTAAAATTGCAGGGTCTGCTTTTCAGTGTTGACATGCATTCAGCATGGTTCTACCAAGTCTTCACTCACCATCTCTCTCTGGATATTCTCAGATGCTCCTCCCTAGACGATATGCTCTAATATGAAAAGACTGTTTTCAGGCCTATTGCTGCGGTGGCTAGCCACACACAAATGAAAAGAGTAGCAGTCTCTAAAGGCTAAAGACTTTTGACTCAACTCTCGGGTTGCATTGTCTTGGGGGCAAGTGACTCAGAAGGTCAGTGGTGTTAGGATCTGCCATGCGTGTGTGTGTGTGTGTGTGTCTGTCTGTCTGTCTGTCTGTCTGCTGTCTTCCAGAGATAAGTGTCACTGGATGGAACCTCAGACCTGCAAAGGGAGGGTTGGAGTGTGTGTGGTGTCACCTTCTAGTGTCTGGTAATCTACACTCAATAGAAATCCTCCATAATGATGCAGCTTACTTGCTGTTCTTTTAAATAATAAACTATAAGCTTATGGTCAAAAATGAATGACCAAATTCTATTTCTTGTTAAATAGATGAGCCAGCTGCTTGTAATGACCAGGGATGACTAAGCATTTTCTGCTGATGATCAATATAATGGAATGAGAACAAGCTCCCTTCACACATTACTGTATGTAAACCCCTCTCATGCACGCACCTTGCGTCAGTAAAGTACAACAAAACATTCGATACACTTGCACTGCTATACTGTAACTTTTTTTTTAATACCTCAAGTGGAGAGAAGGCCTGGTGTCCTGCCTCTGCTAGCTGCCTGGACATAACCAGATTGAGGCCATGTCTACACTAAAGACCTGCACCCCTGACCAACGTAGTTATAATGGCCTAATCCCCTTGTATAGCCAGCACTATGTAGACCAGAGAACTTCTCCCATCAACATAGCTATCACCTCTTGAGGAGGTAGATTAACTACACTGATGGGAAAAGCTCTCCTGTTGGGGCAGTACCATCTACAGCAGTAAAACTGCAGCACTGTATGTGAAGACAAATGGGAATGAATTTTAGTTGTTAAAGTGCCTAACATAGAATGACCTTTCTTGCCCCAAATCCAAGGCTGTTACCTGATCCCTGGTCTCTAGGGCCTTGTCTATACTGAACAACGTAGCAGTAAGTCAGCCTGTTACGGTTCTGTGGCATGGTGATAAGAACTGCAGAACCCAGCCTGTGCTGCAGTTTCCTTCATTGGTACCTTGGTGAAGGTGCGTTGGTGGATTATTGGCTCTGAAGTTTGCTAATGGAGGTGCAGCCTACTACTGAATAATGACTTTTTGGCCTCTTTAGTCCCACATACAAATTGTAAGGGAGACTTTACTTGGACAATTCTCACCTGATTCAGCAGGCAGCATTTCCAGTACCTCCTCGTCGCCGCAAGGGACAGTGTTAACTTATGGTGGATTTTTTAGAATGACAATTTTTTTTTATTTC
Organism: Terrapene triunguis; assembly: GCF_002925995.2. NCBI lineage: Eukaryota > Metazoa > Chordata > Testudines > Emydidae > Terrapene > Terrapene triunguis. The sequence continues at coordinate 103,312,271 of NW_020664409.1, read as the reverse complement.
ATCCCTAGCTGCTCCCCTGAATTCCACTGACCAAACACACAAGGGGTCCAGGGAAATAGGTTTCCTATGGAAAAATTTTGAGTTTTCAGATAAAATGTCCATTCTGCATATGGATGAAACCCAAATCTCTTGATTTTTTTTTTTTTTTTTTTTTTTTGGTGAATAACCAGAGAAAGGGGAAGAGAGATAAACAGCCACCCCAGAATAGCACTTACCTGGGAGGTGGGAGACCCAGGTTGAAGTCCCTGCTCTGTGTGATTCAGTCTCCCACATCCCAGGTGAATGCTCTCACCCCTGGGCTCCTCCACCTCAACTTTGGCAGTCAGTTGAACTAGAGCAGCAGGATGATATGACTCCATATTTCCCTGGTTGTGGGATTTTGAAATAGACCATTTAAAAAGAGACTCAACTTTAAAAATCGCTTTTTGACCTGAAAAGTTTTCTGTTTTCAGTGTTGTGGTAGCTGTGTAGGTCCCAGGGATAAGCAAGAATCTAAGATGATCATAACTGAAACAGACTGGAGGAAAGTTTATTTTGTGTACTTTGTATATACAGCAGTGCATTTCACTGTTTTGCCTGCATAGTCGGTCACTTGGTCAGTTTCCTGCTGTTTGGATCTTTTGCTCAGCAACAGGGGCCGAGAAACATTTTTAATGGATTTGTTATTATTTTAAATCCACCAAAATCGGCAGGGGGACTCAGATAGGTGTTGTACAAACAAATACTTTAATCTTTCCTTTTTTTTTAAATGTACTTGATTTCAAATTATTCCGTCAGCTAGTTAATTGCCCCTGTTCATTCCGCATCTCGTCATTTTCTTCCAATAAACAATCTTAAAGTTAAGACCCTGTGAATTCCTAATAATGTAGATCTAAATTCTGCTCTCAGATACTCACTCCCAGTCACTTAGTGGGTGTTGCATTCAGTATTGGGTGGCATTGTGGCTCTCAGTTTGGGGGTGAAGGAACGACTAGTTTGTTTAACTGATGCTTACTAAATTATCAGTTATTCTCTTGTCCTTCTCTGTCTGCTGAACAAGGGGGGTGGGGGAATCCTGCCAAAGAGCTTTTTTTAAATGAAAGTTGTCTGATTAGAGTGCTAGGTTAACATTCACCCGGGTATAAGAAATAACAATTAGATATCTCTATCTCTATCCTAGCTTTCAAATATCAGCAAGTTACACAATGTTTGCTCTGTGTGAGAAGAGGTGGTATAAGCCCTTTGCTCAGCACTCTGTGTCTGTTAGTACTTTGCAATCTAATAATGATTGTTTATGGATAAATGCCAGAATGCTTACAAATCAAGAAGGGATGGCACTCCATCCTGACCCGACTTGATCATGTTCTAGATGAAGGAAAATTGAATAAATGCTTATTATGAAAAGCTGATTTCTGTGGAGCCGCCTGCAATGTGCGCCAAAGTAATTTACCTAATGAATGACACCGTTGGAGAATTATGCAACATATAATGGGGTTTTCAAAATTCAGGGTTCATCATTTGGACAGGCCCGATTTGCACTGTTAACTGGCAGGGCCGGCTCCAGCATTTCTGCCGCCCCAAGCCAAAAAGAAAAAGCCGCCATTGGCGGCGGCAATTCAGCGGCAGGTCCTTCGCTCCTAGAGGGAGTGAGGGACCTGCCGCCCCCGAATTGCCGCAGGTGTCACCCCTCTCCCTTGGCCGCCCCAAGCACCTGCTTGTTAAGCTGGTGCCTGGAGCCGGCCCTGCTAACTGGTCCTTTGTACATGCATTTATCCCATGTGTACAGTCAGAATTCCTGAGACTGCACACGCATTAGGCTGGCAATTGCACACTTATAACGCACATGCTCCTGCCAGCCTCTTTTTGAAAATCAGGCCCTATTCTAGTATATATGTAGTTATTAATTAAATCCGCATTACATGCTAGTATCTGTCTGCACTTTACACTTTAATAGCTTATGGATGGGACTGGTTGTAGCATACTGCAGTGGTGTGGGCTAACTGAGTTTGAAATTGGGATTTTCACAATGAAAAATTTTCCATTGAGTTCAGTTTAGCGAATAAATCTAGATGAACGTTCACTGAAATGTTCTCTATCTGCTTCATGAATGGAACCAGCTCTAATCATGTCCTCTTAGCAGCAGGGAACAATTTCTGAATTTACTACAATAAGGTTTTAATCTCTGCCTGGTACGAAGATGCTTTTTGTGGGGTGGATTTTTTTTTTTGATGTATTTGTTCTGCAAATATTATTTGTATAATAGCTGTCTGGAGAATAAACAGATGCCCAGATGGAGTATTGAGTTAAACCAGGTGTTGAAAAGGTTAGGCAGTTGCTGCTTGGTATATGAATAAGTTATTAGTAAGCATTACGTGCAGGTTTTGTACAGATAGTTTGAAGATTAACAGCCTTTGCACTGAGTCACCAACACTGAAGTGACAGTGTAATTCATTTTAGTCTACTTCATGGCTTGGAAGTTTAGGGCCTGATTTTCAGATATGCTGACCATCAACAAGTCTCCAGTCAAGTTAACAGGAGATGCAGGTGCTCAGCGTCCATGAAAGTCAGGCTCTTTAAAGTCTTCCCCACCTCCCATTTACTTCTTTGCAGTACAAGCATCCCAGTGCACTTTAGAAGATGCTGTTACGTTGCTTCTGCTATGGTGACAAACCAACTGATGTTAACCATTGGGGCAAATGCAGTGCCTCCAGGTCTGACGTGCTACTCAGACCTCTCTCAGGCCATATCCCATACACAATGCTTGTCCCTCAAAGTTCAAGAGCTAGACCCTGCCAAGGAGAGATTTGACTGCTGCTAATTAGGGTTTCCAGGGTTCATTTCAGGAACATGTTGGATTGGGTCAGTGTTTCACAACACCCCCAAAATAAGGGATCAAAAGGTAAGTAAAGCAGGACATAGACAGATATGATGTGACCACCCTTTTGTAATGGAGTAGTGCCCTATTGGCCAGACTCTGGGAGCGGCGATGGAGAAGCGCTATAGGTGGCTGACCCTGGGTATTTATTACTTGTTTTTGCATGCATTGTGAAAGCACCTGTCTCTCTAGCATCTGGACACTGCTCTGATGGGGGGTATAAGCCTGCATTCCCTTACTCCAGTGAGTATTTCTCCTGAAGCCAATGGGACTACTCTTCTGAGTAAGAATTGCTCATGTGAGCAAGAGTTTACAGGCTCTGGCTTTGGGTGAATTTCAGAAAGCCCCCTCTGTTCTGTTACATCTTTCTTTTTTCCACGCCGGTGACTCATTTAAAAGGAGACTGTCAACGTAAAAAATCACACTTCTACCTGAAAATGTTTCAGCTGTTGTGACAAGCAGCAATCTGAGATGACAGTAACTGAAAGAAACTGGAGAGAAAAATATTTCAGTTTCTTAAAGCCTGTTTACTATCTGCATGGTGTGTTTCATTGTTTTCCCCTGTATAGTCAGTCAGTTTCCCCCAGTTGGTTGATTGTTTGGGTTGTTTACATAGCAACAAGAGAGAGAATATGAATATATATAATATTTAAGGATTTTTGTTTTTAATTGTAAAGCCACAAAATTTGGCAGGGGGACTTAGGTGTTGTAAATGAAAACATTTTCATGAGGTGTTTTTTTTTAATTTTTTTTATTAAATGGACTTGATTTCTAATTAGCTAGTACAAGATTTGGTTTGTGCACTGCATTGACCCTTTTAAAATGTACTTTCTCTTTTCTATCCTTGCTCCTCTGTCTGTCCCCATCACTCCTTACACCATCGGTCTTGGCGATTCTCTTGCTCTCCACCTTCCTTGGTGTTTCAGTGTTTTGCAGCAGTTGTTCCCACTCCTGCCTCTTCTCTTTTCCTCTGTCATGGCTCTTGCCTTTCAGTCTCTCTAGTCTGACCCCATATCAGTCCTTCCAGATCCTTTCTATTCTCTTCCTGCTCATCGCCCGCTCACAGCCTTTTCACATGCACTCTTAGCCCCCCTTGCCTACCACAATCTTTCTCCATAATCAGTCATTCTGCCCCCACTCTCACCTACTGGAAGGACTGGGTGAGACTTTAGGGCCATGGGAGACAGTGACTGTAGAAGTGTTCTCCCAGACCTGGGTACACACATTCTTCCCCCAACCTCTGCAAGGTTCTTGGTTGTACTTCACACTCACTGGAGCAGATGCTGAGATACCACAGGAAGGAGCATGGGTTAGACAGAGGTAGAGTGAAGAGGACTTTGTTCTCCAGGGTTGTTCGCCTATCACAGCTCACTTGCTGTGAATTAATACACCAGCACAGTGGGGAAAGTCTTTTTGGGTTGTCTAGTTTATCCCCTATTGATATGGGATCCATCCCCCATGCAGGATGTCTTGTAGTAAAAATAGATTTTTAGGGTGATTTATAACAATCACTACATTTCTGCATATTTGTGATATCTAACTTGTATAAGCAGTACCGCATGGGCTGTGTGTAGACGGTAGCTAAGAATAGGTACAGCACTATTCTAAATAGGTTCTTGTACTGTGCTCTGCACCGGAGCATCTGAGCACCTTAGTAGTGCATTAAGCAGCATGACTGTTACATGTTAGTGGTTCTCGTATCCTTTCCCTTGGGGGAGAAGTGTGTGCTGTGGAATGGCTTGTTCTGGTAGGCTTTTTAGTTTTTTTTTTTTATTGTATTTTATTTTATTTTAAATATACATGTTGGTGGGTTAAAGAAAGAAGGTGAAAGAAGTGCGCCTCACACTTGGAGTGGAAGGTGATGAGGTTTGTCCCTGAGGGAATTCATTCCATAGTCTGGCACTGGCCCCCAAGAAAGCTCCCTCTCCTGCACAGATGAGCTTTACCTTTTATTGTAGAGTTCCGTTGTGCTAGAGGAATGAAATTGTTGACCAGTCTTCATCCAAGAACTTTAGGGGATTTTTTTTTTCCATTGAGCACCCTGAAGGACTGAGACATGGAACTTGATTCAAACATCTATGGGAGAGCCTGATCCGGAGCAGTCCGTATTCAAGTGAGTAGCTCCATTGAAGTCCTCCCAATCAGAATTACTTACCTGAGTAACATTTTCAGGACCAGGCCTTGAATAATAATAATTATTTGTATTACAGTAGTGCAGGTCCCAACGGAGATCAGACCCCCATTGTGCTAGGTTCCGTAGGAACACATAATGTCGAATTAAGTTACAATGTAAAACCCTTGGTCCTCCAGTTCCTAGAGAGGACAAGGACATGAGTGGGGAACTTTTGGGTGATCTTTGGTAGAGCTGTTATTCCTGTTATAGATATAAGTCTGCGTGTGTCTTGTCCTTGTCTGCACGAGAGACGGTCTCCGCAATGAAGCGTTAGTCAACTGTAAGCAGCTTCAGATAGCTCGAAAACATAGATGGGCATCAACATGGAACAGTGGCATCCTGGCCAGAAGATCTTTCCTTTGGCCATGCCTTCTTTCCCCTCCTATGCTAGCAACGTGGGGAAGTGGCCTAAAAGGCCCAAATTTGGCTGTATGCCTTGGGAGAATCACCCTGATGGTGAACGGGTCCTCCCTGAGCCAGATTAAGCAGGGTTCAAGGTTCGATTAAGCTGCCTGTTGGCACAAAATTGCTTCTCTGCACAGGCAAACTTGATCATCTGAGCCAGAGTGGGTAAATCTTTTGGCTCTCATACATGTTGATTGAGGCTGATAAGGTGGTTCTTGAATATTGCCTCAGGCTTTCCTGCAGATTGTGGGAAACACTTTTTTACAGAACAGACAGTTTGCAAGAAGGCCAAGACTTAGATGTGAGGATTTAAATGATCTAGCTCAGTTCCTGAGGATGACAACTTACTCTTATGAGGTGCTAAGCACCCTCCCATTGACCTCAGTGGCAATTGCTGCTGTTCAGAGTCTCAGGAAGTGTGGTCCATATTGATCAGGATAACAAGAAATGGGGGAGATTTTAATTTAGAGGTTATGCAGGAACACTTCCTTCTATTGCTGAATGCCCTACCCTGTCAAAAACTATTGTGGGTCTAATTCCTAGGCAGGGAGCCAACCAAGTATAATAAATAAGGCGGAGGTTGGGGGACACTAGGGAAATAGAGATTTACAATCTCCGTTGATTTGAAATGTTTAGTCATGTCCCTTATGTTTTACCTAAGGTATTTGACTGTGCAGAAGCTGACTCTCAGAGGATGAACAATCTCCCTCAAAGGGTTGTGATTGGAGGTTTTGTTTTTATAAAATGGAACTGAGTGATTGTGAGATGTCACTGTAAATCTTGCACATCACATTGTGGGCCAGATCCTCAACTGGTGTAAATGAGCATAGTTCCATTGACTTCAAATAGCGCGCCACTGCTTTATTCAGGGAAAGAGCTGGCCCTTTTTATTTACAATCTGATATTATTTCGGTAGCTCTGTAGGTGTCTCCGACGCTGCCCGGTTGATAGAATGTGCCGAATAAATATCACAGAGCTGGTGGAAAATTCCATTGCATCGAAATCAAAACTTTTCATGGGAACACGTTGACTTCAGCTAAATCTTGTTTAGGAAAAAAATGCAACATTTTAATAAGAATGTAAGAACAGCCAATGGTCAGTCTAGTCCAGTATCCTGTATTCTGACAGTAGCCAGCACCAGATGCTTCTGGCAATTGGAGGTTTAGGGATACACAGAGGATGGTTTTCATCCCTGACCATCTTGGCTAATAGTCATTGATCGACCTATCCTTCATGAATTTAGTTCAGTCTTTTTTAACAGTTATGCAGTCTCAATGTTGTGAAGGCCAAAAGTATGTTGTGTGAAATAGTACTACCTTATGTTTGTTTTAAACCTGCTGCCTGTTAGGCCTGGTCTACACTGAGGGGGGTGAGGGGGGAATCGATCTAAGTTATGCAACTTCAGCTACGTGAATAACATAGCTGAAGACAATGTACTTAGATTTATTTACCGCGGTGTCTTCACTACGGTGAGTCGACTGCTGCCGCTCCCCCATTGACTCTGCCCATGCCTCTCGCTGAGCTGGAGTACAGGAGTTGACGGGAGAGCGCTCGGGGATCGATTATAGACATGATAAATCGATCCCTGCTGGATCGATCACTGCCCACCGATCTGGCCGGTAGTGAAGACATCGTTTAATCAGGTGACCCCTGGTTCTTGTGATGTGAAGAGGTAAATAACACTTCCTATTCGCTTTCTCCACACCACTTGTGATTTTATAGATCTCTATCATAGCCACTCTTAGTCATCTCTTTTCTAAACTGAACAGTCCCACCCTTTTTAATCTCTCCTCACCTAGAAGCTGTTCCATTGCCTAAGAATTTCTGTTGCCATTCTCTGCACCTTTGTCAATTCTAGTATCTTTTTTTGAGATGGGGCAACCAGAACTGCACATAATATTCAAGGTTTGTGTGTTCCATGGATTTATATTATGGCATTATGATATTTTCTGTCTTATTACCTATCCCTTTCCCAATGGTTCCTGTTAGCTTTTTTTGACTGCCGCTGCATGCTGAGCAGATGTTCTCAGGGAACTATCCACAATGACTCCAAGATCTTTCTTGAGCGATAATAGCTAATTTAGACACATCATTTTGTATATATGGTTGGGATTATTTTTTTCAAATTTGCATTACTTTGCACTTATCAACATTGAATTTCATCTGCCATTTTGTTGCCCAGTCACCCAATTTAGTGAGATCCCTTTGTAACTCTGCAATCAGCTTTGGACCTAACTATCTTGAGTAATTTAGCATCATTTGCAAATGTTGCCACCTCTCTGTTCATCCCTTTTTCCAGATCATTTATGAATATGTTGAACAGCATAGGTCCCAGTACAGATCCTTGGGGAACTCTATTTACCTCTCTCCATTTATTCTTACCCTTTGTTTCCTATCTTAAGCCATTACTGTTCCATAAGAAGACCTTTCCTCTCCTCCCATGACTGCTTGCTTTGCTAAAGAGCCTTTGGTGCAGAACCTTGTCAAAGGCTTTCTGAAAGACCAAGTATACTATATCCACTGGATCACCCTTGTCCACATGCTAGTTGACTCCCTCAAATCCTTGCCCTCAAGAGTCCAAGCAGCATAGAGAGAGTTTCTTCTTGTTAGGTTTTTTTTATCCCATTCCCCCCCCCCCCCACACACACACTTTTGTGTATCTCAGCTAATAGGAGGAGTCCACTGGCAAGACTCCTCTCCAAGAGGGAAGGAAGAACAATCAGCAAAGTCTTTTGTCCTTTTAAGATTCCACAGTAGTTCATGTGGTCTTGTTGAGCGTTCGCTATTGGGCACAATGTAACGCCTTCTGCAGGAAGTCGGCATTTCACATTAGCTAATATCTTGCTCCTGTTTGATTTACACAGTTTTATAGAGGATTTGAATGCAAACACTTTTATCTTATAACATGGGATACAGATATTATTTAAGTGAGATTAATTCATGCAGCAACTTGCAAGCATTTCATAAAGTTTGAACAGATGCGTATAATTCTAATACCTGTTTTAACCATACTAACACGCAGGTGAGCCAGACTGGTTCCAGCTACATATTTGTCTGGGATGAGTTGAGACCTAGGAGCCTTGGCATGAGCTGGCACCTGGGCTGCCAGCATCAGTCAGTAACACCACAAAATACAATGTAGACTGAACAGAGTCGACGAGTGTCTGCCTGTCACCAATAGGAGCTTCAGGGGACAGGTTGGTGTTCATGCCCTTTTAAAAGGAAGGAGAAAGCTTAGTCAACTCATCAAATGAGATGTTCCAGACGTTAGAGGTGGTGTGAAAGAAGGTACAAATTCAAGGCAACTCTGGGGGGTGAATTAGTAATAACAAACAAAATATATGGTTTCTATGGTTTCCATCATCCGCACCCCCACTATAAAAATTATTCCAGCATCCCTGGGAGTAGATGGAAAGAAGCATTTATGCAGAGCATATGTGTTGATCCTTTAGAAAGAGGTTGATGACAGTAGTACCAAAGAAAATGTCATGGGGGAGATTTTCAGAGGCACAAAGGAGAGTAAGACCCCCAACTTCTAATGGCTTTGAAAATCTTCCCTCTAAACAATATCTGACAATATTGTCATTCAGTCCTGTCCACAGACTGACACGACTGACTCAGGCTTGTTTGTGTTTAGCTGGAGCAAGAAGCCTGGAGTCTAGGCACTGAGTTTTCCAATTTCACAGTAGCTGGGTATATTTGACAGCAGTGACACCCAGGAGCTTTCAGACTCATTCTTTTTCCAGTGCTCCCCCTGGCTCATGGCCTCACCCCTACAGATGTGTTTGATGGATTGTTCAAACCCTCAGGTTATTTTGGAGAAAATTATAGTCTTGGTTCAACATGTGTGGCCTAGATTTAGAACAGTGAAGACTAAAGCAGTGAAATCAAATGGTGCATTAGGTTCTCCTGTCCAGTATCGCCCCAGTATTAAATAATCACTCTAAAGCATCCCCAATATCTCCAGTGCAGTTATGTTCAATCTTGCATTAATGACCACAAGTAAAATTTTCAAAAGCCCTAAGTCCCATTTTCAAATGTGACTTTAAGGGCCAGATTTGTAAAGGTATTTAAGCAGCTAAAAATGCAGCTAAACATCTAGTGCAATTTTCAGAAACGCCTAGGTATCTAACTCCCATTGCCCTAACACCCTAATGGCCATATATTTAAAGGTATTAGGTGCCTAATTCCCATGGAAATCAATGGGAGTTAGGTGCCTAAATACCTTCTAAAATTGGGACCTACATGCCTGTGTTGCTTTTGAAAGTAGAGCTTGGGCTCCTACGTCACTTAGGTGCGCTTGAAAATGCTACTTCCCCCATGCCCCTCCCTACAAGGTCACTGATTATTGCTGGTTCCTTGGTTGGTTGCTTTAATCAGGGTTCAGCGTACAAACAGAGCAGGCGGTAGTGCCCAAAATCCCAATTCAGCAAGGTACTTAAGAAAGTCAGTGTTACTACTCACATACATAAACACCTTGCAGAACTGGGACCTAAAGGAGGACCAACTATGTTCAAGTCCCTCCTGAAGACCTGCTCTTTACATCCGTAGAGCCCACAAGAAGCGAACATACAAGCAAATCAACAATTTTTACTCCCCTAATCTTCCCCGGGGCTTCCCAGCACATCCCATACCATTCCACCCCGAGTGTATTAAAAAATTCATGTCAGATGCCCCAATGCCTGTAAAACTCATGAGATTTTAAAACCAATACAAAGAACCCCAATATTATTACTATTTGCCTAGTGGTTTTTAAACACTTACAGTACACTCAGGCCACCTTTTTCAAGCTTTTCTGTGCAGCCACGAGGTCTAGAAGTTTTTAATATGAAAGCTGAGATTTTTCAAATTCACTTGACTCCCAGAGCTGGAGCTTCAAGAAAACCACGAAATATTTTTAGACTCAAGACTGAGAGTATTAGCAACACTCTTTTTGTTGCCTTTTTCCTACAAACTGATCCATGTGAGCAGCTCCCTTGTGTGTTGGCTTCATAAGTCCTCCACTCAGGCAATGGGATCAGGTTGTACCGATTCTGTTGCAGGATTGTGGCCATACTTTGAAGATCTTTTAAGCAAGGACCCTCTTCCTTTTGTATCTTGTCCAGCAATGAGTACATCATTGATACTTTAGTTAACAAGCAATAACAACCTCTAACCTTGATTGGATGGTAATTTGGTTATACTGTTGCTGCTGAAATATGGAATAGTCCTGTGTAACATATCCTTAGGGCAAAGGAAATTTGCATTATTATATACATTTCATCTGTTCTTTGGATCTTGGCAACTAAGTAGCAAGTACTTTGTCAAATACAGCAAGAGACCTTAAGTTTGTAAGTTAAATAGGTAAAAAGAAAAATCCACCTTAGACATACCTACATAAGCAGGGTTCTCCCAAAGAAACACAAGATATTTCTTTTTAAGTTATAAGTCTGACTGAACTTTAAATCGAGTAGGACAGTTATTAAAAACAATTGAATCCTTTTAATTTTTTGATAATAGTATTGCAGTCTCATCAGAAATTCCTAACAACTTAAGTAAATATTTGAGACTTAACTGATTAAAAATTAATATTACATATGTCCCTGGTGAAATGAAGTAATTGATCTCAATATCATTGGGATAATGAAAACTGAAGACACTGGGGCTTTGTTTATCACAGCAGCACAATTGTGCCAACTGAGACTGGAGACGGTTTCCTTTATTAAACGGTTTCCAGAATTTTATAACTTCGTCATATGACCTAGAAGAAAGTATTTTTACCAAAACTTCAAACGGTTAGTTCAGAATGTATGCAATTGTGTAATCTTATTAAAATTGAATTTATTTTTTGGAAATCAGTTTAAAATTCCAACATATTAAAATTGTACAGTGAAAGTCTATAGATACACTAAGTCATTTTAATAGTGTTTTGAAAATTGTGTGAATATATTTTTCCTTTAAAATATTGTACAGATTTAATTGATAGGGAATGTGTTAGAAAGGACACTAGATAGTCCCATAATCCTTATAAATGCCTAATCATCTTTTGAATGCTATTAGATTCTTGGCTTCAATTACTTGTGGAAATATGTTCTACAGGTTAATTACATGTTGTTGTTGTTGTTGTTGTTACTATTTATAGGTACAGTGCTTACCAGAAGGGGGACCAAATTTCAGTTTGAGCATCTAGGTACTATTATATTATAAATAATTATAAACTATCCTTGGAGAAACACCGAACAAAGAAAAAACTTTTACATTTTGGAAAACTTCTTGGAAACAAAATCCTGTCCTTTTTCATAGAATTGTAGGACTGGGAGGGACCTCGAGAGGTTATCTACTCCAGTCCCCTGCACTCATGACAGGACTAACTATTATCTAGACCATCCTTGACAGGTGTTTGTCTAACCAGCTCTTAAAACTCTCCAATGATGGAGATTCCACAACCTCCCTAGGCAATTTATTCCAGTGCTTAACCACCCTGACAGTTACAAAGTTTTTCCTAATGTCCAACCTAAACCTCCCTTGCTGCAATTTAAGCCCATTGTTTCTTGCCCTATCCTTAGAGGTTAAGAACAACAATTTTTCTCCCTCCTCCTTGTAACAACCTTTCATGTACTTGAAAACTGCTATTGTGTCCCCTCTTTTTTTCTCTTCTCCAGACTAAACAAATGTAATTTTTTCAATCTTCCCTCAGAGGTCATGTTTTCTAGACCTTTAATTTTTGTTGCTTTTCTCTGGACTTTCTCCAGTTTGTCCACGTCTTTCCTGAAATGTGGCACCCAGAACTGGACACAATACTCCAGTTGTGGCCTAATCAGCACAGAGTAGAGCAAAAGAATGACTTCTTGTGTCTTGTATGCAACACTCCTGCTAATACATCCCAGAATGATGTTTGCTTTTTGTGGGGGTGTGACATTATTGACAAATTGTGACAGTATATATTGTTTGCAGCAAATATTGTACAAAGGTTGTCATGTGAGGTGTCTATAAAAAGGTTATGATTTGCTGGTTATGATTATGTGTATGTGTGTGTCATTTTTGTAGTGAAGTTATGAATATTGGCTATGTACTTGTATCGCAATGTGTTTGATTCTAAATAGCATTAGTGAAGCATTCGGTCAGCTTCTTGAGAAAGGAAGTTGCAAATTAAGTACCTAATCAAGAAACCTTTAACTGACAATGGACCTTTGGAGACTCCAATCCACATAAAAAGTCTTCCTGGGAACATTCAAGGTTGCATAGAATCATAGAATATCAGGGTTGGAAGGGACCTCAGGAGGTCATCTAGTCCAACCCCGTGCTCAAAGCAGGACCAATTCCCAACTAAATCATCCCAGCCAGGGCTTTGTCAAGCCTGGTCATAAAAACCTCCAAGGAAGGAGATTCCACCACCTCCCTAGGTAAAGCATTTCAGTGCTTCACCACCCTCCTAGTGAAATAGTGTTTCCTAATATCCAACCTAGACCTCCCCCACTGCAACTTGAGACCATTGCTCCTTGTTCTGTCATCAGGTACCACTGAGAACAGTCTAGATCCATCCTCTTTGGAACCCCCCCCTCAGGTAGTTGAAAGCAGTTATCAAATCCCCCCTCATTCTTCTCTTCTGGAGACTAAACAATCCTAGTTCCCTCAGCCTCTCCTCATAAGTCATGTGCTCCAGACCCCTAATCATTTTTGTTGCCCTCCGCTGGACTCTTTCCAATATTTCCACATCCTTCTTGTAGTGTGGGGCCCAAAACTGGACACAGTACTCCAGATGAGGCCTCACCAATGTCGCATAAAGGGGAACGATCACGTCCCTCGATCTGCTGGCAATGCCCCTACTTATACAGCCCAAAATGCCATTAGCCTTCTTGGCAACAAGAGCACACTGTTGACTCATATCCAGCTTCTCGTCCCTCATTCAGTAAGGGGCCCACACTTTCCTTGACTTTCTTCTTGTTGCTAACATACCTAAAGAAACCCTTCTTGTTACTCTTAACCACTCTTGCTAGCTGCAACTCCAAGTGCGATTTGGCCTTCCTGATTTCACTCTTGCATGCCTGAGCGATATTTTTATACTCCTCCCTGGTCATTTGTACAATCTTCCACTTCTTGTAAGCTGCTTTTTTGTGTTTAAGGTCAGCAAGGATTTCACTGTTAAGCCAAGCTGGTCGCCTGCCATATTTACTATTCTTTCTACACATTGGGATGGTTTGTTCCTGCAACCACAATAAGGATTCTTTAAAATACAGTCAGCTCTCCTGGACCCCTTTGCCCTTCATATTATTCTCCCAGGGGATCCTGCCCATCTGTTCCCTGAGGGAGTCAAAGTCAGCTTTTCTGAAGTCCAGGGTCCGTATTCTGCTGCTCTCCTTTCTTCCTTGTGTCAGGATCCTGAACTTGGCCATCTCATGGTCACTGCCTCCCAGGTTCCCATCCACTTTTGCTTCCCCTACTAATTCTTCCCTGTTTGTGAGCAGCAGGTCAAGAAAAGCTCTGCCCCTAGTTGGTTCCTCCAGCACTTGCATCAGGAAATTGTCCCCTACACTTTCCTAAAACTTCCTGGATTTTCTGTGCACCGCTGTATTGCTCTCCCAGCAGATATCAGGGTGATTAAAGTCTCCCATGAAAACCAGGGCCTGCAATCTAGCAACTTCTGCTAGTTGCTGGAAGAATGCCTCGTCCACCTCATCCCCCTGGTCTGGTGGTCTATAGCAGACTCCGACCACGACATCACCCTTGTTGCTCACACTTCTCAACTTTATCCAGAGACTCTCAGGTTTTTCTGCAGTTTCATACCGGAGCTCTGAGCAGTCATACTCCTCTCTTACATACAATACAACTCCCCCACCTTTTCTGCCCTGCCTGTCCTTCCTGAACAGTTTATATCCATCCATGACAGTACTCCAGTCATGTGAGTTATCCCACCAAGTCTCTGTTATTCCAATCGCATCATAGTTCCCTGACTGTGCCAGGACTTCCAGTTCTCCTTGCTTGTTTCCCAGGCTTCTTGCATTTGTGTATAGGCACTTAAGATAACTCGTTGATCGTCCCGCTTTCTCAGTATGAGACAGGGATCCTCCCCTCTTGTGCTCTCCTGCTCTTGCTTCCTCCCATGTAAGCAATGGCTGCTGCCTGCAAACTGAGTCATGCATGGACATGTGGCTTGCCCATGTGACTCCAAACTCCATCTTGCTATTGTCATTTTCCATAATAAGAACAAAAGGATGTCCTTCCACAGGGCAGAGAATATTAAATGCCCTGGAAACCCCTCCATTTTGTCTTTAATCCTGCTTCTTGCCTCTGGAGGAACTTTGCTACAAACTGAAGCTCTGAACAAAGGACTGAATGACCCATACCAGCTGTGGGTGTACTCCAGAGATTTGATTTGAACCTGCGTTTATTCCATCATTGCTACAAGCCTGAACCAAGAACTTTGCCATTGCTGTATGCAATGATTCCATTTAACCAATTCTAGCTCTCATCTATCTTTTTCCTTTTATGAATAAACCTTTTAGATTCTAAAGGATTGGCAGCAGCGTGATTTGTGGGTAAGATTTGATTTGTATATTGACCTGGGTCTAGGGCTTGGTCCTTTGGGATCGGGAGAACTTTTTTTCTTCTACTGGGGCATTGGTTTTCATAACCATTCACCCAATGAGTGGCACTGGTGGTGATACTGGGAAACTGGAGTGTTTGAGGGAATTATTTGTATGACTTATGGTTAGCCACAGGGCTGGCCTTACCATAAGGCTAACTGAGGCGGCCGCCTCAGGTGCCAGACTGTGGGGGGGGGGGGCACCACTAGGATCCAGAGTGTAGAAAATTGTGTCTGCTGCTGGTGCATATGTATTCTCTCTGCTCTAGATGCACAGAGATGGTGGAGTGCTGTGCTGGAGGAAGGAGGGCACAAGAGACATAACAGGCAGGCAGGAGAAAAGGTGAGAGGGAATAACAGAAAGCAGCAGGAGCTGCAGGGAGAGAGGAGGAGGAGCCTCTTATGTACCTCTCTAGCACCCCCAGGAGCCTGGACTGATTAACACCAGCTTCTCAGGGAGCTTCCTGTTTCCTGCTGCTTCCCTGAACCCACTTGAGGAGGACAGGCAGTCAACTGAAGTAGTAGGAGCCAGTTAGGCCCTTAAGACGCTGATATCTTCCCACACTCAGGCCCTGCTACCAGCCTGCTTATTTGTCCCCTTCTATTGAGTGTTGAGAGCCACTATAGCTGGCACAGAATAGCAGTCATGAGTGAAAGAAGAAAACACCCCTCTGGGGCAGCATTCAGAAAAAGAAAGAAAGCAAAGGAAGCGTTTCTATCTAAGCAGGAAGGAGCTCTCCTGAGATACATAGACACAAAGGTTCACAGTGAGCCTTCCGTCCCCAGTGAGGATCTGAGAGGTGAGGAGATGTCTGATCTTCCAGTTAGTCAGCGTGCAGGTGACCTGGCAGCTACTGCAGTATCCATATCTCCATCTCAAATGGATGTAACCATGCACATTCCTGAAGACAAGTGTAGATCAGAGAAGAGTGTGGTGGAGGCGCAAGAAACAGCTGCTGCTGAGTTTAGTTCCTTAAATCTAGATGATCCAGGACTGTGGACCCACATGAGCAGTACCCTGAGGGACTTTCTTGTACTGCATGGGCCACAGCAAGTGAAAAACTTCATGTTCCCCAAAGACAATGAAAATGGAAGTTTCCATCCAACACATTACTGGCATGAAATCCCTAATGGTGACAAAGTGGAGAGGCCATGGCTTATGTACTCAAAAACCCAGAATGCTGCATACTATTTTTGTTGCAAACTCTTCCAGTCTAATGTTCCAGCCGCATTGGGTTCTACAGGAACAAAGGACTGGAAAAATCTGGCTAGAAATCTGGCATGCCATGAGAAGGCAGCAAATCACCAGAGAGCATTCCATAGGTGGAAAGAGCTTGAGATGAGACTAAGGTTAAAGGCCACCATAGATGATCAGCATCAAGAGAAGATTGCATCAGAGTCTCTTTATTGACAAAATGTTCTGAAAAGGCTCATTGCCATTGTGAGAATGCTTGCTACCCAAAAGCTAGCATTGTGTGGCACTTCAGATCAGCTGTATGTGCCAAACAATGGAAACTTCCTTAAAATTATGGAGCTGATGGCTGAGTTTGATGCTATACTCCAGGAGCATCTAAGAAGGGTTACCACCCTAGAAATGTACACACACCACTACCTTGGAAAAACAATTCAAAATGAGATCATACAGTTACTGGCAACAAAAGTCAAACAGAAGATTGTGGCAGATCTGAAGTCAGCAAGATATTGCTCTGTTATTCTGGGCTGCACACCTGACATCAGCCATACGGAACAAATTACTTTAATGGTGTGTTTTGTAACAACAACAGAACCTAGTGAAAATGTTTCTGCAATGGTGGCTATCAGAGCATTTTCTAGAATTTTATTGACATTGATAATACTTCAGGAGCTGGTATGACAAACGTGTTTCTTAAAAAGCTGGAAGATACGGGAATTGCGAAACTGACATGAGAGGTCAGGGCAGACACGAATCCGAGAGTTAAACCCTTGAGCTTTTTTTGTCCCATGCAGATCTCATTCATTGAACTCGGTGGTCAGTGAGGCAGCATCAGCTTCTAGTGAGGCTGCTGAATTTTTTAATGTAATTCAAAGCATCTATGTATTTTTCTCTGCATCAACTCATCGATGGAAAATTTTGAAGCAACATCTGGGAACATCCTCTCTGACACTGAAAACACTGAGTGCCACACGATGGGAAAGTCGAGTGGAGGCGATAAAGCCTATCCAACACCAAATTGGGAAGATAGATGATGCCATAGTTGCCATTATGGAGGATAATGCTATGACAGGAACTGTTCCTGGGAGAACAGTGGCAGAGGGAAATGGAAACACCAGAAACATACATAACTTCAAATTTCTGTGTGGATTAGTGTTGTGGCATGACATACTGTTTGAAATAAATGTTGTAAGCAAGCGACTCCAAGGTGTTGACCTTGATATATCTGGAGCAATGGAACAACTGGATAGGTGCTAGATTGTGCAATACAGCCGAAGAACGTTTCATGCAGTTCAAGGAACACAGCAGTATATTTGGGATGTTGTATGATATTCCAAAACTCCTCACTATACCTGAAGAAGACCTACACCAGCAATGCAGGACACTAAAGACAGTGTTGACACATGATATGCGTGATATTGATGCGAGTGATTTAGGTGATGAAATGAAAGCCCTTTCGAGATACCTTTCAGCAGGATCAACTCCAAAGGGTGTTCTGGAATATATGTGCAGAAATAAGATGACCACCCTCTTTCCAAATGCTTTTGTTGCTCTGCACATACTTCTAACACTTCCTGTAATGGTTGCCAGTAGTGAACGCAGCTTCTCCAAGCTGAAGTTAATAAACACATCTACGCTCTACAATGACACAGGAGGGGCTGGCTGGCCTTGCAACCATCTCAATAGAGCATGAGCTGGCCCAGACTGTGGACCTTCAAGAAGAAGGTCAAATCTTTGCAACCAAGAAGGGATGGGAAGCACCACTTTGATTATTCAAACAGATAAAAATGCCAGTGTTTACTATGCAGACAAGAAAAGTTACATTTGCTGTTCAGGCGTTTGAAAGGTAAGTGTTTTTTTGGGGTAAGTAGCAGAGCAGTACCATGAGAGGAGTAGAACAGGAAGAAGGCAGAATTGAGACCTTTCAAAGTTTTGGCCTAAGCGAGGGGGCGTCATTTGAGCTCCTCGCCTCAGGTTCCAAAATGTTATGGGCCGGCCCTGTTTAGCCAGTGGGGTAAAAGCAAAGTCCTCTCTGTTTGGCTGGTTTGGTTTGCCTTAGTAATAAAGGACACCCAGCCTTGGGCTGTGACTGCCCTGCTCTAAGCAATTTATCCTGAATTGATACACTCAGTTCTGTCCTGCCAGAGGCAGCATCGTTACGGGGGGGGAGGGGCAAGAGTGTTACACTGACTCATACAGGTGTGTCGCATCTTACGCGCATTTAACATGCGTGATTTCAGCTTTATGCGGTCGGCAAAAAAAGAAAGAGAAAAATAACAATTTTAATACTGTACCTGTACTGCGGGCGATTCCGCCTGCCATTACACTCAATGTAATTTTGACTATACACAATTTTCGCTTTACGCGCTGACTGCGGAACGTAACCCCAGCGTAAGGTGCGACAGACCTGTATTTAGCTTGTGATCCACTATGACCCAGAATTGGGTTTTCTGATTAAATGAAATTTTCCGTAGAAAGTGTTTGGCCTCAGAAACCAGACAATTTTGACTTCCCCAAAAGGGGAAAAATCTACAGGTTTTGTGTGTTTAAAAAAAAAAAAAGTAAAAATTTGCAGGTGCAGGGAGGAGAGAACCTATTTTCCTCCTAGCTCTAGGAAACTGTGCCTCTGGGTGGTGTGCAGATATCGATCATCCATTGTATTCAGTCTCGTTTGAAGATTGTGGGGCCCGTCTTCTCCTCATTAACACCTCCACAAATCCAGAATGACTCCATTGCCCACAAGCCGCGCAGAAGGTAGCCCTGTGTTAAAGTTATAAAACAGTTGGTATTGCAGAATCTCACTACTTGGCTCCAGATTTCATTTTTGGCCGCTCTCCTTCATATGAGCGGCACCATTAGTTTCCCTACAGCCTTTCTAAATTAATTCCATGGCCATATTATCCATTTTATACTGCCAGTTGGGGGATTTGCTTCTGGGCCCTGTTTGGAGCTCAAGAATTTTATCTTACTCTGATGTCCTTGTCCCCTAAGCACATGCCTCAAAGATTCACTGAAGCCGAGAGATAGCACAAACGGTCAATTACTTCTGCCTCTGTTAAGGAAAAAAAGATTTGTAGCAGTCGTTTTAGAGGATCCATTATACTTGCGGCCACAAAACTCCTGTTTTTGGAAATAGGTGAGCCTTGCAAACTTCCATTTAGCGTTTGCCTCTGGGAAGCTGGATAGTTTTTCTTTGTTATCCCTGGTTTGAAAGCCTATCGGCTATTGCACCCTCACCTGAGTGGGAACTGTCGGGGTACTGTACAAATAGTCTCCGCAAGCTGCGGGTCCGTCTCCATGATGATTCCTGCTGGCTGCACTATGGTGTGGTGTTGATGTGGAGGTGTTTTTCTCCTTATAATTGGCAAGGATGGCAGAGTGACCTAATCAGCGAGGGAGTTCTTAGCTTCCTTTCCTATCCACTCAGCTTTTTCTGCAGTAGTAACATTCCACTAGACAATCTGTTAAATATAGTCTGGATAGTCCGAGGATAACTGAACATTCATTATAGTGAATGAAGCAATAAATGTCTGAGGCTTTGGTGAGCGGAAAAGTCAAGGTGTTTATCAGATTGCCATGGGAAATATCTTTTGCCAAGCGTTCAGTAATAAACTTTCAATGATCACTTTTATACTCTGACTGCAGAACGCTTGTCATATCAGGGTTGCTTTTCTTTGTTCAAGGAGGGCGGCACGTGAAGTGTTTTCATTTCATGCGAAGAGGTGATAAATACATGTGGGTGTGTGCATGTGCAGATAACTATGGGATGTGCTTTTTGATTTCTAGTTTGCTTTTTCTTTTCCCCACTCCAGGATTAACTGACCTGAATGCTGATATAGTGAGGATTTGAGGACAATCCCCAAAATAACTCTTAGAAAAGTGATTAGTCATCTTTTGGAATACAAAAGTAAAATTGGTTTGTTCCCACTGTAATATCCCACTTCCTAGGTACAGGGAGCGATAGCAGGGTAGCAGGCCCGGCTTAGGCAAGTAGAGGTGACATGCCTGAATGGTGGGGGTATGTATTCAAGGATATACCCTCCATGCTCTCTGCTTGCCCAAGCTGTGCCTCCCCGACAGTGTAGAGTCCTTCTGCCTCCTCACTAGTGGAGCCTTTCCCCTCTGCAGGAAAAGACTCCTCCAGCAGTGAAAGTCTCTGGCAGGGGGTAGGCAGCCTTTCCCCTCTGCCTCCCCTGTACCAGAGCCTTTCACTGACATGTGTAGCTACACACCTCAGTGAACACAGCCTGCTTTTCACTGTGGCGTGTAGCTATGTGTGCACTACACACCGCCACCACTGGTGTGTAGTGTAGACATAGCCAAAGTGTCCGGTCTGCCTTTTGAGAAGGAGTATGATCTAGCGTGTGGAGCAAAAGCCAAGGAGTTGGGTGCTGGGTTCTATTCACAGCTGTGCCACTCAATATAAGAACAGCCATCCTGGGTCAGACCAATGGTCCGTCTAGCCCAGTAGCCTGTCTTCCAGCAGTGGCCGATGCCAGGTGCTCCAGAGGGAATGAACAGAACAAGTAATCGTCAAGTGATCCATCCCCGTCGTCTACTTCCAGCTTCTGGCAGTCAGAGGCTAGGGACACCCAGAGCATGGGGTTTCATCCCTGACTGATTTGGCTAATAGCCATTGATGGACCTATCCTCCTTGAATGTGTGTAATTCAGTTTTGAAGTGCTATAGTTTTGGCCTTCACAATATCCCCTGGCAAGGTGTTCCTTAGGTTGACTATGCGCTGTGTGAAGAAGTACTTCCTTTTGTTTGTTTTAAACCTGCTGCCTATTAATTCCATTGGGTGACCCATGGTTCCTGTGTTTTGTGAAGGAGTAAATAATACTTCAGTATTCACATTTTCCACACCATTCATGATTGTATAGACCTCTATCATATCCCCATAGCTGTGTCTTTTCCAAGCTGAAAAGTCACAGACTTTTAAATCTCTCCCCATATGGAAGTTGTTCCACACCCCTAATCATGTTTGTTTCCCTTCTTGGTACCTTTTCCAATTTGCACATCTTTTTTGAGTTAGGGTGACCCCAGAACTGTGTGTGTGTTATGTGATAAACTTGGGACAGAGCTGAAAGGGTGGTGTAGAAAACAGTCCCAGAAGGTTAAAGGCCCTCCTCCCTATCAACTGAGGAGGGGTGACTACAGGCCAATTAGGTTCACCTGAGAAGAGGGTTACCAGGGATCAATTCGGATCAGCTGAGAGGGAGTTACCCGAGGTCAGTTAGGATCAACTGATTCCAACTAAGGGCTGCCTGAGACCTTTTTAAACCTTCCTCTGTTGGGGGAGATAGGGGGGGAAGTCAAGCTGCCAGTAGGCGAGGAGGGGAGGCTGCATTCCCTCCCATAAGGGAGAAAAACAAGCCTAAAAGACTGGCTGAGAGAAGGAGCGTACTGCCTCTGTGCAGCTAAGAGGGACTGTTTTACCCCAAGCCCGTCTCACTGAGGTTGGTGAGACCGAGAAGGTGCCTTGCCACTATATATATATATATATATATATATATATATATATACACACACACACACATCTACATATGTGTATATATAGGTGTGTATATATAGGTATTATGGTATTTTGTTGTATTATTTATCCCTTTCCTAATGATTCATAATGTTTTCTTAACTTTTTTTTGACTGCTGCTACACACTGAGTGGATGTTTTTCAGAGAGCTATCCACAATGAGTCCACGATCTTTCTTGAGTGGTAACAGCTAATTTAGACCCATCATTTTCTATATATAGTTAGGATTATGTTTTCCAATGTGCATTACTTTGCATTTATCATCATTGAATTTCATTTGCCATTTTGTTGCTCAGTCATTCAGTTTTGTGAGATCCTTTTGTAATTCTTTGCAATTTGCTTTAGACTTAACTATCTTGAGTAATTTTGTATCATCGGCAAATTTTGCCACCTCAGTGTTTATCACTCTTCCAAGATAATTTATGAATATGCTCAAGAGCACTGGTCCAAGTACAGATCCCTGGGGGACACCGCTATTTACCTCTCTCCATTCAGTAAACTGACTGTTCATTCCTGCCATTTGTGTCCTATCTTTTAAGGAGTTACTTATCTATGAGGGACCTTAGTTCTTATCCCATTGATGCTTACTTTGCTTCTGAGCCTTTGGTGAGGGACCTTGTCAAAGGCTTTCTGAAAGTCCAAGTACATTATATTAACTGGATCACCCTTGTCCACATGTGTGGTGACCCCCTCCAAGAATTCTAATAGATTGGTGAGGCATGATTTCCCTTTACAGAAGATGTGTTGACTCTTCCACAACATATGATGTCCATCTATGTGTCTGATAAGTCTGTTCTTTACTGTAATTTCCAGGGCCGCCCGGGGGGATGGGGGGGCGGCAAGTGGGGCAATTTGCCCCAGGCCCCGGGCCCCCATGAGAATATAGTATTCTATAGTATTGCAACTTTTTTTTATGGAAGGGGCCCCCAAAATTGCTTTGCCCCAGGCCCCCTGAATCCTCTGGGCAGCCCTGGTACTTTCAACCAGTTTGCCTGGTACTGAAGTTAGGCTCATCAGCCTGTAATTGCCAAGATCACCTCTGGAGTGTTTTTTGAAAATTGATGTCCCATTAGGTATCCTCCATTCATCTGTTACAGAAGCTGATTTGAACGATAGATTACAAACTACAGTTAGTAGTTCTGCAATTTCACATTTAAGTTCTTTCAGAACTTTTGGGTGACTACCATCTGGTTCTGGTGACTTATTACTGTTTAATTTATCAATTGTTCCAAAACCACCTCTACTCTCACCTCAATTTGGGACAGTTTTTCAGATGCATCATCTAAAAAGAATGGCTCGGGTGTAGCAATCTCTCTCTCATCCTCTGCAGTGAAGACCGATGCAAAGAATTAATGTAGCTTCTCTGATCTGCTCTTTGCAAACACCTCTGTGCCTAAGGGCATTTGTAAAATGGGGATGATATTTCTTGCTTACTTCACCTGGGAGTGGTGAGATGAAACACTCTGAATTCACATGACAGACTCTGCAGATGTGCCAAATACTGTTGTTAATGCTGATCTTATCTATTATTGCTGGGATCTTATGCTGTAATGCACAGGTTGCCAGCCTTTTGCATACAGTATCCACCTTTATTCAGTTGCAGCTGCGTCCTCCTCAGCTGCATCCCATGATCCTTTGCTCTGGTTCCCAAAGTATTGAGAGAGTTGCTTTTTGGAGCACCCTAAATAATTCTTCCCCTTCTTGGTGTTTACACTGCTCATACGTTTTTATTTTTTATTTTTAAAGCAACTGTGAAGTTAACAGCTGTTATATCTGTAATCTGCTCTACTGCCTGGCACCCTGGTAACAGGCACACAAGCTCACTGAATAGGCTTCCACAGCATGGCAAGCCAGAGCCAGACCCTTTGAAAACCTGGCTGTTGATTTTTCAAGGGTGCCAAGCTCTTAGAGAAGTCAAGTGCCCAACGCAGAAGGAATGTGTGATCATGCCCTTTATGCATCCTCAATGCCCAGTGACCTCAGTGGAAGTTCAGAGTGTGCAGGATTGGGGCCTTAGTAGAGTTGGCAGTATGAAATGCACTGTTTCTGAACAGGAGCATTTAATAAAAGTGTTTAAGGTTGGCATTTCCAGTGGCATCCAGCCAACAACCTCTCCTCCCCTTGCAGGAAAAAAAAGTTTTATTTCCAAAAACTCTACACCTTGGAAACAAAACAAACACCTAGTATAGGAAGTCTAGAAATAAACAATTAAAGGGCTCAATCAGGGCATTGCACTGGTTTAACTACATCAATTTAAAAAGCCAGTGCAACTTGTGTATGTAGACAAAGCCTCACTGCGCTCGCTGATGTGATAGCAATGGATGAAGGCTGATTGCATGTCAGTCCCCAGACCTCAGCTTCATGCCTCACCCTGCCATATACCCTTATGGACACCTGGTCCTCTGCATTTCCTCAGTCTCCTAGGCCCTTCTTACCTCTAGCTCAGTCCTACAACTGCAGCAGTGCAGTCTGCAGCAAGTTTCTTTATACACGTCCCTTGTCTTTATATACATCCCTTGTCTGTCCTTGCATTTCCACATGACCTCTTCCCCGAGCACTACTACAGAGCTCAGGGTTGAGAGCCAAGTCACTTTGGAGATAGGAGGAGCCAAAAAAAAAAGGAAAATTTCCCAGAAATGAATGACTGGGGTGTTAGTAAAATATTTCTAATGTCTTATTTACACTCCGTATGCACAGCTGTAAAGGGCTACCCAAAAGGGCTAGGCAGAGGAGTATCTGAACCTAAAGCGCTATAACGTCACAGAAAAATTCTCTCCGAAGATGAGATGTAAAGTGTGGAAAAATCAGGTCACATTTATTTCTTTGGGTGAAATTGTGCTGAGGGGACAGGGTCTGAAAATGGAGCAAGCTTCTCTGAATGTGAGTTAACTGTGAAGTAGTTACCACTGCTCCAGAATAACAAACTGGACCTGAGAAATGGTAAAACCTCAGAATGCAGGATTTCAGCCTGAAAGATTCCTTCCGTTAAGATTAGAAATAGATGTAATCTGTAAAATCTTCCTGGCTCCCTGAGGGATTCAGGAGCCTAACTCACTTAGATGCTTTTGAAAATGTTATGCAGTAAGCATTTCCCCATGCATAATAAAACCCAGTTGAGATTTAGTTTTTGTAAATATTGGAGGATTATTATGATTTATTTGTATTACAGTAACACATAGGATTCCCCGTCATGGATCAGGGTCCCATTGTGCTAGGCATTGTACAAACGCAGAACAAAAAACACAGGCCCTGCCCTGGAAGAGTTTACAATTTACACATCGAATCAAGTGGTGGTTCTTTTCTTCGGAACAAATACCTTTAGAATTATGGGTGAATGTTTATCTACTGATGCTAGTATTATGTAAAATGATTTCTTGCAAGGAAAGTATAGCAACTGTGCCACCACACAGTTTAAAAGTTGCATTGAGCTGAAAAGATTAATAATAATTTTCCACTCAAACGGTTCACAGTTTTGTGCTTTGCTAAATGAAATCCTATTTCTAATCCAGCAGTCTATTGGGGGATATTTTTGTCTCTCTCACACAGACATTGTCTTGTACAATACATCGCTATTTCTGCAAGCACTGAAAAATAAGAGATATTTTAAAGATATAATGGGATAGATCCTCAACTGGTGTAAACTGGCATAGCTCTACTGACCTCTGTAAAGCTTCATCGATAGTCATCAGTTAAGTCTCTAGCTCAGATAAATGTCGCAGCTCTTGGGTTGTTCAGCTTTCCTGCTGTTTGGTAATTAATGTTCCTTGCTCAGTGTCAACTCACAAACATCTTCAATTTGACAGATTCATGGCTGCATGTTTTATAATTTGTTTGGATGAGTTTGCATGTTCTGATCTGACAGTGCCATGCATTCGTGCGTAGACCCTCTAAAACAGAGATTCTGCAGGTTTGGATTGAATCAGAACTTTCTTGGGCAGTTTCATAGAACCTCAAACTTCCTTGCATTTCCCCAAATTATTAGCAGGTTTTAACATTTTGGACATGAGCTGTTTAACTTAACCTATTTTTCATTTGTCAGTAGATGCTTTCTTGTCTTCTGTGAGCAGAGAGCACATTGTCATGTGTACAAAATTACAAGCTTAAAATCAATGAGTACATCTCATTAGGAATAAACCCTGTGGTTGAGCATATTGTTTTGACCTTATGCTTAGGGACATATGTATCTTCTATCACACTAAAAAGAAGCACTTCCTACATCCACTCTTTGAAAACTTGCTGTATCTATATTGACTGGAGTATACTCAAAGCACTCCTTAATTCACTCAGATGTGCAGTAAATGTACATTCTTTTAAGAACAAAGAAAAAAAATCGAGTGTACAATGCTGAACGCATTTGGCAAAGAATTACGAATAACAAGTTTTAGAATCTCATGATGTGTTTTCAGAGAACTTGCAAACAGAAAAAGAGGTGACCTGTATTAAAACAAATTGTTACTTAGTTTGTGCACCTCATTCTAAAAACTGACATGCAAGCCAATTCATCACACACTTTCAAAGTTTGGCACAAATGGTGATCATATCAGATTTTTTTTTTAAGCAATTGTATCAGTTTCATAGACAGTCCTGCAGACACTTAGTCATGTGCTGAACTTTAAGCATGTGAGTAGTCCCACTGAAGGCAATGGGACTATTCATAAACATCAAGCTAAGCATGTATGTCAGTATTGGTAAGATCAGGGCTTTTATGATTGTGGCACCTTCTTTCCATTCAGCTGTGCATGAGTTAATCCTCCTTTTACTTTACCTTATGCCTTGGCTACTCTATACCTTAGTTTTTTGACTCCAGTCTGAATTATGTATTCAGGAATAATCTTGACATTTTCTGTGTCTGCAATCAGAGAAAGCTAAAGAAGCTCAAGTGTGTGTGTGTGTGTGTGTGTATTTATGCCAAGGATCTGCAAATAAATCAGGCTCCCTATCTTAGTCTGTTTTGCAGTGATATCTATTCTAATTCAAAAGAACAAAACGCTTCCCAGTTCACTCTTTACTGCCTGATGAAATCCTATGTCTGCCAGGTATTGTTCTGTCCTTCTGTTAGTTCTCATGCTGTGTGAGAATTCTGTTGCATGGCTATCTCACTGGTTAAATGAGGATGAAATCAGAAATGTATCATGAATGTTCACTCATCATCAGAATCCTGAACTTGTTTGTATTAAAACCTTTTAAGACCTTGGTACTTCCTTACCTCTTGATTTCTACCTTATTTTAGCTTGCAAACTCTTTGATCGGGACCTTGTGTCTGTTGGGCACTGTGAATTGACGATGATAAAACATAATGATGAGTTGGAGAAAATAAGCTTTTTTTTTTTTTTTTAAACTTTCACCCCAGAATAACATGCCATTTCTTGCAAGGAGGAAGTTTTCTCTCTCTGCTATGCTAGGTTTTTAATGCGATGCTATACATTTATATCGTCTCCTTCATCCGGGCAGGTTCCAAAGTGTTTTCCAGTATACCTCTCTATCATTTCACCCGACACTGAAATGCAGCCACCTGTGAGTTACAAGAGGGAGCTGTAATGCATCAGTATTACAAGACAGCAGTTTGTAGGGGAGGACACACACAATGTCTTCTCTAAATAAAGCAGCAATGGAAATGTAGCTAGGTGGAAAATAGTCACCTGAGTTGGGACTTAGCCAAGACAATGGCTGTTGCAAAAAATACTATGGGATCTCTACCCGTATGTGGTCAGGATGTCATTTTTACCTGTATATCTAGTTTTAAATAAGACTTTCCTACCCGCTGGAGGTGCTGTGATGACTAATGTTTTTTTTCTGCCAAGCATTGAAAAGGCAAAATGACATATAAATGCCCAGTATTAACCAGAGGTACTTAAGCATGAAAATTGGACCCTGCTGCTAACAATTAAATTTCTAAATCCATGCTTCAGCATCTATTTTCCTGCTTTTGGGCACATAAATGCCATATTGTCTCCTAAATACATAATTAGTTGACCAGATATGGATTTAGGTGCCTAACATTAAGCACCCTGGTTTGACAATTGGGCGATTCATTTATCATTTTATTCCTATTTCTTTCCAGAGATGGGTGGGTTGATTTGATTTGTTTGAATTAGTTATGTTTAAGCACTTAGGGACAATTTTCAAAGATGTTTAGGTGCCTGAAGATGCAGATAGACACCTAGTTGTGATGGGGCAGGATGCACAGTAGCTCT
This sequence comes from Terrapene triunguis, assembly GCF_002925995.2. NCBI lineage: Eukaryota > Metazoa > Chordata > Testudines > Emydidae > Terrapene > Terrapene triunguis. Next base: position 103,284,358 of record NW_020664409.1, on the reverse strand, counting down.
TTAACCTCTTCCTTTCCAGTGTGGGGTTTTTACACCCCATCACAGGCACTTAAATACCTGTGAAAATATGTCCCTTAGATCCCACTGATCAGTTTATCCTGGCCTCTAATTTTGCAAGTGAAAATGATAACAACTGGACATTCTGTGTACCTAACTTGCATCTGCAAGCAGGTAGGTAGGTGGCCAAATGTTACCATTTTCCCCCAGCAATTTGGGTGGGTGTGTATATTTGCAGGGGGGAAAAAATAGGCCTTAAAGTGTGGCTATTCCTGAACAGTGACTTTGCAATGTTATCATTGCGGAGTGCTATACTCCATTGTATCTAGCTGATTTTCCTTTTGCACCTGAAACATGGTTGATTGCATTTCCTATCTGCCAGCCTCTCAATCTCCAACTGCGCTCTAAAAGTCAAGCTCCCACCTCCCCCACTTGGGCATCATCGTGGGCAATAGAGGATCTGCAGGCTAAATTCTGCTGCTGGCTAAACCTCTGCAATCTCATTAGCTTCAGTTAACTCTTGACAATATAGGTTAAAATAGGTCAATACAAGGAGGGGCAATCTCTCACCAATTTTAGTGGATGTCGTCACAGGTCTTAACATTGTTTTGATGTAGCATTGCATCATCTCCCGGAGTTTCTCCTGATGTTCCCTGGTGGTGATTGGACTATAAAGTGCTGATCAAAAAAATAAAGCTTAAAAGTCTTGCAGAATAATAGGCTTCCAGCTGGGGGATATTGTGAGGTTATTCATCAGTACAGTTGTGTGTTAACAGCTAGGTTACAAAAAGTCCCCAGGAACCAAGCAATCACTGTGTTAAATATGCCCCCACTGACTCGTGCGATGGAGAATCATAGAGATGCAGTTATGTATTTATTTTTGGCTTGTAGCAGTGTGATAAACTCAAGAGGATTTAGTTTATCCTCATACCTACCTCAGCTCATTACTTGGAGGATGAAGGAGGTGTCAGTTTAAGATATGGCCAACGGGTTGTATCACCCGATGCTGTTCATCCTGTCGGCTCTCGCCTGCTAAGAGTCGAGTCTTGTGAGAGGCTGAGCACTGTCTGTGAGAGATTTGGTGCCCTCACAGGAGGAGTTCAATGCTTTGTAAAATCAGGCCCCGGGGCAGGTGTACTGCATCAGTATTTTGGAGAAGAATCCTCCACAAAAGATCCAATTATGGCAGGAAGTGAGATGGATGATTCATAGAATTTTTTTACAGAATCATAGGAGTGGAAGGGACCTCGAGATGTCATCTAGTCCAGTCCCCTGCACTCATGGCAGGACTAAGTATTATCTAGATCATCCCTGACAGGTTTGTCTAACCTGCTCTTAAATCTCTATGATGGAAATTCCACAACATCCCTAAGCAACTTATTCCAGTGCTTAACCACCTTGACAGGAAGCTTTTCCTAATGCCCAACCTAAACCTCCCTTGCTGCAATTTAAGCCCATTGCTTCTTGTCCTATCCTCAGAGGTTAAGAACAACAATTTTTCTCCCTTCTCCTTTTAACAACCTTTCACGTACTTGAAAAGTTACCATGTCTTCTCTTTTCCAGATTTTTAAAAAAAAAGCATTTTTTAAAAAATCTTCTCTCATAGGTCATGTTTTCTAGACCTTTAATCCTTTTTTGTTGCTCTTCTCTGGACTTTCTCCAATTTGTACACATCGTTCCTGAAATGTGGCGCCCAGAACCAGACACACTACTCCAGTGGAGGCCTGATCAGCGTCTAAGTGTTGCTTCTGACTGAGTCAATTATGAACCCAATGCCTCTGCATGGTGGGCTGGGCTATTGTGCTACATAGAGGTAGTGTCTTTCAGAACGAATCTAAAACCCAGATCTTGACCAATTGTGGTCATTGTGCACAAATTACTTCTTGCAAGGGTTAGACATGTTTTAACCCCAGAATCCTGTCCTTACAGCAACTTGGGTAATGGTATTCCTCCCCGCTTAGAATTTCTCTGCAGTTTGGATTGGATAGTCTATTCTTCCTGAATTTGTAGCCTAAATTATTGGGTGAAGGGACAACCATTACAGCTAGGTGAAATATTATTTGCCTGTTCCTGAGGTTGCTCCAATTTCAATAGTGCTTTGCAAATTTATGAAAACATTTTTGAATACATTTTGTTTATTTTAAGCTGTTAGGCTTACGGTGGAAGAATGCCAATTTTTCAACATGCCCTTCTCAAATTTTGAGCTAGGCTGCTCGCTGTGATTGGTCGTTTAGGTCACATGGCATTGGTTCTGTTCCCTTAATTCACCGAGCTTACCCTATGTGGTCAGGAGGGTTAGCAGGAGCCATTTCGACTTGCGTGCTGTGCCGCCTGTGTCCAGAAAAGCTTTGGTGTCACCTGTAGACAAGACCATCCAGGGACTTGAAGTTGAGTGGTGGCCTTATCTGGTGTACAATAACTGAGTAAGTTGTTCATCCACAAAGATGCCAGAAGTGGTAGCAGACTACCAGTCCTTTGATTTAGCAAGTAGGATTGTGGAGAAAGAGCTAGGAGGAATCCAAATTCTGAACCTTTTTGTGGTGTGAAGCTTTTAAAGTTCCCCTCTTTCTAAAATGAGATATAGTTTAGCAGTGGTGGGTCTGTTTTCCCATGTCATTTGGCTGTGGTTGTGCTGGTGCTTGGATGTTTTTTGCTCCCCCATGGTGACAGTGTACATATCAATAATTCTTTGAGCATGCAGCCTTGTTTATTTGCAGATTGTAATTAGGGGAGCGTGTGTGTTTCTGGATAAAATAATGAACAGTTATAAAGAGCACAAAAGCTACCAAGTGAACTAGAAAAGCTGCCATCAGCTGAGACAATAAATTAAACGACTAGTGGCTCCGAATAGTAAATGGTTACAGTACCCCAGGAGCACTCAGGCACTGAAATGTACAATATTTCAGAGGCTGAGGATGCTAATGAAATGCATCCCCTTGGCTTCATAATGTTGTTTCTTACAAGGAGGAGAACCTAATCATGTCATGCTGCTGTATCTCTCTTCAGAGAGAAGGTTCTGAAAAAAACATCTCACTCATTCTACTTGTCAGGAACTGTGGCTCAGCGGCGTGCCAGAGGGGGCAGCAGGGTGGGCATAAAGTGGAAGAAAACTCCGCCAAGGAGTTTTGAAAGTGTTGGGTAAAAGTTACAGGGCCTGATCATCTCCTGCAGAGCCAGAGTCCTGGGAGGCCCCGTCTGCTGGCTGCTGTTCATGGAGATTTCTCCCCAGTTGTTCCATCAGGATGTCAGCTCTCCCTTGTAATAGGCCATGGAGCACCCCATAAACCCTGCAGATTTCTGTACTGCCCTACACTCTGCTGCCACGCTGCCCCCAGGACTCTCGCCCTTAAGGTGGAATCCCTGCATTGGAGAAGGGGGGTGGGAGTGGAAGGATAATGCAGCCTGTTGTAATGCCTTTCTGCGCTAGCCTTTGAGGGGCCCAGGGAAGGAGTATGACTATCCCTGCCCCAGCTCTCTGCTCTGATTTTGTCACTCATATTTTTAGTAAAAGTCATGGACAGGTCACCCAGGCTTCCATGAATTTTTCTTTATTGCCTATGACCTACCAGTGACTTTTACTAAAAAATATGCATGACAATGGAGTTGCAGGCTCCTCACACCACCCTGGGGGGCCCAGCTCAGAGCTGCAGGGTCCCCCCACCACCCATGGCTCCAAGCTCAGGGCACCTCTGCCGCCTGTGGTGGCCAGGAGCTCCAGGGGCCAGTTCCCAGCCGCCATGGGTGGCAGGGGGGGACCCTGCAGCTCCTAGGCACTGGGGGCTCAAGTCACGGAGGTCTCCGGAAGTCACGGATTCCATGACAAAATCGCAGCCGTACCCATAATTAGCAAATGGTCCTGAGTACACACAACCCGGTGATGAGAACTTGGGGTCAGAGTCCAATACCTCTCACGTGGAATAGTATCTCACTCCATTATGGTTTCATTGAAGTCAATTGATTATGGTGCTACTCATTGTAAGGGTATCAGGAACTGGCCTTTTAATAAGCAGAGAGCTTGCTGCAGAGTAAAAACAGCTGAGCTCTCAGATCAGCCGTCCTCAAATGTAGCCTAATCCCCCAGAAAATAACTTGGCCTTGCGCCGCAATTGAAAGGGCAACATTTTTTGCTGTGCGCAAGCTGTCCACACCGATGCATGTGACTCTCATGTGGGCGTAGTGCTTTTAGCAACAGAATTGTCTCTGGTTTTGGCAAGGAAAGTCGCCTGTGGATATTTCACACTTCAGGCTGCCATCTGCACAGATCTGACAAATGAAATGTGTTACAGTTTGGTGCTTGGAAGGGAGATCTCCCAGGGAAACCCGGGGTGGCTTAACAGGAAGTCGTGCTGGTGACTCAGGAGCTGGCTTTCCACCTCTCACTTGGAGCTGCATGTCTGTGCTCTCCAGATTCACACAATTGAGTGCCACAGACCATTTTGGAAAGCACTGTAACTGTCCAGGAATGAGTGAAGTCGACACACAGAAGAAGTCAGGGTGTTGGAATTTTTGTCTAGTGACTTGAGAGAGATGTGATTTGTAGATCCGACTTGTCTGTGACTTGGCTGGGTGAGCGTTAGCTCTCTGTGCTTGAGAATTCAGCAGCACAGCCTAAGGGCAACTGCAGACCCTAGCAGTCAGCCAGCCAAACAGGAACCTTCCACGTATAGAAGGGTACATGTTGCCTGTGTAGGTCTGCCCCTTCTTCCGTGGAGCCATGGGAGTTCCAGTACCGAGGAACTCACTGTGGAGGAAGGAACTTGATTTTCCCCCAAGTGCCAGGACTGTCAGGAAACCTACCCCAGGAAGTGTTGCTGGGCCCAGCTGTATAGATTTAGAGGTCTCCCAACACACTATAGACCTGATCCTGCAAGCAGGTACTAACTCACAAAGTGCTATTTATTTTATAGAGTGAATAAACACTGTTCTTGTAGGAGCTGACCCAGTGACAGGGCGGTGCACTGAGGTGTCTGTGGTAGCTGGCATTAGAAGTCCTGCTCTCCTGTTCAGAAAGGAGGAAGTATTAATGTAAGGGTACGTCTACACTACCTGCTGGATCGGCGGGTAACGATCGATCTATCGGGGATCGATTTTATCGCCTGTAGTGTAGACGTGAAAAATCGATCCCCGAGCAATCTCCCGTCGACTGCTGAACTCCAGCTCGGCGAGAGGCGGAAGCAAAGTTGACGGGGTTTACACGGCTGTCGATCCAGCACCACGAGGATGCGAAGTAAGTAATTTTAATTCGATCTAAGATATGTCGACTTCAGCTACGCTATTCTCGTAGCTGAAGTTGCATATCTTAGATCGATCCCCCCCTCCCTAGTGTAGACCAGGACTAAGAAACTGCCTTTTTGCCTGGCACACAGTCTGCAAGACTGAAGCACAACTTCATCCCTTTGTTGAAATTCATTTAGGTGCTGGGTTAACTCGCAGTTTCAACTCTGACCAGGGGAAATTCTTGTTTTGAACAGACTCCACAAAGCCTGGTTAGATCAGTCCGCTTCACTTCAAGACCTTGGTCCCAGGCCTAGCTGCAACTCCCTGGGTGTGTCACAGGAAGTGGAAGGTCAAGACATACCATGCAACATAAGGATCAGACTTCCATTTTGTTTGTGAACCATTTGATTTCCCTCTGGCTACACGCCAAAATCTGTTGCAGTTGTGTGTCAATTTAGTCCCCAGCACTTCAGACACATGTTGACAATCTGATTATGGCTTGCATATTTTATTGCTTGTACTTGTGTCATTCTGAAACCAATGCCTGCCCAAAAAACCAATACCATCATGGGAGCTCCCCACTCCTGGAAAATTTTCCTATCCCTAGTGGGAGGTCAGCTCACTCCCTGGGTCTTTTAAGCAGGGCTTTGGAGCGGAGCCCGGAGCAGTGGAGTTGCAAGTTTTTGCCTGGAGCTGGAGCAGAGCCGGAGCACAGCTCCAAAGCCCTGCTTTTAAGAGTCCAGTTTATAGTCCCCTGGTCTCTAGGGTTACCACGTGTCCCATTTTGGCCGGGACAGTCCCGTTTTTTAACCCCTATCCCGGCCGTCCCGAGTGTTTTTTTGTTTTTTTTGGGGAGGGGGGGGCAAAAGTGGGCATTTGTCCCGTTTGCTCTTGGCAACTTGATCAGTTTGCAAGAGGAAGTGCAACAAATGCCCACTTTTTGTTAAAGAAGTGAGGTGCGGGGAGATGAGCGGTGATGCCAGCCTCGCGGGAGGAGGAGAGGTGGGACTCAGGTGGGGGGCACGCAGGGCTCGAGTGAGCAGCGATGCCAGCCCCAGCCTTTGAGAAATATGGTTACCTTATCTAGTATGTGTTTTGCTGCTCGCCCAAGCCCTGCCTGCCCCGTGTGTGGGGAGGGGGGGTTGGGCCAGCCATGTGCGGGGGAGGGGTGGGGCTCGGGCGAGTCCTGTGGGAGGGGACCTCAGGTGATCGGCTCGGGCCTGTCCCACATGGAGTCCCGTTTCCCTTTGGGAAATATGGTCACCCTACTTGTCTCTAGTCCCTGGTGACACTTCATAGGTCGCTAGCTGGAAGCAGCCCTTCAGGGCTTTTGCTCATATCAATCGGGTAGTGCCAGTCTGCACTAAACTGAAGGGTGAATGGAAGGGTTAGCAACAGCCTCAGGCTGAGATCCCCTTGCTCCCAGAGCTAAGGAGCAGACCCTGGCATCCTCCCTCCTCCTGGGAAAAACTCCCCCACAGTTGTGTCCAGACTTCCTCTTTTGAGGCTTCACTTCCTCAGGTGGAACACGTTTGATAAGTGTGCCTAACTGAGGCTGCCTTAGTGCAAGAATGCTTGTTAGCCTTTTCACTAGTGGGATGGAAGTGTGTCCCATCACGCCTGTGAATTGTTTCCAGTCCCTGCATTGGGGAATGCCATTTCACACACAACGGTATTTCAAAGATCACAGGCACTGTGAGTATTTTAAATTCATTTTCAGGGATTTTTAGTTTACATTTTATTACCAATTTAGGAACCTAACAGTAAAATTTCTCAGCTTACCTACTTTATTCTCTTTTTCTTCTGCACATACTAATAGTATTTATAGTCCAATAGCACCAAATCAGGTCTCCCAGTTGCGCCGGCTGCTTTTACAAACAAAATAAAGAACAGTCCTTCCCCCAAGTAGCCTACCATAAAAAAAGATGAGACAAACCAGGTGGATGAAACCAACGGGCAGATGGGGAAGGAGGATAGGGTAACAATAAATAGCAGTAGCATTAATCCTAACAACCATAGCTCACCACTCAGCGAGTGGTCTGATTCTTACTCGGTGAAAGACAACATAGCATTGCTTGATGTAGTGTCGTCTTTGGGCCCAATTCGGCAAGCACTACTGGACACAATGCTTGCTAGCGTGAGAAGCCCCATTGGCTGTAAAGGAACATAGAAACATCACATCCTGTAGTAAAGAGTTACAGAATTTGTCCCTGTGAGAATGAGCTAGTACACATGCGTGCGCGCACACGTGAAAAGAACGTTATTAAGGTTGCAAAGTCAAGCACTGAAAAGTTAAGAGATGGGAGGAGCTGCGAGAGAATTCTGTTCTCTAGCACAGTATTCAACTGCTGTAACCGTGACACGGTTGTTTAACTTCCCCTGCCTCAGTTACTACACATCTTCCAGTTTCTGCAAGAAATGAAATGGGTCTTCCACATAATCTCCCTCATTGTGCAGCCCTTAGTCACCCCCACAGCAGGTTTATCGTATGGGGAAAATTTTTGTATGTGATCATGTAATTAAAGACCGTCATGCATATGTGCATGGGGCGGGGGAGGGGGAGAAATGAAGGATACACTTGTGACAGATTTCTGTTACCAATCTGCCTGAGGCGTCAGGTGGTCAGGCTCAGGCCGCAGGCTCGTTAGGGGAGGAGATGACGGAGCACACCAAGTGACTGAGTTTTAAAGCTTTATTAATAAAATAACAGCAGAGAGTGCTGGGGGTTCATCCCATCACTCAGAGGAAGGAAGAAAGCATTAGTGCCCCAAGCCCTAACCCACTTTCATACTCACACATGCACTGCCAAGCCTGGGTGTAACGTACGAAGAAGAGGGGGAAGAGGTGGATGGGAGTTCTGTCCTGTGCACAGGTCGTCTGGGGTCCGCTGTTGATCTCTGACTTGCTTCACCTCTCAGGAAGGTTTTAAGTCCTGGGGTCTTTGGGGGCATTTCGTTCAGGGACCTCTGTCCCCTGTGCTTTTTGTACCAGTCCAAACCAGCTTTCTGCGGCGTCCTCAGCTTTCCCAAAACACACCAGCTTCAGGGACGCCAGACTCTGTTTTTCCCCCCACTGGCCTTTGTCGTCTCACTCGTTTTCGCAGCCCCTGCAGGTCTGTTCAGCTGAATCCTTCTTTCTCACGGCTGGTCGGGGTTGGAATCCAGGCCCCCTTCTTTCTTGGCGGGTAGCCGAGAATCGGTTGTGTGCCGTGGCCTTGGGTTGCAGTCAGCGTTTTATCTTCAGACCTAGCAGGAGCGTTGAGTTAACCCATTCTCTTCTCTCTTCCTCCCCTCTCGGCCTCTCGCAATCTGCAAAGAAATATTTCACTCCACACCCACACCGTCAACCCTTCCCGAAATTCTTTCCAGTGCATCTCAAAGCATTAGCAATATACAATGCTGGTGCTTACCCAGGGGACCCTATGGGGGGGGCAATTTTATTGTGACACACTGGCAACCTTGATACTGGCATTTTCTAACTTGACTTGAGTGCTAGACTTTGCTTCCTTAATGTTCTTTCCACATAGGTTTCTGTGTTATTTCTTAAGCTTTTAAAAAAGGAAACTGAAAAAAAAGTCCACATGGCATCATACCACAGAGACCTCTGCCATTTGAGCTAAAAACTGACAGCAAGAGTATGTTGTCATGCGCTATGTGGACCAGCACTACAGGGGAGTGGGACACTTTACCAGAGGGATTCACAGATACAGTATTTGTTCACAGCAGAAGAATGTTGAGACTCATGAATCTTGGGTTCTATTCCAGGCTCTGGATGTGAGTTTTCTCTATTGGACACAGAATTTTCTGCCTGTGTCCCCCAAATTTGACTCTGCCCCCCCCCCCCCCCCAGCCCCGTCTCTTCCCCCCCCTTGACTCATCATCCTAGTACTAAGCAACAGAGGGTCCTGTGGCACCTTTAAGACTAACAGAAGTATTGGGAGCATAAGCTTTCGTGGGTAAGAACCTCACTTCTTCAGATGCAAGTAATGGAAATCTCCAGAGGCAGGTATAAATCAGTATGGAGATAACGAGGTTAGTTCAGTCAGGGAGGGTGAGGTGCTCTGCTAGCAGTTGAGGTGTGAACCTAGTACTAGTCTCCTGGCCCAGCCAGTCATAGTCTCCCCATCCACACTCTCCTTGCGAGTCTTAGGTCCTTCCTCATCTAATCTCTTTTCTTCCTTCTTGGATTCCAGTTGTACTCCCTGCCCATGTTCCTTAATCCCATTGGCTTTCCGTTCCAGTCTTCCTCTTCAGGCTCCTCATCCCATTTTGGTGTCCCACCAGCTCCTCATCCTAATCTCCATACCTAGCCCAGCCCAATTATCCACCCACAGACTGGCTCTTCATACTCATCTCCTCCACCTCCATCTGCCCAGCTGGGTCCCAGTCTTTCACTCTTGGCTTCTAGTCCTATCTGTTTCCTCTCAGTCCATCATTCTCCTCCCCCTGCCATTTCCCTCCTTGTCTCCTAGTTCCAGTCTCCTTGCCCAGCCAACCCTGGTTTCTCACCCAACCGAGACAGCCTTTAGTTCTAGGTCCTTATCTGCCCTGCCCCCTGTCTGTTTGTCCCAATCTACTTCTCCCTGCCCCCACAGGTCTGTCTCTTGTCCCCTGTGTATTTGAATTAGGCAGCCTCCTCCTCCCCTGCTGACTGGGCTGCTCAGGGGAGTCACTAGGAGCACAGGAGATTGGGGAACAGAGACACTTTCTGGTGCCCAAATGCAGCCCAAAGCCGCAATTGCAGGGAAGGTCCTGATCAGTGCGAGGCTAGAGTGTGCCAAGTGTGGATGGAATGCTACCAGCCTGGCCTATTAAGTAAGTGTGTGTGTGTGTGTGTGTGAGAGAGAGACACTATATATAAATGGTTGTTTGTGTGTGTATATGTAAATGAGTATCACTAGCGATGCCAGCACACTTGTCAGAATAGGTCTTGATTATTAATTTTTTGTTCCCTTGTATTGGTTGGATGGCTACATCCACAGCAGCAAAGCCAGGGTATTGTAGGCTCATACCTGGATAGAGTGTGAGGGTTCTTTTTTTATTCGTATACACACAGCACTGATATTGAATATATACACCACATTCTGCCCTTACCAACCTATATAACCCCTTTGAAGTTGGTGAAAGTGAGAACAGAATTTGGCCCGTAGGTGTTTAGAATCCAGTGGATACTTCTTTCAATGAAAATATTTTTAGGCTGTTGATGTGATGAGACTAAACTGACTTTCATGAACTTTTGCTTGGATTATCCGGAAGGTACTCAAAGCACAGTAATATGACATTTAACGTCAGCAGTTTTGGAAAGCAAGTGAAACAGAATACCTTGTCTAAGTGAAACTCTAGAGTGAATTTAGCCTGGCGAAATGTGTCATTACTCAGCTTGATGTTTGACAAAGGCATCATGTTTAAAAAACCCTTGTTCTTCTTCAAGTACTGGCCCTTATGGGTATGCATGCGCTCCATGTGCCCGGAGATGGAGAATTTTGAAACCAGCATCTATTGGTCCTCACATGCGCCCTGGCTAACCCCATGCCTCAGACCAAGAAGATAAAGGGCAAGGCAGACTGACCACCTCTCCAGTTCCTTCTCACTGCCACATGAAGCTTCAGCTGTATTCATTTATCACTAAATAGCTTTAGAAGTTTTTGGAGTTGAAAGTTTTATCTAATAGTTTATGCCTTATAGTTCGTTTTAGGTTAGTTAGTTACCTTTCCAACCTGGTGAGCGCCCCTGTATCCTGTTTCGTTACTGAACTATACGCAGGACTCAAGTCTTCAAAATTTGTGCCTCCTGCCCATGCTCCTTCTACTTCAGCGATGACCACTAATGCTGCTTGTACTGCCTTGGGTAAGTCCACATCATGGCAAGGTGCAGTATCTGTCATTCGTTCCCCCACCGTGCCTGGGAAGTGCGGGAACTTTGCCTTAGGAAGCACCCAACAGAAAAGGCCACGAGATCGCAGTTGGACCCAGGCTGGGGTATTTCCCCCTCTCCCCTGCTACATTGGCCTGATTCAGCAAGGAGTGCACCTTCTGCCCAACTCAGAAACAAGGGGGTCTACTGCCACAGAGCATTCGGTGGGGACTTGGTGGGAGAGCTGGGAAAAGTTTCATAAGCATGAGAGTAAATCCTCCTCCAAATCCACTTTGAAGAAGTCTAATTCAGTCCTGCCTAAACAGAGCAAGTCTCTAAGCTCAGCCCAAGAGAATTTAGGATGTACGAAGTCTCAGAGACATGACAAGAAAGGCCATAAGTCTGGGGCTCCCCCGGTACTGGATTGCAATCTGGTGGTGTGATATACCAGTGTCCAAGCCACACATCCTCCTCTTACTTGAGTACTGCTTATCAGTCACCCACAGAGAGCTACACATTGGGACCAGCACTTGAAGAAGAAGAAGAAGAAGAAGAAGAGTACATTACTCTATAGTAACCGGGAGTTCTTCCAGATGTGTGGGCCCTCTGTTTTCCACGACCCACTCTCCTTCCCCTCAGCTTCGGATTGTCTTTTCTTTCCTGGTAGAGAAGGAACTGGAGAGGTCCACCCTCCCCTTTATCTTCTTGGTCCGAGGCACAAGGTAAGCAAGGATGCATGTGTGGACCAACAGACACCGCTTTCAAAATTCTCCAGCTCTGGGTTTGTAGGGGACCACACATCAAAGAGCCGCATTACTATAAGGTAAGTAACTTTCTCTTTAAATATGCCATGGAATTTTTCAAGACTGCAAATGGGAATGCAGTTAATATAGTGCCAAGAAAAGTTGTTTTCCAGCGGTTGCCCATATAGTCACTACAAATAATAATAATAATTATTATTATCAATTAAAACGTATATGTGATAACACCTAGGAGCCCAAGTCATGGACCAGGACCCCACTGTATTAGGTGCTGTACAAACACAGAATAAAAAGAGAGCTCCTGCTTCAAAGAGATTACAAGCTAAGTATAAGACAGGCGGTTGAAACAGATGGGAAGTACAAGGAAACATGGAGAGAATGGCATTTTCCCAAATAAGGAGTTACTTAATCTTAGATGGCAAGGTGTGAGAAGTGTTGGCAAATTCTGACCATTTAATAGTGTCTAAAATGTGCTGTAAATGAATGCATGACTCTTGTTGATGGACTTTATGGTCCTGAGTAGACTTGGGTGACATTTTTTGATCAAAACCTTTGTTCAGAAACGAATGCAGATTGGACTAAACTGAAACAATTCACAAATTTGTGTCGATTTCGCTGAACTGTTTAGGTTAAAAAACAAAACAAAACACCCTAAACAAAAACTTTAAAAAAAAAATCAAAATGTTTCATTTTAAAAAATGCTGAAATGACACGTTGCAATTTTTGATTCAAAATGACTTTGTTTTGCAAAGAATTTTAATTTTTTTTAGAAAAATTAGAAAGCTCAAAATTTAAATCAAAGCATGTTACGTTGGGTCGAACAAAACATTTTGTTTGACCCAGAATATTTGTTTTTTTTTACTTCTCAGAGCTGTTAGCAAACCAAAAAAATAGTTATTGGCACAGCTCTGGTCCTAAGACTGTCCAGGGGCGTGCCAGAAAAGGATCCCTTTACTGCAGGGGAACTGTAAGGAAGAGACATGACATAACTGAAGATGTGGGCTCAATGGGTGCTCCGCAGCAGTGAAAATCAGGCCAATGATTTTTTAACTGTAAATGTGCACATAGGTGCTTTGGGACTTGTTGTAAGAGTAATTTCTTTCTTTTCTTTTTTCTTTCTTTTTTTTGGGGGGGAGGGGCAGAGTCGGAAGGGAGGAGAATCATGTGACAGTCCAGATGGAAGTCTGTTACCGCTTTTCTCCTTGTATTCTACCACCTCCTCGCCTTTCTGCATTTTCCCTGCCGTTCCATTTTGTGGGCAATAGCCGCAGCAGCTTAATATTATTTACTATAAGCAGATGCTGAGTTGATTTCAAGACTGCTGCATGGAAAGAGCATGCTGAGTGAGACTAATTGGGGCTGGCATTCATTCTTTATGTCAAATTATCTGACCTAAATTTATATATGCAGCGTTTGCTGTAGCCATATGGATCTTAGGATATTAGAGAGAGAGACGGTGAATGAGGTAATATCTTTTAATGGACTAACTTCTTGTTGGTGAGAGAGACAAGCTTTTGGCCTTCCACGGAGCTTTTCTTCAGGTCGAAAGCTTGTCTTTTACCTCACCCACCTTATCTCTCTGACTTAAATTTACCTAAATCTCCCTTGCTGCAATTTAAGCCCATTATTTCTTGGCATGTCCTCAGTGGATAAGGAGAACAATTTATCACCCTCCTCTTTATAGCAGCCTTTTCCATACTTGAAAACTTTTATGATGTCCACCTCCTCGGTCTTCTCTTCTCCAGACTAAACAAACCCATTTTTTTTTTTTTGTAGATCATGTTTTCTAGATCTTTAATGATTTTAGTTGCTCTGTGTTTTCTCCAGTTAGTCCACACCTTTCCTGAAGTGTGGTGTCCAGAACTGGACACAGTACTCCAGTTGAGGCCTTATCAGTGCTGAGTAGAATGGAAGAATTACTACTTGTGTTGTGCTTACAACATTCCTGCTAATGCATCCCAGAATGATTGCTTTTATTTTTTGCAACACTGTTACATTGTTGACTTGTATTTAGTTTGTGATCCACCATATCTCCCAGATTCTTTTCTGAAATACTCCGTCCTAGGCATTAATTTCCCATTTTGTATTTGTGCAACTGATTATTCCTAAGTGGAGTACTTTGCATTTGCCTGATGGAATTTCATCCTATCTATTTCAGACAACTTCTCCAGTTTGTCAAGATCATTTTGAATTCTAATTCTGTCCTCCAAAGCACTTTCAATGCCCCCAGCTTCCTATTATCCACAAACCTTATAAATGTATTCTCTATGCCACTATCTAAATCATTTCTGAATCAGTCAACATGGATTCACCAAGGGCAAGTCATGCCTGACCAACCTGATTGCCTTCTATGATGGGATAACTGGCTCTGTGGATATGGGGAAAGCAGTGGATGTGATTATACCTTGACTTTAGCAAAGCCTTTGATAGGGTCTCCCACAGTATTCTCGCCAGCAAGTTAAAAAAGCATGGATTGGATTAATGGACTTTAAAGTGTCTAGAAAGCTGGCTAAATTGTTGGGCTCAACGGGTAGTGATCAATGCCTCCATGTCTAGTTGGCAGCTGGTATCAAGCGGAGTGCCTCAGGGGTCAGTCCTGGGGCCAGTTTTGTTCAACATCTTTATTAATGATCTAGATGATGAGATGGATTGCACCCACAGCAAGTTCGCAGATGACACTAAGCTTGTGGGAGAGATAGATACGCTGGAGGGTAGGGATAGGGTCCAGAGTGATCTAGACAAATTGGAGGATTGGGCCAAAAGAAATCTGATGAGGTTCAACAAGGACAAGTGCCGAGTCCTGCACTTAGGACGAAAGAATCCCATGCACCACTACAGGCTGGGGACCGAGAGGCTAAGCAGCAGTTCTGCAGAAAAGGACCTGTGGATTACAGTGGACAAGAAGCTGGATATGAGTCAGCAGTGTGCCCTTGTTGCCAAGGAGGCCAACGGCATATTAGGCTGTATTAGTTGGAGCATTGCCAGCAGATTGAGGGAAGTGATTATTCCCCTCCATTCGGCACTGATGAGGCCACACCTAGAGTATTGGGTCCAGTTTTGGGCCCCCCACTATAGAAAAGATGTGGACAAATTGGAGAGAGTCCAGCGGAGGGCAACAAAAATGATTAGGGGGCTGGGGCACATGATTTATGAGGAAAGGCTGAGGGAACTGGGCTTATTTAGTCTGCAGAAGAGAAGAGTGAGGAGGGATTTGATAGCAGCCTTCGACTAGCTGAAGGGGGGTTCCAAAGAGGATGGAAATCGGCTGTTCTCAGTGGTGGCAGATGACAGAACAAGAAGCAATGTTTCAAGTTGCAGTGGGGGAGGTCTAGGTTGGATATTAGGAAACACTATTTCACTAGGAGGGTGGTGAAGCATTGGAATGGGCTACCTAGGGAGGTGGTGGAATCTCCATCCTTAGAGGTTTTTAAGGCCCGGCTTGACAAAGCCCTGGCTGGGATGATTTAGTTGGTGTTGGTCCTGCTTTGAGCAGGGGGGTTGGAGTAGATGACCTCCTGAGGTCTCTTCCAACCCTAATCTTCTATGATTCTATGAAGATATTGAATAGTCTTGAACCCAGGACAGATCTCTATGGGATCAATATGCCTTTCCAGCTTGACAGTGAAGCATTGACCATTATATGTTTTTCCAACGAGTTGTGCACCAATTTTTTAGTAGGTTTGTCTAGACTATATTTCTCTAGTTTGCTTACAAGAAGGTCGTGTGAGACCGTATCAGTAGTCTTACTAAATTAAAGATACATCACATCTACTACTTTCTCCCAATCCTCAATGCTTGTTACCCTGTCAAAGAATGGTATTAGTTTAGTTTGCATGATTTGTTCTTGACATATCCCTGTTGATTATTATTTATCACCTTATTGTCTTCTAGATGCTTACAAATTGATTATTTGCTCCGTTATCTTTCTGTATACCAAGTTAAGCTGACTGGTCTGTAATTCACTGAGTTGGCCTTATTCCCTTTCTTTATAGATAGGTACTATATTTGACCTTTTCCAGTCCTCTAGGATCAATCCCATCCTCCACAAGTTCTCAAATAATCACTAATGACTCAGATTTCTTCAGCCATTAAGTATTTTAGGATGTATTTCATCCTGCCTACTTGAAGACATTTAACTTGTCCAAGTAATTCTTAACTTCTCGCCCTATTTGAGTCTCAGATCCTTTCCCTATTTATACTGATGTTCATTATGTTAGTCATCTGATCACTGGAACTTTAATTGTGAAAACTAAAACAAAAAGGTATTTACCACTTTAGTCATTGCTATGTTTTCTGTTCCCCCCCTCTCTGAGTAATGGACCTTCTGTGTCCTTGGTCTTCCTTAAAAATCTTGTTACCTTTCGTGTCCCTAACAAGTTTAATCTCATTTTGTGCCTTGGCCTTTCTAATTTTGTCCCTACATGGTTTTGTTTTATTTATTTATCCTTTGTAATTTGACCTGGTTTTCACTTTTTGTATTGCTCATTTTTGAGTTTTAGGTTGTTAATCTCCTGGTTCAGCCAGGGTGGTATCCTACCATATTTCCTGTCTTTCCCACGTGTTGGGATAGTTTGTTTAAGCATGTCTCTTTTTTTTAAAAAAAAAGTCCAACTTTCCTGAACTCTTCTTTCCCTTATATTTTCTTCCCAGGCGATCTAACCTACCAATTCTCTGAGTTTGCTAAAGTCTCATTTCTTGAAGTCCATTGTCTTTATTCTGCCATTTTTTCCCTCCTACCATTCTTTAGAATCATGAACTCTATCATTTCATAATCAATTTCACCCAAACTGCCTTCCACCTTCAAATTCTCAACCATTTCCATTCTGTTTGTCAGAATAAAATCTAGGAGAGCCTCTTCCCTAGTCGTGTTTGCCACGTTCCATAATAAAAATTTGTCTCCAGTGCATTCCCAGAATATATTGCATAATCTGTGCCCTACTGTATTGTTTTCCCAACAGATATCTGGGTAGATGAAGGCTCCCATACCGCCAATAATTTTGGATAATTTTGCTAGTTAGTTTAAAAAGAAACCTCATCCGCCTCTTCTTCCTGGTTAGGTGGCCTATAGTAGACCCTTACCATGACATCACGCTTGTTTTTTACCCCTTTTATCCTTACCCAAAGACTTTCAACAAATCTGTCTCCCACTTCTATCTCAGTCTCAGTGTAAGTGTATACATCTTTGATATACAAAGCAACACCTCCTCCCTTTTTTCTGCTGCTTTTCCTTCCTGAACAAGCTGTACTCTTTTTTTATATACCAATATTCCAGTTATGTGAATTATGTGATAATCTGTCCACACAGCCATGCATTCATCTCCAAGATGGGTCTGCCTCTGCCTGGGCCTCTACCCTTGACTGGAAGGATTGATGAGAACACCACCTATGCCCCAACTCTCACCCTCTCTCCTAGAGCCCCCTAGTCACTTCTGATTGCTTCAGGGTCATAACTTGAAGTATCATTAATGCCCATGTGGATGAGCAGCATGGGGTTAGTAGTCAGAGGGCCGGATGATCCTTGGCAATCCTTTCTCAGTGTCTCTATAATAGGCCCCACACATGCAGCATACCTATAAGGATGCCTCTGTCCCCTTTAGAAAAGAGTCACAGACCACCACTGCCCTTCATTTACTCTGAGTGGTGTCCATGATCCTCCTAGCTTTGGGGGTATGTGGCATCTCCTCCTCCACCTTTTGGGGGAGATTCATCATCCCTCATTGCCAGGGCAGCATACCAGTTTCTTTATGGACGGTGGGTTGGGAGCAGGTGTGGAGCACTGTCTGCATCCAGAAGTCGCCACCAGCCAGCTTCCTCCTTGTGTTGGAGCCATTTCCTCCACCCTTGGTGGTGCTATTGCGGTTCTCTCCAACTGGCTTGCTTCCTCAAGCTTGATGGTCTCCATATGCATATTTTCAATGAGTTCCTGACAATGACCGCTGACGTTAGTTCTGGAGCTGTTCAGTATTGACCTACCGAAACCTCTGGCAGAACCTGGGTTTTCTTTGGAGATTTACCACTCAACTGAATAGCCTTTGATTTGCTAATCTCAGAGGATAATCTAAGTAATGGGTTCTTAATTTAGAGATCACCAATAGGTTTCAGACCGTCATGATCACACTTTATTGCTAGATGCAGGTGTACGGGCATTATCCCAGCACTTCTTGTAGAGTAATGACATGGAGCAAATTGAGAACCCTTGACCTAGATCATGAGTTTGGGATTTTGTGGATTCCAAGTGGATTGGGAAAAGGTAAAATATGGAGGCAAAATTATAACTCTGAAAATGTCGACATCTATAAATGACTTGGATCCTTTCTTGAATACTTTTTAATTCAATATCCTTCTTGGTTTTTGAATCACTATTTCCCTTTTTAAAGAAATGTTTGTTGTTTTACTCCTACATCACCAACTTTATTTTCTATAATAGAAATCAACAAGCCTTAGGAAAAATTACTCACTTTTTTTGTGCTGGTTTATTTTGAAAAAAGGTTTGATATGGCTGATGAAGGAACCAATTTTGATTTCCCAGGAATTCAGAACAGCAGACCTGAAAACTTTTGAAATAATAGGACTCTTATCTAAAGTGTGTTGGCTGTTCAGAGAATAAAAACAAACAATGTTTAACAATTAAACTGGTATACTTGTGAAAGAAACAAGTGTGATTTTGTGGATGATATGGCAGGATAAGGTCATGTGCCTTGTATTCATTTATATATAACTACCAGTGTGTGTGTGTGTGTGTGTGTGTGTGTGTATGTATATATAATATTTCCTGCCCTGCAAATTAAAGAAATAATTCAAGGGCATGTTGCAGGCTGGAACTTCTACAAAACAATAGGAACAGTTACCTGCAGCTATCCCCTCTTGTGCTGTGATCCCATTACAGTCCACAACCTAAACAGGCAAATATATCGATGGAAGACCTACACGATTAATCCTTGATACTTTTGAGTCAGTGCAGAATATTAAAGGGCACAATGTAGCTCCAGATGCTGTGATTTTCAGAGGACACATCACATTTAAATCCAGAATAGTTGTGGCCATTTAAAAAAAAAAAGTGGCTAACTCTTGTGTCCTGGCTAAATTCAAAACTGGGTCAGTACACTGCAGTCAGATTTGCTTGCATAGATTATTCTGTTATAGATTCGCTAGGAGGCTGAGTTACTTGGCCTAGGCAACAGAAGGAATTAAGGTCAGGAGTGGTATTAAAAGTCCAGAAAACCCAAATGCCAGAGCTGTATGTAGGCCATGCTCCTCTTCCTTTTTTTAAGGGTATTTCATAGGTTATTCTTCAACTATTCATCTAATAATAATTGCAAGGCCTGGCATTGCTATTCTTTATCATTCAAATAAGGGCAGGTATTACCATGTGCCCTGAGTACTCTACTGTTCTTTGTCCTTATTCAGATACTAAAACATGGCTATGTTATACCTTGTCGTATTCAAAATCTTGGAAATAAAATAACATGGCTGACATAATTTAAAGGCGATTAATATATGCTACTAATATAATAAAGGCTCCACCTCCCCTGTACTAACGATGCCCGTGGGTTCATGGACATGAGGATGATGTGTAACAGAAGTGCTGACCGGCCTCTGTGATTGTTCTGAATCAAAATAACTCACCTGCTTTTGGGGCATCTTGATTCAATAGTGACTTTAGGGTCTCCTGGGACCCATTTCACTTGAGAAAAGGCAAATGATAGAAAAACTAAAAGGAATTAAAAAGAAAATTTTACTTCACCTTGAATGGTCCCTTGAAATATGTTAACTACTTATGCTAAACAATCTGTTCTACCTTGTATTTAGTTGTGACGCTCTGAGTAGGTTGCCTGGACCTGAAGAACATCTCTGTGTAAGCTCAAAAGTTTCTCTGTCTCTCACCAACAGAAGTTGGTTCAATAAAAGATATTATCTCAGCCATCTCACTTTGTTTCTCTAAAAAGAAAAGACATTTAATCTATTTTCACCTTTCCCCAACACTTTATTCTAATGGATGGTTTCTGAGTTTGAGTCACAATTGCCCTGTTTTTCAGAGGCTGTTTATTATTTTGCTCCTGTGTCGCTGACTTTGTTGATATCTATGCTAGGAGCAGATATGTATGGAGAAGAGAGTAATGCAGTTTCACCGTGACTTTTTTTTAATAAACACAATTTGTAGCTTTTAGAAAAACTTAAATTCCCTCCCCCCATCTTGCAAATATCAGCTTCCCAGGGAACCCATAACAAAATACAGCGTGTTCTAAATGTAGAAAGAGCAGGGAATGTATTATGGAGACTCACTTCTAAGATGTGCTGTGCTTCCTGAGGAACACAGCTGGGTTCTCTTCTTTAAACTTTGCCCTAAACGAATGCTTCTAGGTGTATGAGTCATTGCTTTCTCTGGGAAGGTGTTTTTATTTTGCTCTTTTGTCCCCGACTTTCTGATGAATGCTGTGATGGAATCAGACAAGTATGGCCAAAGCACTGAGGAAATGTCTGGTTTATTTTTTGGGGCCAAGAATACATGCAGAACGCTGGCCAGATTTATAATCTGCTGGGGGAGGTAAACAAGTTTTATGCTGTAGTAGAATAGCTTCTGAAAGTGAATCAAAGTAGGGGCCTGATCCTGCAGCCCTCACTAGTGTGATTAGTGCCATCAAGCTAATGGGGTTCTTAAGAGTCCTGTGAGGACTGTGGCATCCAGCCCTTAGGATTATTACTCTCTATAATACAGTAGTGCTACTGGGCCAAATTCTGTCCTCAGTGACACGCAATATATTTCCACTAAAATCAACATCCAACCAAGTGCTCTGAATCATGGTTGTTGCAGTTATGATTTCTTTAGTTTATCAATGCATGTAGCTCAATCAGATGGTTGTGCTACCAAAATAAGTAGTATAACTTAGTAGCTAGCCCAAACAGTCAGCGACTAAACATTGCACATGGCAAGGACCAACGAGCATGAACACACAAGCATCATATTTTGGCCAAATAATGCAACTTTATCATAACTTAAACAACCACCACCAGTCCTCAAAGGCAACCTGGTCCAGCAACAGCAAAAGAAAATAACAGCAAGTGTTCCTTTTAAAATGCAAATGAGATCATGCATATTCATCTACCATACAGATTAGGACATGCTATCATTTGCAGAAGATGTCCAGATTTCCAGCGTGGGAGACCCCACTCCTATCTTCATCCACTCCATTTTAACAGCATGAAGGGGAACCTAACCCTTGTGGGCAGGACAAATTGCCCAGATTTGTGAGCCTGTAAATAAATCATAAATTAATAAAACCATGACAACCTGGGCCCCTGTGTTGTGCAGATTTTGCCAGCACAGCACAACCAGTGCAGTTGCCTGAAACGTCAAGTGGAACTTACTGAGACCAATGAACCATAGACCCTGAAATGTAACTGATCCAGCTTATCCTCCATTGCCATTAATCTCTAAAGCTATATCTTCACTGAAGAGTGAATTCAATTGTGATGTCCCAAACTTGAGTCTTGTCCACACACGCAAACCCTTAACTCAGGTGTTATGGTGCTTTTAACTTGAGTTTGCAGGCCCAAGGGCTGGGGAGTTGTATAGGCTAAAACTCAAGTGAGTACAATGTGACAGCTGCTAAAACAGCCACTCCGTAGTCTGAGTGCAGACTAGCTCCCACCTGCCTGCTTCTGTGCCTTTCCACAATTTCCCTGTGTGCCCAGAAAGGACAGAAGTTCTCCTGCAGTTCAGTAGGAATGAATTCACAGAGCATCTCAATTTACTGCAGTACAGAGAAACGTGGGATGTGGCCCCAGAAGTCTTAGCACCACACATGAGTGAATGTAATGCCAGTGTGCATACAGCAGTTGTAGTGTTAGTTCACAGTGTGGCCTCTCTCACTAACGTGAGGCTAACTTCAGAAATACCCTCAGGGAGCGAGTGTGGGATACTCACAACCTCTAGGGGAGTAGCAGAGAGAGGTCTACTTCTGTCCAGTGCTCTCTTTATGGGCAATACTCCACCAGCCAATCCAAACTCAGAGGTGCTTGGACTGATCAATGGCAGCCTCGCTAATGAGGGCGGGCAGCCATTGGCAGGCCTGTTCCCCATGTCACGTCACCAGCTGGGTTGCCTTGTGCCTGCTTTATTCTTGTTCTGAAATGTTAGTGGGGCATGTAGTGCTTAGTTTAAAAGCACTCGAAGTGCTGTCCAACAGAGACGTGCCCAGGGGCATTCCCTAAACACTCACCGGTCGTCTTAGATAAGTATGTGACATATCTTCAATATTGGCAATATTCCCTATGGCACTGCAAATCCTGATGTCATACGTCTGCCCTCGGTAACAGCACAATCGGCAAGGGAGCTACTCTACTTTTAGGTAATGCTCGTTTAACTAACTACCGTGTGATACGTTTGGCCTAAAATGTCCCGAGTGGTTAGTGAGTATGGGTGCCTCTATTTTTTGAGTGCCCAACTTTAAGTACCTTATTTTCAAAGGACTGGTGTTCATCGTGTTTTGAAAATTGGGTCCCTTTAAGGATAAGTCAGGTGCAGCACCCAAAATCATTTTGAACATTTATTCCTTTTTCTTCAAGCTATGTGACTTCAGCTCTTCTCTGGGTCGATCGTTTGTGCTATTGGTGCACGCCATTGAAGTATCTTTGACAAACATAACTTTTATGTCAGTCCTACCGAGGGCTTTATCAAGAGTAAAATGAGGGTGGGCCATTCTTGTTACAGTTTTAGAAGACTAGGTAAAGTACAAATTACATTAGCTCTGCCAGAGCGTAACACTGAGTTTACCTTCACTGCTCCTGAATTTTACTGGAAATCATTATGACATAACACTGACTTGACTAATACATTCGTTTCCTTACCCTGGGGGTATATATTAAAAAAAATGGAAAGTTTGGCAATTATTTTATTTATATATAATATAAATTGCATAGTTGTAGCTCTTGTCAGTCTGGAATCACTGTCTGCAATGCATAGTTTTCCAGTGGAGGAAATAAAGCTCAGCAAAGCGCCTTTTGAAAAATGAGATTGCTTGAGAGGGGCAGGCGTTAAGAAAAAAATAGTGTTTAAATCATCAGTGAAATAAAAAGCTAGTCACCTGGAAAACATATAGCCAGGAGTGGGCAACCAAACTTATCAGTTCTCCTGATTTGAAAATATACAACATCAGAATCTTGCCCTGCCTTGCATTGATGTATTGGAGTGGGTGGGAGGCATTTAGCGCACCTTTGTGCATGATACAAATGAACATAATAGTCTGAAGAGAGAGAGAGAGAGAGAGAGTCTCCCCTATTGCAGAAGCTGGGCAGAATTCCAAACTAGAGCCCATCTTTTAGGTGCTGGAACTGAGGGTGCGGGGGGGGGGGTGCTGCTCCCCCTGGCTTGAAGTGGTTTCCATCATATACAGGGTTTACAGTTTGGATCAATGGCTCTGGGCACCCCCCACTATACAAATTGTTCCGGCAGCTCTGGTCTCTTTGGATGCAAAAGGGAAAGCCTACCCATGCACCCACTACTACTCCGTGGCACCAGAACGTCAGGCACACTTTCCCACCTCCCCGGTCATGTACAGTAGACAGCTATCTACGCTCAGACTGATGCTCATGAGCCATCCTTCTCTGCATTTACGCTCTGCTCCTCTATCTAAGACCACTGTGTATGTGTGAAGTAGACAAATCTGGTGGCCATATTTGTGACATTCTATACCTGGGGGGAGCGTCCTGGAACCCCCATATTCCTCTTTTTTATATAATCGTGATCTTACATTTAAAGCATGCCTTGTGAGGTATTGGGGAAAGGTCATGATCTGCTGAAAGTCATTTCTCTGTCCATATATGTATCTCATTAATGCATATGAAGTTATGAGAATTGTGTTGTATGGTTGTCACTAAAACATGCTGCAAGTTGAGGAATCAGCCAGATATTAGTTCCCCAGAGGCAACAGCAAGGAAAGTAACCAACACCCGGGCAGGATATCAATCAGCCCATCAACAACCATTGTCCAGCAAGGGAGCTACAATGCAATGACTCACCTGCATGAGGGGAATTGCTCAGCCTTATCTGGAGACTCAGCAATGCCCCCCAGACATGCCTGGACTTGTGTTTTCCAAGCACGTGGACTGGGGGTATAAAACAGACACAGAGGACGCATACTGGGCCCTTCTCCTGTCCCCACCTACGCTGCAAGCAACTAAGACACTGAGAAGAAGACAAGACTACAACAGAGGAGATTGGCCCAGGTTTAAGGAACAAACCTGTATATTAAGGATTGCAATATCCAGAGGGGTGAGAAAAACTGCTTAATCTAGATGATGCCCAGTCTAATAGGGTTGAGAGTTTAGACTTCATGCTTATATTTTATTTTATTTTGGTAACTAACTCTGACTTTTTGCCTAACACTTAATATCACTTAAATTTTATCTTTGGTCATCAATACATTTGTTTAACTGTTTATCTTTACCAGTGAGTTTGCCTGAAGTGTTTGGTAATCTGGTCAGGTTTGCAAAGGCTGGTGTAGGCCCACTTTCCATTGATGAAGTGGTGAACCAATTAATGAATCTGCACTGCTCGTCTTGAGCAGTGCCAGACAGTATATTCCTGAGGTACAGTGCTGGAAGCTGGGGGGATTTGGTTCTGGTGCCTTTCTCTGGGTGATTCATGAGTGACTCTGGGAGCATTCATGCAATCTAGCTGGGTGTGGGGCTCCACATGCTGTTGTGTTGAGTGATCACAGCACCTGGAGGGGTTTGCTGCTGGTCACTAGCAAGGCATTGTGAGAGACAGCCCAGCCTGGAGAGAGTTAAGGGGGCACAATCCCAGGCTGCACCCTGGGGGTCCTGTCACAATCTTGTCCGTGACATCTGTGATACAGACTAATTTTCCTGCCCCAAAGAGCTTACGTGGCAATCCCTGCCATTCATTATTTCTGGAGTTAGTTCTGTTCCGTGTGAAATCTCCCTTCCTTGTCTTTGATAAGTGCCTTGGCGGGAGAGGGCACAGGGGGTGGGAGCAAGAGAACTCTGTACTGCTGCGGTGTTTGGCTGGAGACTGAATTTTCCATTCTCTAAAATGGGTATAACAGCATCTCTCTTTCCCCTCAGGAACATTGAGAGAGCTTGGAAAGCACTCGGAGGTTCTAGGCTGAAGGACACTATGTACATTTCAATGATTATGATATAGCCTAATGTAGCATTATTGCTATATCCTCAGGCTGTCTTTGTCTTTTATGACTCACAATCATGACTTGGATAGGGCTGTTATCAATAAAAAGCCTGAACAGAGTCCATTGATTTCAGTATAAAGACTCCCATTGAGTTCACTGAGTCATGGATGAAGCCCAAAGTGCTGAAGCAAGATGTAGGAACTTAAGTGAATTTGTTACTAAGCAAACTGTTCAGCATGTTTAAAATACCTGTTTGTGTGTCATTTAGGTGATGACCTGAAAAGATCATGTCTGAGGTACAGGGAACGGTCGAGTTTTCTGTGGAACTACACAAATTCCACAATGTGGATCTCTTCCAGAGAGGGTGAGTTTGGAGCTTCCATTAGTTTTTAGCTGCTTGTATCATGCCCATTTAAGGAAAGGACCTAGACTCTGAAATAAGTTGCTTCCTGCTTATGCAGTTATACTTCATGTAATCTGGTGGTGGTGGGGTATCATTAGTCTTTCCTCGCAGTCAAGGAAGCTGGAAGCATGTTATTTCCTCTTATCTGTAATGTCTGACTGCCTGAATTATTAAAACAATGTGTTTATAAAACTAGATCAAATGGATTTAACCAGCTGCTTAAGCTTAGGCACAGTGACCGCTTTAACTCTCCTGGGTTAGCTCTGATCTTCCAACATGAATGACAGTTGTGCTCCGTGTCTTTTCCTTCCTGCTTCATGTTAAATAATGTTCACTTTGGGGTCATAAATGTAATTGCTCTATTTTCCTATAATGGAGTTTAATGGAACTCTACTAATTCACTTTTAGAATTGGAACACTGAGTATTTGTTACATCCTGTATCTAATATTTAGAAGCTTTGGTTCTATTAACCTCCATGTATTATAAGCCCACTGTGGTTTTAAAATCAATGCTTCAGAAGTAGGGGCAACTTCCAGTAAACTTATTTAACTTTTCCCCTGGACCTTGCCTGGTGGTAGAGGCATGGCAAATATGTGGCTACTAAATGGTGGTAGCCTCTTCTAAAGATTGCATGGTGACTGGGCTTCTAGTGGCTATTATTAGATCACAGGTGTATTCTGTGATTTCTTTCATCAGGGCCAGAGACCTACATTGAAGGTCTGCTCAAGGTTACCAGTGGAACTGGATAGGTTCAGACAGCCCTGAGGGTGTGGACTTTTTGCTAATTGACTATTCTATTGCGGGTCTGCTGGGATATTTATTTTTTGTCAGTGAGTTTTCATATACTGACTCAGAAATGCCCTCTACCTAGCTGCAACTCCCCTCCCCCCCCCATGTCAGTGGATGGCAGATGACTTGGATATGCAGGTAACTGATAGTGTTACCTGAACTGTGAAACTGCTCCAGGTGTAGGATAGTTTAGCTAATCAGAGCTTTCTCCACCGGAAAATGGAATATAATTTGTCTTACTATGATGAAATGTTCAGTGAACCCATGAAAAATTGTTCCCATGAAGCCCCTGAAATAGTCAAGGTAGCATGAAGGTCATATGATCTATAGCAGTAGGTGCTGATTAAAACTAAAACACAAATCACTCTTGGATAGATACCTATTTTAGATTGGAACCAAGAATACACTTTTTTTTTTCCTGCCAAGTTATGCACTCTTGAAAAATGAGGACCAGATAGCACCAATTGAGTATCAGCATAGCTCCACTGAACTTAAAGCAGCTGCATCTCTTCATCCTATTCATGGCCCAGAGAACAATGTTTAGAGCCCTTATTCTCGAAAACAGCCTTGACTATACCAAATCTAACTATTAGGAAGAGAGCACACATGCCTTTTAATCAAGGGACTTGATTCAACTTAATCACAAAATGGTTTAATCTGCAAGGAGTTTACTGTGTTCTGTGCATTTTAGCTCTCTCTGCAATCTAAATACTAAGATAGGTGAGCTTGAATGCCTGGTATTTGATGATGATGATGATGATGATTGATGATATAATAGGCATCACAGAAACCTGGTGGAATGATGATAATCAATAGGACACGGTAATTCTGGGGTACAAAATATATAGGAATGACAGAGTAGGTCGTGCTAGTGGGGGAGTAGCACTGTATGGGAAAGAAAGCATACAGTCAAATATAGGAAAAATCTTAAATAAATCAAACTGTACCATAGAACCTCTATGGATAGAAATTCCATGCTTGAATACTAAGAATAGAACAGTAGGAATATACTACCGACCGCCTGCCCAGTATGATGACAGTGATTGTAAAATGCTCAAAGTTTAGAGAGGCTACAAAGACAGAAAACCCAAGAATGAGGGATTTCAACTATCCCTCTGTTGGCTCGGTGCATATCCCCTCAGAATATGTTGCAGAGATAAAATTTCTAGACGCCATTAATGACTGCTTCATAGAGCAGCTAGTCCTGGAACTCCCAAGGGGAGAGGTAATTCTTTATTTAGTCCTAAGTGGAGCACAAGATCTGGTCCAGAGGTGAATAGAGCTGAACGACCAGGTAATAGAGACCATCATGTAATTAAATTTAACATAGTTGTAGTGGGGAAAACACTAAAGAAACCCACCACAGTAGCATTTATCTTCAAAAAGGGGAAGCCACACAAAATGAAGAAGCTAGTTAAATGAAAATTTAAAAAGAATAGGCACAAGAGAGAAATGCATGCAAGCTACATGGAAACTATTTAAAAACACCATAATAGAGGCTCAAACTAAATTTATACCCTGAAGGAAAAAAAACAGAGGACCAAAAAAATAAAATAAAAATGCCACCATAGCTAAACCACCGAGTAAAAGAGGCCGTTAGAAGCAAAAATACATCATTTGAAAACTGGAACTCAAATCTTAGTGAGGAAAATCGAAAGGAGCATAAACTCTGGCAAGACAAGTATAAAAGTATAATTAGGCAACCCAAAAAAGAACTTCAAGAACAACTATCAGAAGCCAGAAAAGCTAGCAAAAAAATTAAGTACATTAGTAGCAAGAAGCCAGCCAAACAATCCAGGGGGCCACTCGACAATCGAGGTGCTAAAGGGTTACTCAAGGAACACAGAGCTCCTGCAGAGAAGCTAAATGAATTCTTTGCATCAGTCTTCACTGCAGAAGATGTGAGGGAGATTCCCACAGCCATTCTTTTTAGGTGAAGTATCTGAGGTGCTGTCCCAGATGTCAGTAAAGGTGGTCTGGGAACAACTTCATAAATTAAAAAGTAATAAGTCACCAGGACCAGATGGGATTCATCCAAGAGTTCTGAAGGAACTCAAATATAAAATTGCAGAACTACTAACTGTGGTATGTAACCTATCACTTAAATCAGCCTCTCTACCGGATGACTTGAGGATATATAACGTTATGCCTATTTGTTTTTTAAAAAGGATCCAGAGGCAATCCTGGCAATTACAGGCTCATAGACTCATAGACTCATAGACTTTAAGGTCAGAAGGGACCAATATGGTCATCTAGTCTGACCCCCCGCATGATGCAGGCCACAAAAGCTGACCCCCCCACTTTCCCTTAGCTCTGCTGTTGAAGTCTCCAGATCGTGATCTAAAGACTTCAAGTCGCAGAGAATCTTCCAGCTTGCGACCCCTGCCCTATGCTGCGGAGGAAGGCGAAAAACCTCCAGGGCCACTGCCAATCTACCCTGGAGGAAAATTCCTTCCCGACCCCAAATATGGCGATCAGCAAAACCCCGAGCATACAGGCAAGATTCTCTAGCCAGACCCTCATTTTACCAGCGATGGCCGTTATTGCCTAATTGATTAGAATCACGTAATCCCATCAAACCATTCCCTCCATAAACTTATCTAGCCTAATCTTGAAGCCAGAGAGGTCTTTCGCCCCCACCGTTTCCCTCGGAAGGCTGTTCCAAAATTTCACCCCTCTGACGGTTAGAAACCTTCGTCTAATTTCAAGCCTAAATTTCCCCACGTCCAGTTTATATCCATTCGTTCTCGTGTCCACATTAGCACTGAGCTGAAATAATTCCTCCCCCTCCCTGGTATTTATCCCTTTGATATATTTAAAGAGAGCAATCATATCCCCCCTCAGCCTTCTTTTGGTTAGGCTAAACAAACCAAGCTCCTCGAGTCTCCTTTCATAGGAAAGGTTTTCCATTCCTCGGATCATCCTAGTTGCCCTTCTCTGTACCCGTTCCAGTTTCAGTTCATCCCTTTTGAACATAGGAGACCAGAACTGCACACAGTACTCCAAGTGAGGTCTCACCAGCGCCTTGTATAACGGAAGCAGCACCTCCTTGTCTCTACTAGAAATACCTCGCCTTATGCATCCCAAGATCGCATTAGCTTTTTTCACAGCCACGTCGCATTGCCGACTCATAGTCATCCTGCGATCAACCAGGACTCCGAGGTCCTTCTCCTCCTCCGTCACTTCTAACCTATGCGTCCCTAGCTTATAACTGAAATTCTTATTAGTCATCCCTAAATGCATCACCTTACACTTCTCACTATTAAATCTCATCCTATTACTAATACTCCAATTTACAAGGTCATCCAAGTCTCCCTGCAGAATATCCCGATCCTTCTCCGAGTTGGCAATGCCTCCCAACTTTGTGTCATCCGCAAACTTTATCAGCCCACTCCTACATTCGGTTCCGAGGTCAGTAACGAATAGATTAAATAAAATCGGACCCAGAACCGAACCTTGAGGAACCCCACTGGTGACCTCCCTCCAATCTGACAGTTCACCTTTCAGTACTACCCGCTGCAGTCTCCCCTTTAACCAGTTCCTTATCCACCTCTGGATTTTCCTATCGATCCCCATCTTATCCAATTTAACCAATAATTCCTCATGCGGAACCGTATCAAACGCTTTACTAAAATCGAGGTATATTAGATCCACCGCATTTCCTTTATCTAGGAGGTCTGTTACTTTCTCAAAGAAGGAGATCAGGTTGGTTTGGCACGACCTGCCTTTCGTAAACCCATGTTGTAATCTGTCCCAATTGCCATTCACCTCAAGGTCCTTAACTACTTTCTCCTTCAAAATTTTTTCCAAGACCTTACATACTACAGAAGTTAAACTAACAGGCCTGTAGTTACCCGGGTCACTTTTTTTCCCCTTCTTGAAAATAGGAACCACATTAGCTATTTTCCAGTCCAACGGTACCACCCCCGAGTTTACAGATTCATTAAAAATTGTCGCCAAGGGGCTCGCAATTTCTCGCGCCAGTTCCTTCAATATTCTAGGATGAAGATCATCCGGTCCGCCCGATTTAGTCCCGTTTAGCTGGTCAAGTTTGGCTTCCACCTCTGATACTGTAATGTCTATCCCCCCTCCTCTATTCCCCTCTGTCCTACTCCCTCTATTCCTAATCCCTTCATTAGCCTTATTAAAGACTGAAGCAAAATATTCATTTAGATATTGTGCCATGCCTAGATTATTCTTGATTTCCACTCCATCCACATTCTTCAGCGGTCCCACTTCCTCTTTCTTTGTTTTCTTCCTATTTATATGGCTATAAAACCTCTTACTATTGGATTTAATTCCCCTCGCAAGGTCCAACTCTACACGGCTTTTGGCCTTTCTCACCGCATCCCTACATGCTCTAAACTCACTAAGGTAGGTTTCCTTGCTGATCCCTCCCTTCTTCCATTCTCTGTACGCTTTCTGTTTTTTCTTAATCGCCCCTTTGAGACTCCCGCTCATCCAGCTAGGTCTAAATCTCCTGCCCACTGATCGTTTTCCCTTTCTTGGGATACAGGCCTCAGACATCTCATGCAACTTCTGCTTGAAATAATCCCAGGCGTCATCTGCCTTTAGATCCCTAAGTATGTTAGCCCAATCCACTTCCCTAAGTAGTTGCCTTAATTTATTAAAGTTGGCCTTTTTGAAATTGTAAACCTTAGTCACAGTATCATTTCTGTTAATCCTTCCATTAAGTTTGAACTGAATTAGCTCATGGTCACTCGAGCCAAGGTTGTCCCCTACAACCATTTCTTCAACGAGGTCCTCACTACTCACCAGCACTAAATCTAAAATGGCATCCCCCCTCGTTGGTTCACTTACTACTTGATGAAGGAATTCATCTGCTAGCATGTCTAAGAACATCTGAGCCCTATTATTGTTACTAGCATTTGTTACCCAATCTATATCTGGGAAGTTAAAATCCAGTAACCCTAACTTCAATACCAAGTAAATTGGTTGAAACTATAGCAAAGAACAGAATTATCAGATACACCATATATTATTGAAAAGTCAACACAACTTTCGCCTCACCAATCTATTAAAATTATTTGAGTGGGTCCACAAATGTGGACAAGGGCAATCCCAGTGGATACAGTGTCTGTGACTTTCAGAAAGCCTTTGACAAAGTCCCACACCAAAGGCTCATAAGCAAAATAAGCAGTCATGGGGTAAGAGGAAGGTTCTCTCATGGATCAGTAACTGGTTAAAAGATAGGAAACAAAGGATAGGAATAAATGGTCAGTTTTCACAATGGAGAGCGGTAAATAGCAGGGTCCCCCATGGATCTCTACTGGGACCAGTTCCATTCAACATCTAGTAGAACCTCAGAGTTACGAACACCAGAGTTACAAACTGTCCAGTCAACCACATACCTCATTTAGAACCGGAATACGCAGTGAGGCAGCTGCAGAGACCCCTCCCTTCTCCCCCCCCCTCCCAAAAGGCAAATATAGTACAAGACTGTGTTAAACGTAAACTACTAAAAAAATAAAGGGGAAGTTTAAAAAAAAAGATTTGACAAGGTAAGGAAACAGTTTCTGTGATTGTTTCATTTAAATTAAGATGGTTAAAAGCAGCATTTTTCTTCTCCATAGTAAAATTTCAAAGCTGTGTTAAGTCAATGTTCAGTTGTAAACTTTTGAAAGAACAACCATAATGTTTTGTGCACAGTTCCGAACATTTCAGAGTTATGAACAACCTCCATTCCTGAGGCGTTCATAACTCTGAGGTTCTGCTGTATTCATAAATAATCTGGACAAGAGGGTGAAGAGGGAGATGGCAAAGTTTGCAGCCAAAACAAAATTGCTCAAGCTAGTTATGTCCAAAGCTTTTTAGTATTTTTCACTAACCAATCGGTACCAAATGACCAGGAGAGAATCTGAAAGGCTTTCGTAGGAAGATTACATAAGAATGGCCGTACTGGGTCAGACCAAAGGTCCATCTAGCCCAGTATCCTTTCTACCGACAGTGGCCAATGCCAGGTGCCCCAGAGGGAGTGAATCTAACAGGTAATGATCAAGTGATCTCTCTCCTGCCATCCATCTCCACCCTCTGACAAACAGAGTCTAGGGACACCATTCCTTACCCATCCTGGCTAAAAGCCATTAATGGACTTAACCTCCATGAATTTATCCAGTTCTCTTTTAAACGCTGTTATAGTCCTAGCCTTCACAACCTCCTCAGGTAAGGAGTTCCACAAGTTGACTGTGCGCTATGTGAAGAAGAACTTCCTTTTATTTGTTTTAAACCTGCTGCCTATTAATTTCATTTGGTGACCCCTAGTTCTTGTATTATGGGAATAAGTAAATAACTTTTCCTTATCTACTTTCTCCACATCACCCATAATTTTATATACCTCTATCATATCCCCGCTTAGTCTCCTCTTTTCCAAGCTGAAAAGTCCTAGCCTCTTTAATCTCTCCTCATATGGGACCCTTTCCAAACCCCTAATCATTTTAGCTGCACTTCTCTGAACCTTTTCTAGTGCCAGTATATCTTTTTTGAGATGAGGAAACCACATCTGTATGCATTATTCAAGATGCGGGTGTACCATCAATTTATATAAGGGCAATAATATATTCTCCGTCTTATTCTCTATCCCCTTTTTAATTATTCCTAACATCCTGTTTGCTTTTTTGACCGCCTCTGCACACTGCGTGGACATCTTCAGAGAACTATTCACGATGACTCCAAGATCTTTTTCCTGATTTGTTGTAGCTAAATTAGCCCCCATCATATTGTATGTATAGTTGGGGTTATTTTTTCCAGTGTGCATTACTTTACATTTATCCACATGAAATTTCATTTGCCATTTTGTTGCCCAATCACTTAGTTTTGTGAGATCTTTTTGAAGTTCTTTACA
Organism: Terrapene triunguis; assembly: GCF_002925995.2. Classification (NCBI taxonomy): domain Eukaryota; kingdom Metazoa; phylum Chordata; order Testudines; family Emydidae; genus Terrapene; species Terrapene triunguis. Next base: position 103,251,328 of record NW_020664409.1, on the reverse strand, counting down.
GTCCTCTTTGGTCTTAACTACCTTGAGCAGTTTAGTATCATCTACAAACTTTGCCACCTCACTTTTTACCCCTTTCTCCAGATCATTTATGAATAAGTTGAATAGGATTGGTCCTAGGACTGACCCTTGGGGAACACCACTAGTTACCCCTCTCCATTCTGAGAATTTACCATTTATTCCTACCCTTTGTTCCCTGTCTTTTAACCAGTTCTCAATCCATGAAAGGACCTTCCCTTTTATCCCATGACAACTTAATTTATGTAAGAGCCTTTGGTGAGGGACCTCATCAAAGGCTTTCTGGAAATCTAAGTACACTATGTCCACTGGATCCCCCTTGTCCACATGTTTGTTGACCCCTTCAAAGAACTCTAATAGATTAGTAAGACACGATTTCCCTTTATAGAAACCAGGTTGACTTTTGCCCAACAATTTTTGTTCTTCTATGTGTCTGACAATTTTATTCTTTACTATTGTTTCGACTAATTTGCCCGGTACTGATGTTAGACTTACCGGTCTGTAATTGCTGGGATCACCTCTAGAGCCCTTTTTAAATATTGGCATTACATTAGCTATCTTCCAGTCATTGGGTACAGAAGCCGATTTAAAGGACAGGTTACAAACCCTAGTTAATAGTTCCGCAATTTCACATTTGAGTTCTTTCAGAACTCTTGGGTGAATGCCATCTGGTCCCGGTGACTTGTTAATGTTAAGTTTATCAATTAATTCCAAAACCTCCTCCAGTGACACTTCAGTCTGTGACAGTTCCTCAAATTGTCACCTACAAAAGCCGGCTCAGGTTTGGGAATCTCCCTAACATCCTCAGCCATGAAGACTGAAGCAAAGAATTTGTTTAGTTTCTCCGCAATGACTTTATCATCTTTAAGCGCTCCTTTTCTATCTCGATCATCGAGGGGCCCCACTGATTGTTTAGCAGACTTCCTGCTTCTGATGTACTTAAAAAACATTTTATTACCTTTGGAGTTTTTGGCTAGCCGTTCTTCAAACTCCTCTTTGGCTTTTCTTATTACATTTTTACACTTAATTTGGCAGTGTTTATGCTCCTTTCTATTTACCTCGCTAGGATTTGACTTCCACTTTTTAAAGGAAGTCTTTTTATCTCTCACTGCTTCTTTTACATAGTTGTTAAGCCATGGTGGCTCTTTTTTAGTTCTTTTACTGTGTTTCTTAATTTGGGGTATACTTTTAAGTTGGGCCTCTATTATGGTGTCTTTAAAAAGCGCCCATGCAGCTTGCAGGGATTTCACTTTAGTCACTGTACCTTTTAATTTCTGTTTAACTAACCCCCTCATTTTTGCATAGTTCCCCTTTTTGAAATTAAATGCCACAGTGTTGGGCTGTTGAGATGTTCTTCCCACCACAGGGATGTTAAATGTTATTATATTATGGTCACTAATATTCCAAGCGGTCCTGTTATAGTTACCTCTTGGACCAGCTCTGCGCTCCACTCAGGATGAAATGTAGAGTTGCCTCTCCCCTTGTGGGTTCCCGTACCAGCTGCTCCAAGAAGCAGTCATTTAAAGTATCGAGAAATTTTGTCTCTGCATTTCGTCCTGAGGTGACATGTTCTACAAGGGGATCTCACTAAACTGGACAACTGGGCAACAAAATGGCAGATGAAAGTCAATGTTGATAAGTGCAAACTAATGCACACTGGAAAACACAATTCCAACTATGAATACAAAATAATGGAGTCTAAATTAGCTGTTACCTTTCAGGAAAGAGATCTTGGAGTCATTGTGGATAGTTTTCTGAAAACATCTGCACAATATGCAGTGGCAGTGAAAAAAGCTAACAATGTTAGGAACAATCAGGCAAGGGATAGGGAATAAGAGAGAAAATATAATGTCACTAAATAAATCCATGGTACGCCCACACTTTTAATACTGAGTGCAGTTGTGGTCACCACATCTCAAAAAAGATATATTATAATTGGAAACATTACAGAGAAGGACAAGAAAAATGATTAGGGATATGGAACAACTTCCATGTGAGGAGAGATTAAAAAGACTGGGACTTTTCATCTTAGAAAAGAGATGACTATGGGGGGATATGATAGAGGTCTATTACACCATGAGTGGTGTGGAGAAAGTGAATAAGGAAGTATTGTTTACTCCTTCACATAATGCAAGAACTGGTGGTCACCCAATGATATTAATAGGCAGCAGGTTTAAAACAAACATAAAGAAGTACTTCTTCACACAAGACATAATCAACCTCTGGAACTTGTTACCAAGGTATCCTGTGAAGGCCAAAAGTATGAGTGGGATCAGAAAAGAATCAGATAAATTAATGGAGGTTAGGTCCATCAATGGGTATTAGCCAAGATGTCCAGGATACAACCCCATGCTCTGGGCATCCCTAAGCTATCGATGTCCAGAAGCTCAGACTGGACAACAGGAGATGGATCACTCCATAATTGCCATGTTCTGTTCATTCCTGCTGAAGCATCTGGTACTGGTCACTGTTAGAAGACAGGATACTGGGCTAGACGAACCATTTGTCTGACCCAGTATGGCCGTTCTTTTGTTCTTATGATTTTCTAAAGGGCTGAGTGTTGGCCCAACTCTCCTCTGAAAGTCATTGACTTCAATGTGAGCAGAGTTAGGTCAACAGTGAGTGCTTTAGAAACAACAGCTTAAATAAATACAAATAATTTCCAAAGGACAAACCAAGAGGGTTCTGGTAGGCCCTTCCCCACAAAAGCCCAAAGGCATCTGTTGTTAATCAAATTCCATTAAGTAGTCAAAATTGTCAGTTCCCTAAATAAATGGTTAACATTCAAAACTACAGTAAGTGGCCTGGATGATCAAGAATGTCTAAATAGAAAATAATCAGGATTCTTTGTGTTCCAGGCTTGTGTACTGGGGACCAGTCATCAATAGGTTACATGCTTCAAGTGTTTTTTCTTGGTGAGATATTGGCAATTAATACTAATGTTCTCTTACTCAATGGCACAAACATAAGTGTCAGTATTTATAGACATGAATGGTCAATTGTTGATTTGTAGACAATACTATTGTGGAGAGAAAAATACTTTTTGTTGAAACAAAAGACTCGTGCTGATGTTTGAACCTAGAGTTCTAAAGGCTGAGTAATAAGTAATGCAATTTCTAGACGGAAAAGCAGTTTTTAGTTTCTCCATCCGAGTTCTCTCCATCATCTGCTGCTTAATGACTGGTGACAGATATTTCTCTAGTAAAATTAGCTAGCCAATTCTGATCTTCTTTAATAGACTAGGAAATAAAATTATCCCTGTCTGCTAGAGATCAATTAATTGATTTGTCTGGTTCTGTCAGAAGCAATCCTTCTGCACCTTTATTCTTGAACTGTTTTAAGACCTATTTGATGGATTTCCATACTTAACCCCCCCCCCCCCCGATACTGGCATAGCCACAGTATAAATAACTTTCTGAGTGACTGAGGGGGAAGCAAAGGTCACAGGAAAGGTGAGCGGGTGCCTTGATAATACTGGAATTCTGACACTGATGTATTTTTAAAACACAGTGAACATGAAAGGAATGGTCAGGGCAAATGATTGAATTAATTCACAATTAGTCCCTTGACTTCTAGAACTGAAGGCCAACGTTTGAGAAACAAAGAGAAGCGTTATGATGAAGCATTCTTTTTTTTTGGCGGGCGGGGGAGGGGGATGTTATCAGGACCCAATGCAAAGCTGTAGTTTGGCTCCTTACATAATTAATATGACGACTGCCATCCCGGGTCTGACCAGTGGGCCATACTGTTCAGCACGCTATCTGTGACAGTGGCAAGTATCAGCCACAGGCAACACATTCATCTGTGACTCGCTAGGAGACTGTATCCCATCTTGGCAGATGATTTAGCCTCAAGAATGCATGCGTGTTACCTGCAGTGGTGTGATCTACTTGGCCATTGAAGCCATCAGCTCTTAGGACAGAATCCAGCAGCACATCTCCTTAGCAACATAGGCCACCTTGAGCACGTTGGACCCAGCCTCTGCTTGTCACACTAGCTCCCTACAAGTTCAAGGTCTCAAATGTTATTTTCAGAGGTCTCAATGGTACGAGGCCAGAATATGGAAAAGATTGCCCTTAGAGGTCCAGGGCAAGGACACACCATGCCACTTTGTGTTCTTAGTGCAAGGTGCATTTCTTCACCACCACCGTCACTAATAAAAAACACACAGCACAGAACACAAACGTCCCATCCCTTCCTGGCAAATGATGACCTGGCCTCAGTTATTCATTCCTTTGTCATCTCTTGGCTGGGCTACAGCAATGTAACCTTCTTGGGCAGAAAGCTTTCAGCACTTAAAAAAACTTCAGCTGGTACAGAACACCGTGGCACATCTTCTGAGCCACATCAGACCCATTTTCCGTTCCATACGCTGGCTGCCCCTAGAATATTGAATCAGGTTCAAAGTCTTGGTCCTTATTTCAAAAGTGCTCCAATGGCTTGGACCCAGGTTATCTTTAAAAAAATAAAAATAAATGAAAGCTCTGGGATTAAGACGACGGTTGACAACGTCAACTTTCTACCATAAGAGTAAATCTTGTTTTGTGCAGGAGACAGAACCTTGTCAGGTACTGGTTCAAGACTGTGGAATGAACTTCCTCACCACTACATCACAAACCTCACCACCTTCCACTCCAAGTGCCAGGCCTTCTTGACCTGCCTTCTCTAATCTAAAGACGTGTGTGTGTGTGTGTGTGTGTGTGTGTGTGTGTGTGTAAAACGAACCAAACCAGAGCACTCCACTGCACATGCTTTTCCCCCTGTGGAGAGGATGACACAACAAACATGGGACCGATGTTAGTTACATTGCTTAATGCACTACTGGAAGGCGCTCAGATGCTACGGTGAGGAACATGGTATAAGAACTCACACAGAATAGAATAAGAAAGCAGCGGTTAACAATTCTGTGTATCTTTAATAAAAAGTTAGCCACTAGAGTGCCTTATAAAATTCATGGTATTTTAAAATCCCAAAGTAAAGGGAGTTAGATGCATTAGTGAGCTCATCAAACTTACCTGTGGGTGATGATGCTAGTTGAATAAACTAATATTGGAGAGAGTACTAGTAGCTTTCCAGTGCTCCTGTAGCCTGATTTTTCAAAGCTGCCGAGCACTCACTAGGCCAATGGAAACTACATGTGCTTAGCTCCTTTTGGCAATCAGACCACTAGGACCTTATTCAAACCCCATTGACTTCAGTGGACTTTGGATCAGGCCCTTTGTGATTTGGGTCTGTGCGTTCAGCAACTCAAAAGCTCAGGCAGGCCCCTAAACAAATGTTTTCAAATTTGGGTACCTAAGTTAAAGAGTGAGGCATCTGTACTGGAGCTCAGCACAAGCCAACGCTTGTGATTTTAATGCAGGTTTTGCATGGTACTTTTCTTAAAGCCCCAGCCCCTGGCATCAGATGATTATGTGTAAATCTCAGCTTTCATTTTTTTTAAAGTAAGTTTTTTAGCATTCGTGGTTGAAAGAGAACCTTGCAACTGTGAGCCAAGAAGGCAGGGGAAAAAAAGGACCCCAGATTTATTACTTTTTAAAATCACATTTTTAAGCCAATCTTGTGATTTTTGGAGGGGCTGACTTGTGATTTTGAAAGCTTCAGATTAGCAGTACTGCTAGCTATTGAGGTCTCATTGATTGTCTAAGTGGTTTGAGATCCTTACATTTAAGTTGCAAAGTATAACGGGTTTTTGCTGCTTTATTAAACAAACTCTCTCTCATTGGTAAACCATGCTGGAAAAGCTGAAAGTAGCCACCCTTTCTGAAAGCTTTTGTTGGAAAGCACACGCTCTCCTAAGAAAGCCAGCTTGACATTGTAATTGGCTGACCAAAGACCAAACTCTGCTCCCTGAGCAACAAGATGGTTCCTCCTGTAAGGGAAAATAAAAAGACCACCACAATCCAAGTGACATTTACGCTGCTGCTTTAATGGCATCCTGAGTGAATTGAGTCTGAAAGAAGCTTCAGGCTCACCTAATATGATTTACATTTTTACAGAGTTACACTTTGAACATTAGCTCTAGCTCTTACTTTGTAGAATTACAAGAATGTATGTGTGTCCCCATTTGGGGATCACGGTGTGCGTGGGGGACGGGAGGTGATGCCAAGCCAGCAGGCTCATAAAATGATCCCTGTTTATGTGCTGCAACATATTGTTACTTAAAGTGAAGTGAAACATTTTTAAAAATTAAGCTTAACCGGAACAAGCTGGAAACACAACACCAACACAAGCAGTCAGTGCAGTTATTCTTACTGGGAAGAGAAATGGCGCTGATGATTGTAACTAAATGAGCAGTACTGGTAATGAAATAATTCTGAAGTGCTTCAGAGAGAACCTGTGCTCCGCGCAAGCAATTGCGGTGGAATTTGAGGCTATTCCTGGAGTTGGTATGTGAGGATAATACTGCTGCTTAGCAGTTACTTGGCACTTTTCCTTTCCAAAGCACTTCACAACTGCTAACTAATTGAGGCATGTGAAGTTATCTGTGTTCAGACTGTGTTGTTACGTTGTTACATGCTGCACATATCTCAGGGGAGAGAGCTGCACAAACCCCAGCAACAAATGGAGCATTTAAATATAGGCTGAGCTGTTAAGAAAAACAGCTGGCCAGATCCTGGGCCTGGGCCCCTTTGCACCGTTCAGAGGGCACAAATAGAGAAGAGAGCTTTCCTTCCGTGGTAGCCAAAGAGTCTCTGATGGGGGCGGGGACCTCTGCAGGTGGCGTAAAGCTGTATAGCCTCCTCTACCCCACTCACGCAACCCCCTGGCACATTGGCCTTTCCTGGATGGAAGGAATGGAGTCATTATATATACCCTGTCTCCTGGCAATCCACAGCCAATGCAATGGTCCTTAGGTAACTGCTCCAGCTAGCATCGCTTAGAGCAGACTGTAGGGTGGTTTGGGGCTTAACACCTCCTTTTCCTTCACCACCCTGGTTCCTGCACCAAGTGCACCTTTGACCTTGCTCAGGATAGTTACTGTGCATCTGCTTACACACATCCTGAAAATAAAATATTTATGTAATGGTGTGTTAAAATATTTCTAGTTTTAAGAAAAAGCGTCTCACACTTTTAATGATTTTTATAACTCTCAACAGTATTCCTAAAACACAAATAATTGTGGGCCAATTTTTCAGACTTGGGTCTCCAAAGATAGGAACCTATGAGCGAGCATATGTTGGCTCCTAAATAAGGACACCGATATTCTGGTAATCTAGAAGCACCTATTTATTGTATAGATTCTCTCTATTCATTTCAACTGAAATTCTCCCCAAAGGTGCAGATACTCGGTAGGTCAGTTATGCTTTGTTGAACTGAAAATTTTATCAGCTTTCTTGACAGTGATCAAAGCCTTTCTCATGTTCCTGAGTATAATAAATTTAACTTGAGACCCTCTTCCTGCGATATTATTTAGCAAGCTTTTATTTTATATATTGTATTAATAAAAAACAGGTAAAACTCCTTCTAGTTAAATGTCAAGTGCTTTGAAAAACATCTTGTAATGATGAATTGCTAGTGTTATAGGCTGGGACAGTGAGCTGGCTTTTGAATTCATGCCTGGTAAACACTGAAAGTTTGGCTAAACCCCAAAGATATCAGGGTTTTCTTTTTTCAGAATATGTCCAACCATTTTCATCTGACAGTTCTTTCATTCAGTAAGAATAGTTGTCATAACTATACAGGGAAGGGTAACAGCTCTCCTGTGTACAGTACTAAAATACCTCCTGGCCAGAGACTCCAAAATCCTTTTACCTGTAAAGGGTTAAGAAGCTCGGGTAACCTGGCTGACACCTGACCCAAAGGACCAATAAAGGGACAAGATACTTTCAAATCTTGGGGGGGGGTGGGAAGGCTTTTGTGTGTGCTCTTTGTTTTAAGGGGTTGTTCGCTCTTGGGACTGAGAGGGACCAGACATCAATCCAGGTTCTCCCCATCTTTCTAAACAAGTCTCTCATATTTCAAACTTGTAAGTAAAAAAGCCAGGCAAGGCGTCTTAGTTTTACTTTGTTTTCTCAACTTGTAAATGTACCTTTTACCAGAGTGTTTATCCTTGTTTGCTGTACTTTGAACCTAAGACAGAGGGGGGTCCTCTGAGCTCTTCAAGTTTGATTACCCTGTAAAGCTATTTTCCATACTGATTTTACAGAGATGATTTTTACCTTTTTCTTTAATTAAAAGCCTTCTTTTAAAGAACCTGATTGCTTTCTCCTTGCTTTAAGATCCAAGGGGGTTTGGATCTGTATTCACCAGGAGTTGGTGAAAGGAAGGAGGGGGGAAGGGTCAATTTCTCCTTGTTTTAAGATCCAAGGGGGTTTGGATCTGTATTCACCATGAGTTGGTGAAAGGAAGGAGGGGAGAAGGGTCAATTTCTCCTTGCTTTAAGATCCAAGGAGTGTGGATCTGTATTCACCAGGGAATTGGTGAAAGGTTTCTCAAGGCTTCCCAGGGAGGGAATCCATTGGGAATGGTGGCAGCGGGACCAGAGCTAAGCTGGTAGTTAAGCTTAGAAGTTTTCATGCAGGCCCCTACATTTGTACCCTAAAGTTCAAAGTGGGGATACAGCCTTGACAATAGTATATACTTGTTCCGAGGTCCAGAAGGAGGTGAGAGGCAGAACAGTTGAAAGTCCCTGGGTAAAGATAAAAGGGGTAAAAAATAGGGGCGACATCACGGTAGTGGTCTACTATGTACCACCAAATCAGGTAGAGATGGTGGAGGAGGCATTTGTAGAACAAAAAAACAGAAATATGAAAACTGCAAGACCTGGTAGAAATGGGGGGGGCTTTAAGTACCCAGACATCTGTTGGAAAAGTAACAGCAAAACTCAAACTTTCCAGTAAGTTCTTGGAATGTATTGTTGACAACATTTTGTTTCAGAAAGTGGAGGAAGTAAGTAGGTGGAAAGACGTTTTTCGATTTGATTCTGATCAACAGGTAAGGACATGTGATATGCTCATGTGACCCTTGACTCCATCTTGGGACAGTAACTTTCCACAAACTGGGGCTGTGGTCTTTGTTTGGGACAGTGAAATTCCATGCACATGGCAGAGGATATAAAAGACCCCTGAAACATCTCCATTTTGTCTTCATTCCCCTGGACTGAATTACTAACAAGGGCGCTCTACACAAGGAGTTTTGATGATTCCCAATCTGTTTGGGTGATTCTAGAGAGACCTTTGCAAGCTAGTAGTTTATTCTTTTATTCTATCTTTGCTACAAACCTGTTACAAGGGCTTTGCAATCACTTGTATGTATATGATTCCTTAACCATTTATAACTCTCTTTTTTAAAACATATTATTAAACCTTTAGCTTTAGTTACTGAAGGATTTGCATCAGCGTGATTATTGGGTAAAATCTGAGTTATGTATTGACCTGGCTAAGTGGCTGATCTGTTGGGATTAGAAAGACTCTATATCTGATGAAATTGGTTTTCAGTAACCACTCATCATGAAGTCTAGTGTCTGGGTGATGAGCCAAGGGCTGGAATGCCTAAAGAGACTGCATTTTGACTTCTTGTTAACTATTGTGGAGATAGAGAAGTTCACTTTTGTTACTGGCTTGGTATAATCTAATAGAATAACCACCAGTTTGGGGTGAGTCTACCCTGTTTCTCAGTAATCTGTACTGAATTTGGCATTCTCAGCTGGGACCCACTGAGGCACAGTGGTATGGTATCCAACTTGAGACACTGTTAAATGAGCCTGATTTTCATAGGGTGGATACTCATCACTTTCTGAAAATCAGGTCCCTTTAAGGGGTCCCAAGTTGGACAGCCAAAAGCATGACTCCCTGTTGAAAATGTAGGCCTTTATGTTTATTCGAGGCTAAAACTTGTACTCTTGTGTAACAATAAAGTCCACTTTGAGAAGGATACAATGGTGTTAAAATTATTTGGTACATACATTGCAGACAGTCACGGGGCACAAGTGAAAAAATTGGCCTTTATCCTTGTATTGTGGAGCTTGAACGTACAGTATGTCTAGATCAGAGACTTTTTTTAGCACTTTAATTCCTTAGAGTGCTTGCTGCTTTGGCAGTAGATTAACAAATGCAGATCAATTCTTCCATCAATCCATGTCCATTTTGTTATTTGAGAACATCCATTCATCTGGAGGGATAACATCTGCCAAGAAAAGGTATTACAAACAAAAAGCAGGGTAAAAAAATGAACTGTTCTTGATAATCTTCTGCACTCATTTGGCTATGCATGATAACTCTTTATGGAGATGTCCTGTAACAAATGAGAAGTTAGTTTATAATGGAACAGAAAATATAACTGCTCAGGGTGATGTTTTCAGCTAGTCAATAACAAATGCTGAGGATGTCAGGAATTTTATTTTTGTTGTTGACTAGTTTCAACACTGACTCTGGGGATGACATATTCTCGGGGCATATGTTTCCTGTTGGTAAAATAAACAACATAAAGCAGTGGAGGGAAATATTTTGATAGAAAACACTTAACAGCTGGGCAGGTGTACGGAGGCCTGCCACTCACTGTTCAGCAGTGCTTCCTTGTGGCTCATCTAGGGAATTAGCTCCCCACCGTCAGCACCCCATCGGTGGTCACTCACTCTGGGGCCCCTCTCTGGACTGGTCGGGAGCTGCAGTGCCTCTCCTTCGTGGCTTAGTCCTCCGGCCAAGTCACAGTTGTCCTCCTTTTCTAGGGGTCTCACCAGAGTCTGTCTCCACACAGTTTCGGGCAGTCTCTATATCCACTGTGCTGACTGCACCATTCCCACACTGGCTTGAAGGGGAACCTAGGCCCATACCCTACACCGGGTTCCAATTCGGGGCCGCTTGAACCAGCATTCAGGTCTATTCTCTCAGCCCTTACTGCTCCTTGCCTGGACTGCTTTCTATACTCCTATTACAGGCTCTTACTCTCCCCCCTCGTATCAGGGGGTGTGACTGCAAGCTTCCTCACTGCACCCCTCTTCTCTCCTCAACTCCTAGGCTTTATAGGGAATGTCTGTACAGCAAAGAAAAACCCGCAGCTGGCCACGCCAGCTGAGTCAGGTTCGTGGGACTTGGGCTGCGGGGCTGTTTCACTGCTGTGTAGACGGCTGGACCCTGAGCCCCAGTACCGTCCCACCCTGCAGGGTCTGAGAGTCCAGGCTCCCGCCCAGGCCCAGACATATACACAGCAATGAAACAGCCTCACAACCCAGGCCCCATGAGCCGAGTCAGCTGGCATGGGCAAGGCCTGGGTTTTTCTTTGCTGTGTAGATATACTGATAGAAGCCTTACCTGTTCCTCCCCAGGTGAGCTCCATTTTCAATTGGTATCATTGCCTCTTAGCTTCCCATCTGGTGCAGCCTATGGCTAACTGGCCTCTCCTGCCACCTTAACCCCTTCAGTGCTGGTGTGGGAGGAGCACCCCATCACAGGAGGAAAGTGTGTGTGAGAGAGAGAGAGAGAGAAAATTATGGGAGGAAGGGTAGTCAGTGGGTGGATAAGGAAGCATGGGTAAATGATTTAAGAAATGTCAAGGATAAATTAGACTCTCAATAATAGATACAATAATGAAGCATTTAACATTTGGAACATAATTAGGAATTAATTCAAGTGGAGAATGGTTTTTAAAATACTGTGGCTAACCTCACATCATTAAAAATTAACTTAGTTCTGCTTGAGATTGGACTCCACATTTATACACATTTAACACTTGACAATATGTTTGAGGTAAGTAACATTGGGATAATACTTCCCTATCTCATAGGGTTGTTGCAAGAATAAATACATGAAAAGACCAAGGCATTCAAATACTATGATAACGGGGGCCATATAGGTACCTATCATCTATAGTAATTTCCCTCAGATAATTTACTTGATTGATTCGGCTTAATTTTCCCTCATGGAATGTCCATTATCGGATTGAGTTTCTTCAGATTTCGTCATTGTTTTAATCTTTTAACAATTTTTATTTTACTTTCTGAATTGAACACAAACAGTTGACGGTCAGCATTTGATGCTACATGTTTGAAATTTGGGCCTTGATGTGTAGTTGTGATTGGTCACAAAGTATCGTTTCTGTTCCCTGATTGGATGAGTGTAAATTACAAGTAGGAAGAGAGCTGGAGGAAGCTGCTAAGGCTATGACTCTCTCTCAGGAAGGGGGACGAATTTAGGGACAGGTAGCAGATAAACAGGGCAAAGCAATTTGTTTTCTTTAAAACAATTATTAGTCTCTTCCCCTCTAGGAAAGACAGGTCTTAGGGCATCAGTCTTAAAAAAAAAAAAAAAAATCAGGCTATTGTCAGATTCATTTGGCAGGTGAGGAGTTACATTGAATTCATGTGTCATTACATTGGCACACACAATTTGCAAGTGCATGCCCAGTCCTGAGAGAGGCCAGATGTGGGCCAAACGGATTTGGTCCAAGATACTCATCAGACTTGTATATTTGCCTCTGGGCAAGGGTTTTGGGAGTCTGGATCCCCATTGGGTGTCCCATCCCATATAAAATATATCATGTGTATTCTGTTTACTACGCTGTCATCAACACCATAGATGTGGATACAGAGTAATTAGGCATGCATGGTCCTAATTGTGAATGGTGAGGTCATATCTATCTTAGGTACTTATATGACCCTGGTTATTGGGCTATCTGATTGCCCCATAACCTAATGGATTAAATGTAGTTATCCTCACAAGGCCCCTGAGGGAGGGCTGTGTTATTACCCCCATTTTACAGAAAGGAAACTGAGGCACAGAGTAGCTGAGTGACTTGCTCAAGGTCACATGGGACGTCTATGGTAGAGCAGGAAATTGAACCTGGGTCTCCCGTGTCCCAGGCCAGGGTGCTAACCATCCTTCCTCTCTGTCCCTCTCTTGCTCATTTACCAGCCTCTTTAAATTTCGCTGTATGTGAATAGTTGCTCTTCTGAGTCTGAAATGTAGCTTTTCATCAACATTTGTGTGGCTGAAACTCAGTAGTGCAGATACTTACTGCAAGTGAAACAAAAGGGGAGGTGGGGAGAGCACCGCTGAAGAAGATTAATTTTAAATTGGAGTGAATACCTTTGGGATGTGGATGTGGGATTTGCCCGGTTCTGCTTTACAATAACACTGTTATATTTAATGGTTATATTTAACTCTGGGTGTCCTGTTCATAAAGAGCTATTTTCTACCACCTTTCTCCAGACTGAGCAGTATCATAGAACCATAGAATATCAGGGTTGGAAGGGACCTCAGGAGGTCATCTAGTCCAACTCCCTGCTCAAAGCAGGACCAATCCCCAACTAAATAATCCCAGTCAGGGCTTTGTCAAGCCTGACCTTAAAAACCTCTAAGGAAGGAGATTCCACCATCTCCCTAGGTAACCCATTCCAGTGCTTCACCACCCTCCGAGTGAAAAAGTTTTTCCTAATATCCAACCTAAACCTCCCCCACTGCAACTTGAGACCATTACTCCTTGTTCTGTCATCTGGCACCACTGAGAACAGTCTAGATCCATCCTCTTTGGAACCCCCTTTCTGGTAGTTGAAAGCAGCTATCAAATCCCCCCTCATTCTTCTCTTCTGCAGACTAAACAATCCTAGTTCCCTCAGCCTCTCCTCATAAGTCATATGCTCCAGCCCCCTAATCAATTTTTTGCCCTCCACGGGACTCTTTCCAATTTTTCCACATCCTTCTTGTAGTGTGGGCCCAAAACTGGACACAGTACTCCAGATGAGGCCTCACCAATGTCCAATAGAGGGGAACGATAACGTCCCTCGATCTGCTGGCAATGCTCCTACTTATACAGCCCAAAATGCTGTTAGCCTTCTTGGCAACAAGGGCACACTGTTGACTCATATCCAGCTTCTCGTCCACTGTAACCCCTAGATCATTTTCTGCAGAACTGCTTCCTAGCCATTTGATCCCTAGTCTGTAGCAGTGCATGGGATTCTTCTGTCCTAAGTGCAGGACTCTGCACTTGTTCTTGTTGAACCTCATCAGATTTCTTTTGGCCCAGTCCTCTAATTTGTCTAGTACCTTGCTCTGTGAGCAATCCCATTGAAGATAGTGGTGCTAGCTACAAAGTAAAATACTAAATGCATGTAATGGTGGTAGAACCTGTCCCTTAGGACATTCAGTAATTCCGCAGCGTTCGTTAGTGATGGGCTAGTTCCACCATAGGATGCTTTTCCATCGAGAGAGGGATTCTGGTCACTGTGAGATGTAGTTGGATCAGGACTCTTTCCAGTGGTGAGCCCCAGCTGCTAAGACATCCCCGCCCAAACCTGTCTGCCTTGTGCACTTAAAATCTCCCTCTGCTTGTGGTTCCCACCCTCGCTTCAGGCCAGAATATAGCACGGGGAAAGTTGTGGCATGGAACCGTGCTTCATGCTGGTTATTTAGACTGTAAGCTCTCGAGGGAAGGGACTGTGTTCTACTCTGTGTGTACAGCTACTAGCACAATTGAGGCCCCATTTGCAGTTGATCCCTAGACACGTCTGTAAATCAACACCATTAATAATAACGGTATGAAGTTTGGTGGCTGAGCAAAGGGAAGCTCCGGGCCACTGCAAAGGGGGTAGGTGCACACTGCAGTGCTCAGTGTGAAGGGGGCATGGCTAAGCAGTCTGGGTAGAGGGGTCTCCTATGTTGTGAGAGGAAGGGAGCAGTAGAGAGGCAGGGTTCCTGCTGGAAGGGGAGGGAGAAGAATGGAGAGGATGAGATCTGAGCCATGTGAATTAGCACGATAAAGGTTTGGTGGGTTAAAATCCATGTGGCTTGTGATTCTGCAAAATGTGAGCGGGCTCTTTGACTTTTTCATTATACCCTATCTCCCCATTTATTAGCAGGGGTGGTGCAAAGCTTTACCTATCAGGGAGCGACAGTTATATGACTCTCCTAGAGCACTCCATGGGGAATCCTGGGTTTTATTATCTATTTATTTCGAGGAGGTAGGTACAGCAGGGGAAAGAGGGCAAGAGATGCTGAGGGGTTGAACGTAGCTGGCTGCTTCCCATTGCCTAACCTCTGAGTGAGGATTTCACTGGGACTTTCGGGAGCGGCGTTACAGTGGGATTTGTTGCAGTCAGCTCAGTGACTATTAATGCTTACTCAATTAGTTGCCATGATGGAGGAAATACAGACAGAGGGGCACTCACTGCTCCTCTTGAGTCAATCATTGGGAGTCGCTCCTACTGGCTGCCAGGGGCCTTTCACAGAAGCTCACTAGTGATTTAAAATATCTGCCTTGGTTGGAGGGGGGGACTGGATGATTAAGGGGATGGTTTAATGGGATATGGAGTCTTGTTAGTTCTCGGTCAGTAGTTTTGAATCAGTTCCATGTTAGCAAGGCTAAATGCTCATCATCTGGCATATGTCTAGGATATGTGAAATAACGTGGCTATCTCCGCCTTGTTGCTAGCAGGCAGTCACCCATATAACAGAAATGACAGGCGCTTATCTTGGCCGACATATGGGGGATGAAGGAGGGACCTTGAAAGGCTGAGCGAATGAGACCAGCCCTGTAGCCGGGCTGTAACAGAACCATATTCTCCATGGATAGGGCACAGATGGGGGGAGATGTTACACACACTAACCGATGAGTTACACAGACATTACAACTGGCTGTGTTGTTAACTGTCTTCACAGAGAGGCCAAGGGAATGGGCAAGGGAGATTGAACTCACCTAGAAAGGGGTTCCTGTAAATCTGGATTTATTTATATTGGTGAAGGCAGGGTCAGGGGAACTTGCAATGCAGCTCCTGGTGCTGCATCCATTCTGTGGTCAACCGAGGACTTTAATCTCCAGTACCGAATGTACTTTTAGAACAGAGTGTTTCTAGCCTGCTCGATGGGGATAAAAACCCTCCAGAGCTGCGAACAATCCAATGAGAAAAATAGGTGCAGTTGGATGAGACTCGGCAGTTTCCAACTCAATTTATGTGTGCGTCGAGGGGTGGGGATGCAAGTGGAGATGTTCCTGCGATTTCTAGAAGGAAAGAGGACGAGAGAGAGAACATGAGAATGAACATTGGAAGAGCCTAGAAGAAAGGCAGGCGGATCTCCTGAGGGCACTGATTTTTCCTACATGGTACAGGTAGTGGAGAGGGGAGGTATGCAGAGATAAATGAAATGGCTTTGTACATTTATAGGGACAACAGAGTTTATTTTTGCCCAAGATCTTGAGAGAGAACAGTGTTGGCCTTAGTAACAACTACAGCTGCTCGGGAACTTTGCATCACAATGATATTTTGGATGCAAAATGCAGCTTTCACAAAATAAAAATGGTCTAAATCTTATGATTTTTTTTTCCATTGGGAGAACTGAAATGAAAGATTTTCCTTCAGGCCATTTTGATCCAAATAAAAATAGTTTGGTTTATTAAACTGACACACAACTTTTTATTTCAAATCAATTCAACATTAAAGTTTCCGTATGGCAATGCATTGCCTCCTGGGAGTTCTAGTTGTGGGAATGTCATCCACCCATTCTCCCAAATCGGCCAGGCTCCCTGGCTGGATTACCTCTCCCATGATGCAACAAAGTCTTCACTCTGACTGAGCTATGTGGTGCATCATGGGATTCATATGATTGTGGGTGCATCGTGGGACATGTGGACAGGCCCAAAGGGGTTATCTGCTGCCCAACCTATAGCTGTCATGAGGAAATGTGGCACCATAGGAAGTTGCTGTTTGATGTTGAACTGACTGAAAACAAAATAGTTTGTGTCAGTTTGTGACACACTTCAAACTCAGATTCTGCCCTTTGAAGGCACATAATTCTTTATAAGATACTACAAACACCTGAAATAGAGAGCAGAGGGAGACTAAGGCCTGGTCTACACTTACCCCCCAATTCGAACTAAGGTACGCAACTTCAGCTACGTGAATAACGTAGCTGAAGTCGACGTACCTTAGTTCGAACTTACCTCGGTCCACACGCGGCAGGCAGGCTCCCCCGTCGACGCCGCGGTACTCCTCTCGTCTAGCTGGAGTACTGCAGTCGACGGCGATCACTTCCTGGTTCGACTTATCGCGTCCAGACAAGACGCGATAAGTCGAACCCAGAACTTCGATTCCCAGCCGCCGAACTAGCGGCTGGGTGTAGACATACCCTTAGGGATCTGTATGAAATAGAGCTCAAACGCAAATGCCCCAAACATAGTTTAACATGGCTGAGCAACAGGATTCAATAGCCTAATAACAGTGAGCCACGTGGTTTAAGCTTTTCTGCTCCTTTACAGTACACAGTGTCCAAGGACTGGCCTGACACAGAGTAAAACAACAAGCTGCAACTGATTTTCTGTAGCCACATATTCCTAGTACTTTGAATAATTTTCTATTTAGGCAATAAATTTTTTAGAACTCGTTAAAGCATAAACGTATAGCACACGCCTGTAATGCAGAGTAGAGACTGACTCAGGGGTCAGTAATGAAAAGGGCTCAAACTAACACGTTTACCTCTATATCTGAGCCAGCCAGGGTAGGGAGTGTGTAGAAATGATTCCCTCTGGGGAACACAGTGGTAGTGTGTCCAAAAAGTTCAACCACTATGAAAATGTAAGTTAACAATGTAAGATCAATGCATTCCCTTTTATGTCTCTCTGTGAAGGTCAACAAACTGAAATTAAATATTTTTATTCGGGAATAATGAAACATTTCATTTTGACTGAAAATTCTGAAACAAAACATTTTACCACTTCAGAACTGAAAATATGTTTTGGAACTTTTTGTTCTGCAAAAAAATTCAATATTTCACCTTTTTGTCCTTATTTGGAGCAAAGAATGTTGAAATATTGGAATTTCTTGCAATATGGAAATTCCAGTTTTCACGTAGCCAACATTGTTGTGACTAGATCTGAGACTTTCTGAACGGAGGGAGGTGTTATAAGTTGTTTACAAGCTGAACCAAGCTCATGTACCTATCTAAATAGCTTCTTTTTCCTTATACTCAGTTAGGGCCCGATCCTGCAATCAGATCCAGGAATGGGAGAGCCAGCACTATTTAACATTTTAAAATATCACAAACAACATTATAGAAACACTGTGGAAATCTAATGAGACACTATATTCATTCTCTCTTTAGCTAGATCTATACATCTTTTGAAGGGAGCAAAGTGTTATACAAGCAAACTGCAGTACAAAAATTTGAATACAGAAAGAATGACTACCTCCAGCCATCTCTCGATTCCTTACACATAAATTAACGGGTGCTTTGTTTTTCTGCTAGTTTGTGCCCAGAACAATGAGGCAGTTAAGGGTTACTAAGGTTGTTTTGATCTGTGTTTTTGCAGGAGATCTGACTAACTGATCACAATGGTCCCTTCTGGTCTTAAAATTTATGACTGTACAGGTGTCCATATAATGTAAGACAAGATCTTATACCTTACTGCTTGACTGCACAAAATTAGCCCGTATTGGCAAGATTCTCATTTCTCCTGAGTCTTAAGTATCTGTGCCCAGTTCTTAGTGGGTTCCTAAATGCTTCTGCCCTTTCCTTTCCTTGTCCACTGCCTCTTTGCCTAGAGTAGAATATCTTTTCCCAGCTTTACTCTGCTGTTCAGCCTCCCCCCCCAGCCTTTTTCACCTCCCGCTGTGCTAAGTAGCATGAATGGGAAGAAAAGGTCAAATTGCTTTAAAAGTAGTCATGCAGACATTGCTACGTTGGTGGGCAGAAAAAGGGTAAAGGCTCCTGAGGTGAGCATAAAAGGAGATGTAAAGAGAACTTGTTGGCGTAATTGTCAGAGAGCTGCAGGAGATTAAAGGGCTGGGGGGATTATGGCATCTAGAATTGCAGGCTCCTGTGGGAAAGAGATGATGTGATCAAAAGGTGTAAGGAAATGGAGGAATAAAACTGATCACGACTGAGGTTCACCCACCTCTAAATGAAAGCCTAGCCTCCAATGCACCACAGGCCCAATCCTGTGAAGTTGCGAGCACTGGCTGTGATCCAGAAAAGCACTTAAGCACACGACTTTTCACTTGCTTAAAATTACTTAAGGCTTTGCTGCATCAGGTCCAGAGTGCTCACCTCCTTACGGGGATTGAGCCCTAAATCCTGGGCCCAATGCACATCTCTACAAGTGCCAGCGCTGCTGAGGTGCTGAGCACTTCTGGCAAGGTCCTGATCCGAGCCTTGACAGCTGTGGATTTCATTGGGAGTAGAAGGTGCTGAATACCCCTTTGGGATTGAAGGATTGGGCCCTTACAGGGTTTCTTAGCATTAAAATATAGAAGCCGGGCTGCGAAGAATTATGCAAGAGCCCTAGGAACAATCTGGTAAGAAAGTCTTGGAAACAGAGAGATTAATGATAGCGAGCATGGATTCAAGCACAGGTGGTTATGCTTAGCTCATCTGCTCTGTTATTTGGCACTGCAGCTGTGGCATACAGGGGGAAAGCCATAGGTAGAATAATATTTGAAGTGGAACCGTATCAAATGTTTTGTTTTGTTTTTTAAACGGCGTAAATGGCTAATGCAAATCTATTTCATTCACAGGTGGCTCTTTGCTAATTGCTTTGGATTGATTTTATGGCTAAGGCACTGTACTAGCAATCAGATGATTTGGTTTCAGGGTCTGCCACAGACTTCCTGTGTGACCTTGGGCAAGTTGCAAATCTCTCTGTTCCTCATCTGTAAAATGGGGGATATGTCATCCATTGCCCCACCCTTTGTCCGGCTTGTATACTTGGATTTCAGGCTCTCTGGGGCAGGGAATAGCTCTGACCATGAGTTTATACAGCACCTTCCACAATGGGGCCTCCGTCTGGGTTGTGGCCTCAAGACAGTTTTGTAACACAAATAATAAACACTTGCACAATGTAGTTTTCTGAAGCATCTCTTCACCCAATGCACTCACTAGGATGTGTCTGTTTGGCATTGTTCTTATGAACGTCTCAGCTTACTTCAGATTTTACTTCAAATATCAAGCCTTTAAAAAAACACACCCAGACAACCATATTCCCACTAACTTCATTTAGTCGAGATCTATTAATTATGAGCACGTGAATGGTTGATGGGAAAAGTAATAATTTGAGCATCTGTAGTATGGAGGGTTATTTACCCATTCTTCCCTCCTATGCTTTAAATCAGTGCTTCTCAACCTTTCCAAACTACTGTACCCCTTTCAGGAGTCTGATTTGGCTTGCATACCCCAAGTTTCACCTCACTTAAAAACTACTTGCTTACAAATTCAGACATAAAAATACAAAAGTGTCACAGCACACTATTACTGAAAAATTGCTTACTTTCTCATTTTTACTACATAATTATAAAATAAATCAATTGGGATATAAATTTTGTACTTACATTTCAGTGTATAGTATACCGAGCAGTATAAACATTTAATTGTATGAAATTTTAGTTTGTACTGACTTCGCTAGTGCTTTTTATGTAGCCTGTTGTAAAACTAGGCAAATATCTAGATGACTTGATGTACCCCCTGGAAGACCTCAGTGAACCTCCAGGGAAACACATACCCCTGGTTGAGAACCATGGCTTTAAGTAATGCTGATGGTATTGTTTCCTTGATTTTCATTTTGTTTAGCTTGCATTTAGAGTGGTTGGGTTTTTTTGGTATTGTTTTGTTTTTGAAGATTCAAGAATGGATGTCTTTCTAAAAGATACGCTGTAGTTCCGCCACAAATTGTTGAACTAGGTGCAGAAATCACTGGGTGAAACTCAAAGGTCAGTGTTATGCAGGAGGTCAGCCTAGTTAATCACAATGGTCCCTTCTGGCTTTAAATATATATACCACCATGAAAAACGTAGTTGGAAGCTATCTGAATGCCATACACTTGTGGTGTGCATCATGATTCCCCTCTAGGTGCTGGTCCACCTGGAGTATAATAGCTTACTACTGTTGCCAGCTAATGAAGTTTGCCCTTTAACTCAAGTGATAGAAATCTGTTCTTTGATGCTGAAGATTCTTCTCTCTGATGACACACAAGGGAAAGGGGGGTTGTTCTGTGGAGTCATTTGAAGCCCCTCTGAGTGCTCTTTTCATGGAATATTTCTCCTGCTCTTCCTTTGCCTGCAAGTTCAGGCTCTGTTTTCTTATAGAATAATGCATGGCCTTGCCTCAGCACAAGACAATAATTCAATTGAGAAGGTTCTGCTGACATGAGTTGTTGGCCGGCAGCTCCATCAATTGTATAAAGAGCTACGGAAACTCTGGATTGAATTACAGTGTTAGTGTACAGTCGGTTTGTTTGTAGTATGTATTATTCTGATGCTTTATTAAAATGTACAGTCTAACTCAGAACTACATTTTGAACCTTGCTGCTTGTCAGGAGGTCCAAAGGCTGCCACTGTGCAATTCATGACACAATCTGACCTATGGTATTTTTAGAGCGTTTATCACCATAGTATCTGTCTTGCTACAGAAGGAGCAGGATCTAATAGTACTGTGCATGCACGTGTTGATATTTCATTAGTGTTGTTGCACCAATAGTATCTTTGAAAGAACATTGGATTTTCCATACTATCTAGCTACCATTGGTTCATCAAATCTGGTAACTTGCTTCTGTCATTATTCACTAGCTAATGCTTCAAAAGAAAGGGATCCTCCCATAATGTATGTGACCAATTTAGCAGTACTGTATGTGAGTGGGAGGGGGAGAAACAATTTTAAAAATCAGCGTAAGATTACTTATTCTCGCTGTCTAAGGTGGAATGAAACAGAGAAGGCAAAGGAGAAGCCAATAAGCCATGAATAATAGACACCAGCTACTTAAAACAGTTTAACTACTTTTAAATCTAGTTTAACTAGATTTAACCGCGCCGCTCCCTGCAGCTCCCATTGGCCAGGAATGGCGAACCGCGGCCACCGGGAGCTGCAGGTGCAAATGTAAATAAACTGTCTGGTGGCCTGTCAGCAGATTACCCTGATGGGCCGCAGGTTGCCCACCACTGTTCTAGACCCTGGTCTGAATCAGACAGAGTGGAGATTGAAGTGGGGTTTGCCACATCCCAGATGACTGCCCAACCACTAGTCTATTGGCTCCTCTGTACACTCACTCTCTGGTTTTTCATGAAAAATCTCAGGTTCTTCCTTATGTGGAACAAAAACAAATTCCAAAAACTCTATTTTTTTTCCCCAAAACAAAATTCTTGTTTTTTGGCCAGCCCTAGTTTTAACATTTGGTGTTTATAGAGTCATAGGAGTTAGAAACAGAACACACTGTTAGTCTGGCTTCCTGAAAATGCGGGACTAGTCATAGGGAAGCAGTGTTGGCTGGGAGACAGGACACCGGATAGGCACTAAGGAAATCTGAGTTCTAGTACCAGCTCTGCCTGACCTGGGGCAAGTCATGTCACTCCTCTGTTATCTCTCCGACTCTTTGTTTAGATTATAAGTTCTCTGGGGTAGGGACTTTCTTTTGTTATGTGTATGTACTGTGCCTGGCACAATGGGGCCCTGATCACTTGTGCCTGGAGGTTCAACTCTAATATAAATAATAATATTCCCGATTGTGGATTTATTGGTGCTTAGGGTTAGTCAAAAGATTACCCCTGCATGGATGTGCAATGGGGCAGAAGGTGCATGAATCCACCCCTTTGCATTCTTTAGTGGGTGCTATTAGCCAGGATGGGCAGGAATGGTGTCCCTAGCCTCTGTTTGCCAGAAGTTGGGATTGGGTGACAGGGCATGGATTACTTGATGATAACCTGTCTGTTCATTCCCTTTGGGGCACCTGCTATTGGCCACTGTCAGAGGACAGGATACTGGGCTTGATGGACCTTTGGTCTGACCCAGTATGGCCGTTCTTATGTTCTAGATGCCATCACAGCCCTTGGGTGAGCTGACAATTGCTCTGGCCTATCAAAAGGGTGAGTCAGTGCAGAGTTTGTGGGCCCCAGACACTGGCTGGTGTAGCTGGGCTGGGACAGGATGGATTTCATGCTGAACGCTCTCTAAGAGTTAGGGTTGCCACCTTCTAATTTCTGGTAACCAGAACCTGATGACCCCGTCCCTTGCCCTGCCTCTTCCCTCCAAGGCCCCGCCTCCTCTCTGCCTCTTCTCCTAAGGCCCCAACCCCATTGCTCGCTCCTCTTCTGCCCTCCCTCCATCGCTCACTGGATCGTCTCAAGGAGCCTGGCTGCAGTTAGGAGGCGGCCCCAGCTGGGCAGAGGCTGGTGCAGGTTAATGGTCCGGCACCTTCCCTTGCCCCGCAGTAACAGGGCTTTTGGTTTGGGTGCAATTTAGGGTTGCCAGGCCCCTGAAAACCGGGCAGCTGGCAAACCAAAAACCAGCCTATCGGGGTAAAACCCAGACGGGGGGCAACCCTACTGAGAGCATTGCAGAGCCTGCTCTATTCTCAGTGCTCCCAGAGCATTGTGCCAGAGCATGGCAGGGCCTGTAGGGGCTCCTGCAGAGGTGCTGTGGTCATACCGTGAGCTGTGGTTTACACACTACAGTCCTCGCCATAAGGGTTAGAGCCGTTTAAAAAAACAAGGGATAAAAGGTCCCACCTGAGTCAGTGCAGGCCCTCAGAAAACCATCAGTGCTCAGACTTGGGAACATGAAGTTTAAAAATCTAATTATTTTATATCATAGTTAAAAGACAACTGATGGCTAATGAAGATGTACAAAGCCTGTGGGAAGGCAATTTCACGGTGGCTGCATTACCCACGTGGGATGTTTCAAAGGTGCCACTTGCATCTCTCATTCTGAACACAGGGACTCTTGAGCGGGGTGATGCCTGATTTTCCGCACTGAGACAGAATTTCTGATGCAGGAGCGACGAATGAAGTAGTAACCTGTTGTGATACCTTGTCGACAATGAAACCTGGTCAGTGTAGCCTTTACTGAAATGCATTAATTCTTTTTGGTATCACTTGACAACAGGGCAGTTCACCGTATGGATGTCACCCTGTATTTAAAATTACTCCATGTGAACCAAGGATGTACAGCATTAGAAATGCAGAAACTCTTAAGATATCAAATAATAATGCCTGCCCTTATGCCATGCTTTTCACCAGTAGATCTCAAAGTGCCTTACAAAGGAGGACAATATCATTATCCTCATTTTACAGATGGAGAAACTGAGGCACAGAGAGATGAAGTGACTTGCCCAAGGTCACCCAGCAGGCTAGTAGCAAAGCCAGGACTAAATCCCTGACTTCCTAAGTCCCAGTCCAGTACTCTGTCGACAAGGCCATAGGTGAATAGTATTCCAGCTTCAATGCATGGGAGCTGGAATCATCTTTCTGATCAGCTGCAGAGTCTGTCTGAAGTTTTCCGACTGCACGGGAAACAGCAGAAGAAACCCTGGGAAGGAATGGGAGCTCGTGCTTAGATTGTGACATAAATATTGGAGCATGGCTTGAGAATGTTAAGTACAGTCACTAGGATTTTTCAGTTTCCTGTATCTGGAGGTTCTTTACTTTTTCTCCTTTACCTGGACAACAAGAAGGTCTATCAAAAGTGTACCTCAAATGAAAATGTCTTCCTAACTTACCAGTGGCCAGAAGTGTAGCCTGACCCAAAGTTGGGTATATATAATTGTAACCTGAGGATTAGCAGGTTCGTGTCCCAAGATCAGGCCCAGTAAGATTATTGTAAAATTATCATATAATTTGGAAACCCTGATGTGCACAGGTGCAACACTCACACTATAGGAACTCTCTCTCTATACAAATATATATATTTATTCATATTTTAGCAAAGTTATACACACACTTAAACTCAACAAGACAAATAGAGATAATACAGAAAGTACATTTGGACATCCATACTTACACCCTTATCTTTCATACTTAACCATTATCTTTCTCATCACCGTCATCGTCCTCATCTTCTCCGGTGGCCATCATTCTGCCCCTCCCAAGGTCTACATCTCTCCAACCTCTCTGCTGCCCCTGGGATGTTACTTTTATAGTAGGTTATGCTGACGCTGCCGATGGCCAATGCCTATTCAATGGAGGTCCTTATTTGTATTTCCTCCCCTTAAGGTGTCCGTTTTCTATAGGTTAGTATATGTATGATGTTATCCTAGTAACAGACATGTCAATTTGCTGTCATAGCAGCTTTGTGGTCGGAGGTTCTGTCCGGAACTTTCCGGATGCTGGTGTCAGCTATGTTCTGTGCTGGCTGATGTCGGTATTCTGGACAAAATTCCCCCTCTGGCATACCACTTTCAGTTCCCTATAACTTGTGAGTTACTTAAGTTTATCTATGCCAAAGCTTATAGGCCTCAAGCCTCACACTATCTATTAAAGACAAATCTTAAGGATAAAAGCCTTTAGGTTCCTTGCATTACTACTAAATATAATAAAGCAGGATAACAAGACAATGAATATAATACAGGTAAGCTGGCCCACTGGGCTACAGAAGTGAACCAGTTAGGACCACAGGACTGGGAGGGGCTGCCTGGGTCATCTATGACAGGCAGCTCTGTCAGATGATCCCATTCACAAGTTTATCAATTTTCATTTTAATGCTAGTTAGATTGTTTGCCCCCACTACTCCTATTGAGAGGCTGTTCCAGAAGCCCACACCTGTTACGGTTAGAAATCTTTTTTTCATTTCCAGTCTAAATGTATTAATGGCCAGTTTATCCCCATTTGTTCTTGTGTCAGTGTTGTCCTTTAGCTTTAATAGCTCATCTCCCGCCCTGGTACATCCCCCCGATGTGTTTATTGGGAGGAATCACATCCCTTCTCGTCCTTTGTTAGGCTAGGCTAAACAAACCAAGCTCATTTAGTTTCCTCTCATGAGACAAGGCCCTCACAGATCCGCCTAGTAGCCTTCTCTGCACCTGTTCCACTTTGGATTCATCTTTTTTGAACACAGGCAATCAGACTTCTACCCAGTATTCCTCACCAGTGTCTTGTATGAAGGCATTAATGCTTCCGTGCTTCTACTGGAAATAACTTTTCTCTGCTCTGACTTTGTCTCTCCTAGGTGATGTTTATACTTTTAGAACCAGTCAAAATGTTTTGACTGAAACTTCTTTAGTTGGAAAATGGTGTTGTGTCAAAATCAAGATGTTTCATGGAAACAGTTCCGTGTCAGCAACAAGCTTTTTTGTATAAACCTTCAAAACAAAACAAATTTTAATTTCGTTTCAAATTAAATATTTTTTGTTTAGTCTGAATTTTGAAAACCTGAAATATTCAGTTCTTGGATTTTTTACATCGTCCTTCCCCCCATCACAGGGTGAGCTGGCCCTTTAAGAGGCATTGGGGCTCAGCCTCACCTCTGCCAGATTTAGCCCATCTCTTTAAGTGAAGTGAATGAGTTCGGGGGTCATGTGACGGCAGGAGCAAATGACCAAGAGTCTCCTGGGAGATATAAGGGCAGCCTGAGTTCAGTCAGGAAAGAGATTCTAGGAGAGCAGACTTGGGAGTGTCAGGGCCAGGACATGGGCAGTCTGATCTGGTGGTCAGGGCTAGTGGTCAGAACCAGAGGTCACAGCAGGAACCAGGCTAGGGGTCAGAGCTGAAATCAGGAACCAGAGACCACATTAGAGTCAGGTCTAGTTCAGCAAGAAGTCAGGAAGTCTGTCAGTTGTTCAGACAACTTCCTGTGCCACCTCCTGGCTTAAATAGTGTAACTTTTTGTAACCACTAGATAACACTTTGAATCATAAAACCAAACTTTATTTATCAGGAAAATGACGAGTTAAGCAAACAGGCATGCAATTACCACTTCCGCAACACTCCAATTATACTTACACTCGAAGATGGACTGGTGTATCAGTGGGTGGTCAGACCACTAACAACAGCGTGAAGTACAGCCTTGTGATCCTGCAACCTAGCGGTACCCTTTGGAAGTTACTTGGAGCTCTCTCTGCAATTTAGCAAAACTACTCCTTTTATACCCCATGATAATACTAATTGGCATTAAACTGCCCTTTACCATAATTATATTTCTGCCATCTTCTTATTGGCTCTCTACGTTACACATTGTTGAAAGTAACATCTGCGCCAATGTCCTTCTCATACTATCATTGTAGATACCATTTTAATAAAAGATTCACAATTCTTGAAAACACTCATTAAAAACATTTGCTCAAGCCAGTTATAACCAAAACATAATGGTAAAATAATCCTGGGTGATGTCCTTGCTAACTCTTACTTTCCCACAACACTCTATCGTATTTAACTCTTACCATTGACATATCTCACACTAGCAACCTTAGTTTCCCATACTCCTTTTCACTTGGCCTAACGCAGGCCCCAGACTTAACTTATAGTTATTTCTTAACC
The DNA here is from genome assembly GCF_002925995.2 of Terrapene triunguis. Classification (NCBI taxonomy): domain Eukaryota; kingdom Metazoa; phylum Chordata; order Testudines; family Emydidae; genus Terrapene; species Terrapene triunguis. Next base: position 103,224,156 of record NW_020664409.1, on the reverse strand, counting down.
TAAACTATCCTATAGACTACAATAGTATGGTTGGGCCAATCGGTGGGGCTAACCATCGACTTCAGTCAGGATCCTTGTGTGCGGTGCCTCTGGGAGGAGTCAGAATTTTGCTAGCCCCTTGCTTCCAGCAATTCTGGGGTGGCCGCCCAGTGAGGGCTGCCTGGGAACCCATGGGCCCAGGTTCAAGACTGGTGGGCCCTTACACGGATAGGAAAGGACCAGTGAGGAGACCGGAGGCTGAGAACATATAGGAAGAGTCACTGGGAAAGAGAGACAGGGCAGTTTGCGTTATTGTGCAGATAGCCTAATTGTTTAAAGAACAGGAGTACTTGTGGCACCTTAGAGACTAACAAATTTTTTGAGCATAAACTTTCGTGGGCTACAGCTGACTTCTTCGGATGCATAGAATGGAACACACAGAAAGAAGATATTTATACATACAGAGAACATGAAAAGGTGAAAGTAGCCATACCAACTGTAAGAGGCCAATCAATTGAGATGAGCTGTCATCAGCAGGAGAAAAAATTGTTTAGGACCCCAGGCCTATAGTAGAGGGTGGGCCTGGTTCACCCCCCCCCCCCCCGTGTTGCTACCTTGTACAAGGGGAAGAAAGGACTGATGGGACCCCATGAGGGCTGGAAGCTGAGTCCAGCAGATGGGCTGCAGACTGTTGTGCAGTTGGAAAGACCCTTGGAGAGCTGAGCCGGGTAAGAGTCTAGGGTGGAAGATTGGATTTGTATCCTTTGTGCCTGTGACTTTGAAAGGTGTGAACTCATGGTGTAGCTCAGTGGTTTTCAACCTCTTTTCGTATGCGGACCCCTAAAACATTTTGAATGGAGGTGCAGACCCCTTTGGAAATCTTAGACATAGCCTGGACGCCTCCAGGTGTCCGCGGACCACAGGTTGAAAACTACTGATGTAGCTGGAGGGCTAAGCCACCTTAGTGCTCATAACAATGAAGCTCCTGCACTGTGGATGATTGCTGAGAGGGGAAAATGAGGCAGTAAATGAGCCTGATGCCAGTCCAGGTAAGTCCCTCCTAAATTCCTATTTCTCTCCTTCTTTTACTTTTCTTCCCTTTTTTCATTGAAAATGGAAGGGAGGAATTAAAAAGGGAGGCTGATTACTGGGTAAGAAGAAGAAACCTTTTTGGGGGGTCGGGGAGAGTGTTGAAATCCAAAATAAACCATTTGTTTGATGGCGGGTCCATGAAATGACTACTGGGTTGTCTAACCACATGACTGGATCTTCAAACTAGGAACCTAAATCGATGGTATTGCAGGCGCCATTATTTTGCCCGTATGTAATTATACCCAAACTGGGGCATGGAAACTGAAGTATAATCACCCCAGCTGCTAGTCTCTCCAGGGCACAAGTTAGCCCTGTTGGGTGGGAGGAACAGGAGGAAGCTTGTGCTGACATTGCCTGAGCTCTGCTTGTTTGTAGAGGTGAAATTCAGCCATTTGCGGAGGGCCAGAGTGAGCCTGTGCCCTGCTTAAGTATTAGTTATGTCTTACTTTAAGGGCTTAAAAAGAACTTAATTAGTTCATAGTCCCTGAGCTGGCCTCTACAAAGGGGTGAATTTCACTGTGGAGGAATAAGGGACTTGGATCTCCAGCGTTGCCAGGCCGGCATGTTCCACTCGTTTTAATTTAATAAATCAATTATAAGACATTCTACTGAACTCTTATGGAATTGCGGTGCATACATATGCACAAATGTATAGATCTTTACTTAAAGGACTTGTACAAACCTTCTTTCTTTTTATTTTTCTCTTTATTTTTGCCAGTCCTATATATGTGCTGTATGTTGGATAGAGAGCCATGATCCAGTGCCTGTGGAAGTAAATGGAAAGAATCCCATTGACTTTGGGTTTTTCATCAGGCTTATAGATGTAATGCAACACACAAATTCATACCAACTGCAAGGCCTGTTGCATTCTGTTCTTGTTGTATCTGATCAACTAACATTCAGACAGAGCAAATCACCTCTAGTGATGGAGTTACACAGACCCCTGTACCAAACTCCTTTTAGGCTGACCCATGGCCCTGCCACTTCTCATTTAAAATTCTGATTATTTATAAGCCCTCATTATTAATTTTGTCTGAAGCATTCTCTTGCAGCTTGCTATTCTTCTGCACATTCAGAGAATACAGATGAGTACGCTTGAGTAATCCGTCATTGACAAAAAGGCAAGGCTTGCTGTCAGAGCTCTAGAGTAGCATACTGTCAGGGTGATGACAGTGTGATCACAACTGTGTTTCACATGGCGTCCTGCTGGATGATAAAATCTTCTGTGTTGAGGAAAAAAAAAAAAAAAGCCAGCTCCATCCTCTGTTATTTTTGCCCTATTTAAGTGTCAGTCCCTTTAATCCTGGCAGTGACAAATATAGAAAAATGCACTTGCTATTAAATAAATACTTAGTTGGCTAAAATGCATATTAGCTGCTCTAAATACGTACCTATATGCTTAACACATTCAGTACTGTTGTTTTTAGTAAGAGAATGCTGCTGATGATGCTCATAGAAGAACGTGGAGAGTTTATAAGAGCATTGCTTAGTACTGAATCTAGCTGTGCAGAACGTTCATAGTAAGGCCTTGCAAACCTCATCAGCCTTCATGTTTGTCTTATAGCAGCAGTCCTGAACTTTCCTGAAAGATGTACTGAACATTTCAGTAACTTTTGGACCAGCACCTCCTTTCATGCATGACGATCTCCCCACTCCCGCTCCAACCCTTTGGTCATCTTCAGCCAATAACCTTTTAGAATTGCTTCTCTTGCTTTCCGAGACATCTCTCAGCCCCAGGTTGCTAAAGGGGCGGTAGAAGCAGCAGGAGTTCAGGAGATGCCCTGCAGGGTTCCTGAGAGCTCCATGGCACTTTTGCACAGTTTGGTAAGCTTGGGATTGCACTTCCTAATGTGCATAAAAATGGAGTACTGAAGAACCCAATGAGACAAATACAAACCCCACACAATTACTCGTTAAATTCTCCAGAACAAGCCGAAGACCCTGGTCCTCCTAAAAACCAACAGATCAAACAATAATGAGCTCAAAGTGTGGATTACTTTAAAAAAATAAAACCTCCTCCATGCCTTTTTGACTCTGCCTCGCTCCCGAATACATTGTCCAGTTGGTCCCACACGTTTTGGAAACTTCTATCCTCAGATAATATGGATTATTATGTATTGGTATTGCCATAGTCCGTATAGAAACCCCAATCAGGACTGAGGGCCTGTTGTGCTAGACACTGTACAAACACACAGTAAAGGGCAGGTCCTTCACTGAAGAGTTTGTAATCTCCATTATGCCTGTGAAATTTCAGCAGAATTGGTTCATTTATGTCAGCATTAGGGGGATAAGAAACTGTGATGGACTACACTCCTGTATTCACACCCTACACACCATTATAATAATCTTTGTACAAGGTATGCTTTGTAGGGTATCATTTGACAATTCACAATTTGCTGGTCAGTATTATCCTGATAAAATATGTATGGCAACATGGTATGTGCAGTTATAAGATTTCTCTGTATGGTGTTAACAACACATGTTCCAAACCCCACAGCCCTGCCCAACCAGAAATTGGCAAACAGGTCTGTCCTATACAAAGGAATGTGTGCTTGCTTTAATTTGCATTTAAGCAGTAAACAGAGTCATCAAGGAGGAAGGGAAAATAAAAGAAGTTCAAATAGGTGAAAAAAAACAGCAGGGAACATCCTTCTACATAGACTCTTTGTCTCCTGGGTCTCAGCTGGAAATGTTTTCCAAGAGGGGTATTAAAACTATAAAAAGGAAGGACCAACACCCGGAGGGACCCCTGTCTCTCTCCCTACTCACCTCATTCTCCACACCTCAGAAGACAAAAGGAAACAGCTATTGGACTCTGGGAGAGAGGTTCTGATGTGAAAATTTGCTCAGCAATCTGCTGGAGCATGTGGTGAGAAAGTTTGCTTTGCAACTAAGGTTTCTTAAGTAGATACTAATAAGCTCTTATCTTTATTTTTCTTATAACCATTTCTGACTTGTATGCCTCATTACTCACTTAAAATCTATCTCTTTGTAGTTAGTAAACTTGTTTCATTGTTTTATCTAATCCAGTGTGTTTAAGATAAAGTATCTAGGTAACTCTAAGGTAATAAACTGGAATATTATTCCCTTAAAGGAATAATGGACTTAATATATTTGTACTGCCTAGCAGAGTGCTGGGCAGTACAGACATACATGTCTGGGAGAAAATCTGGGACTGGAGGCATGTTGGGGTCACCCGGCAGTACAACCAAGGCTGGTGAAAGCTAGGGGGATAACTAGCAGGCTGCAGTTACTCACACATGATATGGGTGTGGCTTGCATGCTGGAAGGCTGTTTGTGAGCAGCCCAGGTGGGAGCTTCTCCAGCAAGGCATTGTAAGGCACCAAAGGTTGCAGGACAGGGGTGACACAGCCTCCGCCCCCCCCGGTCTGGTCTGTGCCTTGGTATGTTGCAGAAATGGCTGTTTTGCACCTTGTATTGTCATGTGAAAGTGTGCAAAGTAAATGCGTCTGACGAAGTGGGTATTCACCCACGAAAGCTTATGCTCCAATACATCTGTTAGTCTATGAGGTGCCACAGGACTCTTTGTGCAAAGTAAAAGTCACATGCCATTCTAATTCAGTAGTATTGTACTCCTGCTCCGTTCGTGCTTGGCACAGGAATAAATGATGACACAGGGAGCAAGGCAGTGGAGAATTGGGCTTTATAATGGAGAGGTAGTTTCAACCTTAATTGTACAGAGCCTGGATGCTCTTCATACTATGCAAGGCAGTGGTAGGTCCTTCATCTATAATCTTTTAAAAAAGAGAAACGGCTGCTGTCTCCCAGAGTAATGCAAACTTTAAACTGGTGCAACCATATTGCTTTAGATCAACATATTCCTTTGAAAACCGGCAAGGGTAAAAGCAAAAAGAGCAGGATGCCTCAGGGGAAAGCTGAAGAAAAGGGAGCGTGGTGCAGTTTAGACATGGAGGATGATGCGTGTAAGGAATGATGCGGTGTGCAGAGCTGTGGAAGCAATGGCTGAGTTTGTTTAAGGAGAGCTCAAATGCTATCCTAGGATAAAACGCCGCAGTCAGAACATTTTCTGCTTTCTAGCTGAATAGTTGCTCATCCCTTCCAGTGTTTCCTGAACAGTCAGAATCTTTAGGCATAAAGGAATAAAACAGGCAGCCAGAAATGATAGGATTTTATTTTTCCCTATGAAAGATGCACATGCAGTCAGGATTATGCACATAAGTCCCTGTCACACTGGGAATTAGTCCAGTGTGACTGGGATTTTTGGGGAGGGATAGCTCAGTGGTTTGTGCATTGGCCTGCAAAACCCAGGGTTGCGAGTTCAATCCTTGAGGGGGCCATTTAGGGATCTGGGGCAAAAATCTGTTGGATGATTTAATTAGGGATTGGTCCTGCTTTGAGCAGGGGGTTGGACTAGATGATCTCCTGAGGTCTCTTCCAACCCTGATATTCTATGTATGTTTCTATGATAAAACATGTTACCAGTTAATGTCTGCATACTAAAGAGTCTTGTTACTTATTTGTGGCAACCATCCGCTATGGCTAGTAGTGATATTAGTATTTTAATTTAGAAAGGTACTTTTGATTTTGCTGATAGTGCAAGCATGCTGTTATCATTTAAAAAAAATGTATTACTGTATATTTTCACTCTGATTAAACACCTTCAGCTCAACTCTCCCCTCACATGTCCCGGGGTAAATCAGGAGAACCTTGACTGAAGTCAGTGATCCTACAGCTGTGTAAAACCGTGTAAGGAGGAGGAAGATCAGGGACTTTGCACTTGCACTCAGTTCCCAATTATGCATCAGCAAAATGGGTGTAGGGTGTGAGTGTGGGGGGTTTAGGCAGCTTATGACCAATAAATGAGGTACTGGCTTCTCGCCTGCAGGTCTTGCCTATATCTGGTGCCAGGAGGCAGCGACAGTATGGACGTGCTATGAGGTCCACGCAGAACCTCAGGGATTTGCCAGGTTTGGGTGGCTGGGCCTGAACCCTTTTTTGCAAGGAGGGTTTGATCAAACCCACTCTTTGCATGGGGATCTCCGTGAGGGGATCCCATGGAGATTTTTCTCCCCACAAAGCTCCCTCCTGCAGGTTTTAACGTGTGTGGGTCTGATCTGGTCTTAAAATCTTTGCTAAGGGTTTAATAAACAGTATCTAAATGCATTAAAGTACTTCCACCAACCTATCTCCACCACGGAATGGAACAAAGGGGCAGGGTGTAGGTTGGGTGGGTAGTTATAATTGGGGTGGGGCTGGTGTGTGCAATGACGGTTATGTCAAGTTGGGGTTGGCTGGCTTCCTGAAATGTTCATTTCCAGATACTCCTCAAAAAATAAAAACACCTCCCCACCCCTCCACACACCCAAGTGTAGTACTTTTGTAAAGCGTGTAAATATTATCTGATTGGATTCCAGTGACAAACCTTTTCAATCTAAAATTATCATTATTTACAACTAGAGGCAATAACTGAAGCCAGGGCCCCACTGTGCTAGGCATTGTACATACACATTATAACAGATATAAGAACATAAGAATGGCCATACTGAGTCAGACCAGTGGTCCAACTAACCCAGTATCCTGTCTTCCAAGAGTAGCCAGTGCTAGATGCTTCACAGAGAATGAACAGACCAGGGCAATTATCAAGTGATCTGTCCCCTGTGGTCCAGTCCCAGCTACTGGCAGTTGTAGATTTAAGGACACCCGGATCATGGGGTTGGACCCCTGACCATCTTGACTAATAGCCATCGATGGGCCTATCCTCTCTCTAATTCTTTATTGAACCCAGTTATACTTTTGGCCTTCACAAGATCCCATGGCAACGAGTCCCACGGGTTGACTGGGCATTGTGTGAAGAAGTATTTCTTTGTTTGTTCCAAACATGCTGTCTATTAATTTCATCGGGTGATGCCTAATTCTTGTCATATGTAAAGGGATAAGTAACACATCCCTATTCACTTTCCTCACACCATTCATGATTTTATGGACCCCTATCATATGTTCTCTTAGTTGTGTCTTTTCTAAGTTGAACAGTTGTACAATACCTGCCCCAAAGAATTCATAATGTAAATAGACCAGGCAAAGAGTAGGAGAAGAAACACAGACACACACACAAGTGAAATGACTCCAAGACACACAGCAGGTTGTGAACAATACCCAGATATCCTGAATTACATGGCAGGATGCTGTTAATTGGACTATGGTGCCTGTTACTCTTGGCTAATGAAGATTTTTGTTGGGGAATATACCTCTGTATTTATATATGAAGGCTGTATGCAGATATACGCAAATTTTTCATAGAGTCCTGCAGTGCACTTAACTCTCACCCAAGCAAAATTTCCATTGCTGTTCTCTCACGTTCCGTGGCCAGGTACTGTCCTGATAGGTGTAACCATAAGCGCTGACTCCGTGGGTACTCCGGGGCTCAAGCACCTACTGAAAAAAAATAAGGGGTGCTCAGCACCGACAAGCCACCAGTCGGGGGCAGGAGCACATACATGGAAACTGGAAGGTGGGAGAGCATCCACTGACAAAAACGAAAGTCAGAGCCTGTGTGTGTAGCACAAGATTTGGCCCATTGATAGCAAATAACTACAATGCAAGTGGGCCTAGACCTGATAATGCAAATACGTATAGAGTTGCCTTGTTAATAATATCATAATATGAATAGAAGCATGTTAACCGTGGGGGGGAGGGATAATGTACAAACATTTCTTTCGTGTTTTCACTTGTGTTAACTTTTCAGTGCATCCTGTTCGATCGTGTTGCATTGCATCATGGACTCTTCTTTTCTCGAAGCAAGCTTTTCTTGTCACAGCTCTTCATATTAAACACATATTGGGTTTAATCCTCCTCTCACGTTGGTGTAAATCAGGAGTAATTCCCTTGAAGTCAATGGAATTAAACTTGTATAAAGCTTATGTGAATGAGAGGAGAATCAGGGCCATAATATTTAACAGTCCAATCCACCTGCTCTCCTTAATATCATAGCTGCATATTTGCTCTCTGAACTAGCGTAAATATCCATTGTGTGTTCTATTTTTCTCGTATTGAATGGAGTAGTCATCTGTATAACAGCATTTCTTTTTAAAATCCTCTCTCTAGATACTACCAGATACGAGCAGGGTTGAAACTTCCATCCAGGATTCCCCATAGACTGGCTGCAACAATCGTAGAGCAAACAGGTGAGAAATTCATAGGAAAGTGACCTGATGAGAGCTGGGTTCATTTGTTCAGATTGGGGAAAACAGAGTAAGGCCTGGTCTACACTGGGGTGGGGTTGGGGGTGTCGATGTAAGATATGCAACTTCAGCTACGGGAATACCGTAGCTGAAGTCGGCATATATTATTCCGACTTACCTCCTGTCCTCACGGCGCGGGATCGACGGCTGCGGCTCCCCCGTCGATTCCGCTACCGCCGCTCGCTCCGGTGGAGTTCCGGAGTCGACAGGGAGCGTGTTCGGGGATCACTATATCGCATCTTAACGAGACGCGATAAATAGATCGCTACCTGCCTATACGGCGGGTAGTCTGGACGTAGCTAAGTGAGAGATCATCCAAGTACAAATCTGGGTTTAGATCCAGATCTGAACTTCTCCTGAAGCTCAGGGGCATTTAGAGACCGTGTTTTGGTTGGGCCTGTTAAAGAGATGGGCTCCAGTTCTCAGATTTTAATCTGATCCCAAAGCTCATGGTGTGTTTGTGTGAGATGCAGAGCCAGATTCAATAGGGAACCATTTCTAGAGTAAGTGAAAATGTGAATAAAACAACCCTCCTGGCTGCTGCACATAGGAATGAGCAGTTTGTGCTCAAAGACATGAAATGTAAAGTAATGACTGAAAGGAAGTTCAGGTAAACAACCAGAAATTCAGATGTTTCTCTGAATTTCATCTGGGCTTGCTGAATCTCAAAAGGCTGGAAAATTGGGCTAGGAATGGCGGAATAACAATGAAATCACCTATGTGAAAGCTTCTCTATGGTTTGCTGGATATGGGAATTCTCCATTTCCTGCCTGGAACTATTGGGTAGTGTTCAGCACGTGGCCACGTTGCATTACAGCGGTGATGGCATTTCAGCAGCTGCTAATGGGATGGCTATTGTTGATATAAAATATGACCAAATACACTATGAGGTTTTGGCTGGAGGAAGCTGACCTGGACCTGAGTGCAGAGTGCCAAGCAGCAGGACCTGTACTGCAAGAAGGTTAGTACGGTTCCTCTGCAAGGCATCCTGCAAGGACTCAGGAGAGCCCCTCCCAGAGGGTGGCACTAGCTGGGGAGGGAGCATAGTTTGGGACATGAGGCGTTGATGTCAACAACCCCGCTGCTGCTTCCACCCCCGCAACCCATACGGAGCTCTTGTGGAATTAAAGCTGCCCTTCCCTGGTGGAACCTCTTGGGAGGGAAGCAATGGGAACACTCTGTCTTGCCCTCTGTCTCTCTTTAGGGTGTGGCCAGCATAGGAAGGTGCAGCTGGCAATCTGAGCTGTAAATGGTGTAGTGCTTTAAGCTCCTTCTGGACAAAGGGACACTAGGTCAGTATAAACAACTATGGTCTTATCCAAAATCTACTGAAGTCATTTGGAATTTTTTCATTAACTCCTGTGGGCTTTAGATTGGGCCCTGTTAGCAGAAGGCTGTGACAGAGGCTGTTTCGAGCACAGCCAAAAGCTAGTAGCTGCACTACATTTTAAATCTAACTTTACCTCCCTGTTATAAAAAGGAATATAATGTAATGCAGTTCTGCATTTTAAACCAAGTGAATGAGCATGTTGTCCAGGAAACGGGTAAAACTACTTCCTTCCTCTCCTGTTTCTTCATTTCATTGACGGCGCGCCTAGCATTTTCTTCCTCCTAACATTTGTACATGCCTGAAAGACAAATGAGGCTGCAACATTTTCATCAGTCTAAAAAAAAACCACACTTATAAACAGAAGGCAAAACATACAGTGGTTATAGGATTAGCAGCAGACTTGCATGATGCTAATGCAATCCAGGCAGGAGTTTAATAGCTTTATAGGGCTAACATCAAGGCAGGGGGTATTTAAGCCGTTAAGGCTTTAAAAGATTCTTCCTTGGCTAGCTTTGTTAGGGTTTTGTAATTGATTCATAAAGCCTGTGGAAGAGCACCATTTAATGAGGCTGAAGGTTAAGCTAATCAGTTGGACCGCTAGACCGAAATAGAGGTTTTCCTATGGGATGGGGAGCAAGCAGATACCGGACACAGTATTGGTACACCATACTTTAAATGCTTTTTATTGATTATAAAACAAACCTTACTTACTTTACATTTACACCCCAAAAATACCATACCAGAGTTCAAGGTCAGAATGGTTCCGATGGCCAGTCGAAGTTTCTTTTGTTGGATAAGATCATAAGATGTGGGGAGCTGGCAAAACCACATTTATCTTCACACAGGACTCTGGATTAATAAACGACATTGATTTGCAGAAATTATAGGCATTTATTTATAGTCCATTTTGTCGCATCATCGGGTCTTTGCCTTTGTTTACTGGGCCTTTTACCTGCACAATTTTAAAGAGACAATTTTGGGTGGGCCGCCATGATTTAAGGCATGCCATTGTCTTTAATGTTTATGCAATTTTACATTAGTCCATTTGGTGTTATTTCCTTGTCTGATGATTTTTCGTATTTTTCTCGAAACATAAGATTGTTTTTGCATAAAGAGTTCTAATAGTCCTTAACATTAAGTCCTTGCTTCGGTTGCTAACTTGCAACGCACGCATTCGATGTCAAGCACGTGTCATTCATACCAGGCCTCAATGACCTATAACATATTACATGGATATATGAATCACAATGTACATTGATATATAAATACACTCTGCCCTCTTGATACATGATTAATGCCATTAATTATTGTATTACTTTATAATTTTGCAAGCAATTTAATTTTATATATTACTTGCTTTAAAACTTTTTGTTGCTTTTTTATTCGGCAGTATGAACATAGCATAATAAAGGTTAACAAAATTAGTAATGCAAATAATATTACAATAGGATGTAGCATTAAATGTAGAAGAGCTGTGACACTGGGAGACCATTTTTAAAAAACATTATACCAATGCGAAATTACCAATTCTTCCTCTTCCCCCCATTTTAATATTTGACCATTGTGGATCAAAATGTTTTTTTTGTTTTTTTTTTAGCTGAGCAGGCTTAGATACATTTTTTGCATATTGCCTGATTTTGTTGCTTTTATTAATTATTTTTGTTGTTGTTTCCAATGTATTTTTAAATTGAAGGGCCAGTTTACATTTTTTTGGTTTTCAAACTTTTTTTTTTTTTAAATAGAGGACCGTGGTAAATCATTTTATTAATAATGACCTTTGTTACATTACATTTACATGACTTAATTGGGCCTTTTTTTGTTATACTTTTTTAAAATACATGTTTTGTAGTGGTTACCACACAGATACACCCATTGCCTAAATTAAACACTTTTGTGCCATTGTTCGCTTGAATGGTTTAAGTGACATTTCTTTAGGGACCAAGTTACCCATTTGCTTCGTTTTTACGATGTTTTGTTAATTTTATTAATTTATATATATTTTTTCAATTAAGTGTGTTTCACTTAATTTTATTTGCCATAACATTTTATTAATCATTTTTGGCAACACCCAGGCCACTGCTGCTTTTTTCTTTTTTGTGTTTGTTTTTCCTTTTTCCTTTCCCCTCAGAGTGGCTTAATTTTAATTAAACTTTATATATATGTTTTGTATTATGTAATTTGTTGATTTTATCTATGAGGATTTTTGGACCATTTAAAAAGCCATTGCCCGTTACTTAACAGATTAACCATTTTTTTCATGTATTGTATTTTATTTGATAAGTTTGCATTTGTACACATTGTCCTGCTAGTACGGTGTTATTGTTAATTTTAGACACACCAAATAGATTTACATTTAGACATGTTTTTAAGGCTTGGGCTTGTTTTAATTGGAGTTCCACACTTCTTATTCCTTGTTTCGATAATGCACCATGTTGTGTTACATGTGTCTCTATAGCCCCTAAAATTTTACCCAAGGCTGACATTTTTGGTAACGTTTTAATATTAAATGAGTTTAAAACTTCAGCTTCAATGTCACCTACGATATATTTTTCTATGCCTTTTTTATTTTGTATAGTTCTGTTTTTGTATTGTTGTTGCCATGCTTGTAATAGAGGCAAGGCATGTGGCATACACTTTGGATGTTGGGCACTTATGTTTACTTGTGCTTTTTTAAATCAGATTGTTTGATTTACAATAGTTGGGGCTTTGATTACTTTTTCCCTCCTATATGGGTGCTCGTCTGCCATGATTCTTGGTGCGATTTTGTTTACCGATATTTGATTAATAAACATAACCCCCCCACACACATTTTTTAAAATGATTCCTCCTTTAATTTTCCTAAAGCAACTTAATTTTATTATTATGGAAGGATTTGCTATTACACATATATTTTATAATTTAAGAGCCATTCACTTATTTTATTTTACATGAATATTAGCCAATTTTTTTTATTAGGCACATTTAGGGTGACTACATTAAATTTTAAACTTTAAAAGGTACAGTTTAGAATACTTATATTTAGATTGTTTTTATTATAACTAAATTTAAACCTTAAGTGACTTTTTGTTTTAGTATGTACAATTATTTTTATTGCTCTTTTAAATTTTTTGGCTTTGATATTTTCATGTTACATTTTTGCCCTTTTGTTTCACCATATTTTAAATATTTTAAAGTTGGTTTTTTTTAAACATTTGGTTTTGTTTGGCCCTGTTTTTTTCATTTTGTTCCACGAATGGTCAAATGTATTATTTCCTTTGATTTATACCTTCATTTTAGAGGTGCTTCTGTATCTATATTCATGTACCCCTAAATGTTTCCAAATATTTAAAAAACATAAAAGACAAAAACCATATTTTTACCCTTTTTGAATGATGAGGATTCTTCAAATTGAAGCCACGGCCCTTATTCCATTGGAATAATGTCCGATGTTTTTGGCCATATTATTTTAAATACTTACACTAAGCTTTTTTATTTTTGCTCGAGCGTTGGTATTTTTTAAAAAAAAATATAACGCACACAACACTTTTTTTTTTTACTAAGCACAAAATGCAAAGCAAAGCAAAGCAAGCATAAGTAATAAACCAATTACAAAAATTGTAGCACCGTATTTACACTTTAAATCCAAGGTCCGTACAGGATAATTTTTGGTGCAATTGAGCATTTCTTGTCCCCTGTAAGATAAACTAAAAGAGAAAGAAAGGCACGTTATTTAATTTTTAGGACATAACTTTAATTGTGAGGTGTGGACCCACTTTTGTTTTGTTAATTTGCACTACAGTAGATGAAATTTTATTTATGATGGAAAATGGTTTAACCCATTTAGACTTCAGGACATGATTTTTGGATGTTAATTTTAAATACATTACTTTATTTTTTATAATGTATTGTTTTTGACACACAGCCGCAACTAGCAGTTCCTGTGTTTTTACTTGCTTTTTCAATGCTGCTATAGTTTTCTGGCACCAACTGTGAGAAATGCTTGTGATTCCCCCCTTAGATGAAATTGCCTTTTTTACAGCTCACCACAACAGCCATACTACAGCCGTTTGCTTTTACTAGCATTAGGCTTGTACAACTGTGCATATTTTTTAAACATGTTTTTTTAAGGTATCAGGTATTACATCTGGTTCCACCACGCCTTCTATCCAAGGGCATGCCCCAAATGCAATAATTTTCTTCTCTAACAGAGAAGGGGCTTTAACTTCAGTCTACTGGGGTGCCTCTTCCACCCCTTCACTTTTTTTTTAAACAGTGTTTTAAACATTATTAAACTAACACCACATGGTATCTCCCCATGTGTTTTGTTTCTTTCTCTCACAAAATTTTTACAAATTTTACAAATAAGGAGTTATCGTTATTAGTCTTAAATAAGGACCCCCCCAACACTGTAAGACCCCCGTCTTGAAATCCGGCACTCCTTAATATCTCTCCCCCCTCCACCTTCTCCATCATTTGTTAGACCCGCAATAGAGGTCTCCCTACGGGATGGAGAGCAAACAGATACCGGACACAATGTTGGTATACAATACTCGAAATGGTCTTTATTGATTACAGAACAAACCTTACTCACTTCATATTTACACCCCAAACATACTATACCAGAGTCCAAAGGTCAGAATGGTCCCAATGGCTAGTCGAGGTTCCTTCCTTCAGGATAAGATCATAGGATGCGGGGAGCTGGCAAAACCACATCTATATCCACACGGGACTCTGGATCAATAAACTACTCTGATTTGCAGAAATCATAGGCATCCATTTATAGTTCATTCCATCACATCATCGGTTCTTTGCCTTTGTTTACTAGGCCTTTTACTCGCACAATTTTAAAGAGACAATCCTGGGCGGGCCGCCATGATCCAAGGCATGCCATTTCCTCCAAGTCGTATACAATTTTACATCAGTCCACTTGGTGTTAGTTCCTTTTCTGATAATTTTTCATATCTTTCTTGGAACATAAGATAGTTTTTGCACAAAGAGTTCTAATAGCCCTTAACCTTAAGTCCTTGCTTTGGTTGCTAACTTGCAACGCACGCATTCATGTCAAGCACACGTCATTCATACCAGGTATATCTCTCTCTCCCAACAGGACATTCCTTTATTCTATTGTCACTGATCTGCCCAAATGTATATAGAGATCTTGTGTGGGGGTGGGTGGGTGGGTGGGTGGGAGAAATTAAAACATTGCAAGTTTTAATAATACACACTATGAAAGAAGCAGCCCTGGCAGCCTAAAGTATTATAAAATCATGAGTCAGAGCCCCAAAATTCCTGAGATTGACTTTAAAATGTGTGGTTGTTTGTATTTGCCTTCTGTTTTATTGAGGCCTTTGCATTCAGATTTTTCAAGGTTTCTCCACAACCATGAGGGCCAGGAACTTTCTCTTTCGAAAAATAAAAGCTGACATTTTCATTTCAGCAGCCGGGATGCTAAGAAAAATAAAAATAACATGAGACTTGCAATGAAACCATGGGAGGTGACAACACTGAAGGTGGTGAAGAATGAAAGGAATAAGTATTTTCCGTTGCAGAAATAGCATAGCTTTTAGCTCCCAAAACTCTCCATGGAGAAATGAAATCAGGGACCAACCAAACTTGTGAATTTGAGACCAACCCTTGGGACTTCCAGGAAGTTAATGTTCACTTACTTATATAATGTAAATGTTAATATAAATGTACATATATAATGTAAGGCAGTACATATATAGTCCTGTGATTCAGGAAGGAGCAAAACTGGTGATGCTTCCTGTGGTATTTTGTTGCAAACAAATCTATTTGGGAAAACCCCCACTGTTGGAAGATGTTGATCACAACATCTGGGCGGAGGGACCACTTGTGATTGTGAAATGACCTGCTGAGATGATCGGCCAGTTTGTTCCGAGAGCCTGGAAGGTACTATGCCTCTAGGTGTAGCGAATGGGCGATGCAGAAGTGCCACAGCTTGAGGGCTTCCCAGCTCAGGGGAGAGGAACGAGCACCACCCTGTGTGTTTATATAGAACATCGCTGCCATGTTGTCGGTCAACATGGATACACTTCTGCCTTCCAGATGGGCCTGGAACATCTGGCAAGCAAGGCAGACCACTCTTAGCTCCCTGACGTTGATGTGCAGCGAAAGTTCTGCCTGGAACCAGAGGCCCTCAGTCCTTCTAAGTGCGCCCCCCATCCCATTGCCGACGCATCCGTAACTAGAGACATCGAGGGTTGGGGCCTGGAGAAGGGCACTCCCGCGCACACCACTTGTAGGTTGAGCACCACAGGAGGGACTCAATAACCGGAGGAGGAAGTGTAATAAACTTGTCTAGGTGGTCTCAGGATGGCCTGCACACTGCAAAGGCTGGGGTCGAAGTCTCACGTGCTGTACTATATATGTACAAGTGGCCATGTGATCGAGCAGCTTTAGGCAACCTTGAGCCATAGTCATGGGTATCGCGTTAGGACCTCTATGATGGCGCCTAGAGTCAGAAAACAGGTCTCTGGAAGGAATGCTTGACCTGAATCTAAGATAGCTCTGATGGGCTCTATCCTCTGGGTAGCGGTTAGAGTTGATTTCGGCACTTTCAGTATTAGCCTGAGCTTTCTGAAAGTCGATCGTATGAGGTTAACGTGCTGTTCCACCTGGGATTTGGTACGGCTCTTGACAAGGCAGTCATCTAGATACAGGAAAAATTGTACATGTCGCCTCTTCAGGAATGCGGCTACAACCAACATGCATTTGGTGAACACCTGAGGGACCGCCAATAGCCTGAAGGGGAGAACCGTGAACTGATAATGGGCATTGTTGACCACAAAGCGGAGAAACCGCATATTGGACAGCAAGATCGACACCTGGAAGTATGCGTCTTTGAAGTCAAAGGCGGCGTACCAGTTCCCCGGATCCGGGGAGGGAATAATGGAAGCCAGAGAAATCATGCGTAACTTCAGCTTTTTCATGAATTTGTTGAGGTTCCACAGGTCCAAAATGGGTCTTAACCCACCTTTGGCTTTTGGGATTAGGAAATATCGGGAATAGAAACCCTTTACCCTGAGAAACTCCTGAGGGACCTCCTCTACTGCTCCAGCTTCTGAGAGCGCTTGCTCTTCCTGTATGAGAAATTGCTCGTGAGAAGGGTCCATGAAGAGGGATGGGGAAGAGGGGTGAGAGGGAGGAAGGGAACAGAATTGGAGAGAATATCCCAATTCTACCATGTAAGACCCACTGGTTTGAGGTGATCTGGGCCCAGGCTTGCTAGAAATGGGATAGATGATTCATGAAAAAGGAAGAAGGATCTGGGATTGTGTCTGGTGCATCACCCCCGGGCGCACCTTCAAAGTTTTGCTTGGGAGCTGAAGACTGCCTCGCCGCGCTCTGTAATCTTTTCTGGGTTGAGAGGGGTAGAAGTGTGGCGGGGGCTGAGGCTTAAAATGCTTTCTTTGTGGGGCTGGCGTATGGAGCCCCAGGGATTTTAATGTTGCTCTTGAGTCTTTGAGACTATGGAGCCTAGAGTCTGTTTGCTCTGCGAACAGACCCGAGCCATTGAAGGGCACGTCCTGAATCGTTTCTTGGACCTCATGTGGGAGGCCCAAAACTTGCAGCCACGAGCTCCTTCACATGGCTACAGTGATGGACATCATGTGGACATCCGCTGAGTCCAATGCAGCTTTCAAGGAGGTTCTTGCAATAGTCTTGCCCTCCTTGAGGATGCCTCCAAAAGTCGGAGTGAGTGTCAGCTGGGAGTAACTCCTTAAACTTGGACAAAGTGTTCAAAGAGTTACAATTATAGCGGCTGAGGACCGCTTGTTGATTGGCAATCTGAAATTGGAGCCCCCCGGTGGAAAAGACCTTATGGCCAAAGAAGTCCAGCTTTTTTGCCTCCTTAAATTTGGATGTAGGACTCTGCTGCCCTTGTCTTTCTTTTGCGTTTGTCACTGCCACAACCAGCGTGCCCAGCTGAGGGTGGTTGAATAGGTATTCGTACCTCTTGGAGGGTACAAAGTACTTCCTTTCCACACCCTTGGCCATGGGGGGAATGAAGGCAGGAGTTTGCCATAGGGTCTTGGTGGTATTCTGGATGGTCTTGATCAAGGGTAAGGCCACCTTTGAAGGACCCACCATGGGATCTGCTTCTTCTGACACCACCTCCGCCTGGAGGCACAGATTTTGTGCGACCCTTCTGTAGCTCTTGGTGGGCTCTATGGTACATAGACGGAAATGTGGCAGATGAGCCCTCTACTGCCTCGTCCGGGGAGGAAAAGGATGATGTCCTTTGTGGCACTGGGTCACTTGACCCTCCAACTTTCAGGGGTCCTCTCATGCTGATATTTCCTGTGTGATGGCAGGGGTGGTACTGGCCCTAGTCCCGGCCTTGATGTCAGCCTGGGTGCCGGGTTGGACGCTGGGCTCTGATCCCTGCGGAGGTTCCCGCACTATGGAGGATGACGGGGGGGACGGACCTGTCTGAGGCGATAGATAGAGATCCGCATCACCCACTGCATGTTTCAGTAACACATACATAGCCAAACTTCATAACTTCACACATGACAATAGCACATACAATCCAACAAGATATTAATGTCTAGGAGATCAAGACTTTTAGGATGATACCTCACAAGGCATACTTTGTACCAAACATATCCTAATTACATGACAGGGGTGAATATTGGGGTGTCACAGAAGGGACCTCAAGAAGTCATCGATTCCAGCCTCCTGCTCTGAGGCAGAACCAAGTAAACCTAAATCATCCCTGGCCGGTGTCTGCCCCGCCTGTTCTTAAAAACCTCCAATGACGGGGTTTCCACAGCCTCCCTTGGAAGCTTATTCAGGAGCTTAATTAATCTTATAGTTACAAAGTTTTTCCTAATATCTAACCTGAATCTCCCTTGCTGCAGCTTTAAGCCCCTTACTTCTTGTCCTACCTCCAGTGGATGTGGAGAATAATTGATCACCGTCCTCTCTGTAACAGCCCTTAAACTATCTGAAGACTTATCAGCCCTTTCCTCACTCAGTCTTTTGTTCTCAAGATTAAACATGCCCTCATTTTTTTCAACCTGTGAGGTTAAATACATTCAAGATTGTGAAGCACTTCCCAAGCAAACTACTATATAAGAAATAGGCATTATTTATTATTAATTATAAGCCCTATTTTTAGACCAGTCCCACCCCCGTACACTGTAACAGGTTTACTCTGAAGGCTAAGGAGAATTTATCTGAAGAAAATTGCTCAACCCGTCTTTGAGTTACACACAATTAAACACATTACTTAGTACTTCTGATTTGTGGCCAATGTTTCTTTGTTTCTCTAGTTTAAAAATGGCTTGTTACCAGCTCTTAAAACTTTCCGCATAGATAAATCCCCTTGAAAACTTTACCATAGGCTGTAATTGCAGAAAATAGGTTTTAATTGTTTTAAGTTGTTGGCTACATTGTATTGTGTATCTAATTATATGCGGGAATCGTATCTGCCAGGAATAAGGTAGGGCAGACTGACACAGCATCTATATAAACCAGAGGTGAAGTGCAGCCCGGAGAAAACAGCTACAACTCCCATAGAAGTGTCCTGTCCAAGTTCAGTGGTGATGCAGCTTGTGATTTAAATTACATGGCATTAGTAAGGGCACGTCTTCACTACCCACCGGATCGGCGGGTAGCAATCGGTCTATCGGGGATCGACTTATTGCGTCTAGTGAAGATGCGATAAAATCGATCCCTGATCGCTCTGCCGTCGACTCCGGAAATCCACCGTGGCAAGAGGCGGCAGCGGAGTCGACGGCGGCTCGGCAGCGGTCGACTTGCCGTCGTCCTCACAGCCAGGTAAGTCGACCTAAAATACGCCACTTCAGCTATGCTATTCACGTAGCTGAAGTTGCGTATCTTAGGTCGACCCCCCGCTGTAGTGTAGACCTAGCCTAAGAGTGTAATAAAACAGGTGTTTGTGGCAAAGCAGTGATTTGGCATTAAATGGGGATGTAGAATGAGCAGTTTGACTTCTGGTAGTGCAAGAAAAGCAAATGCAAGGCCTGTTTCTTTGACCTTGCCTTCTCTAATATAAACACATAGCAACGGGTATATTGAAAACAACAACAAGAAAGACCCTACCAAAATAAGACACCCCATTGCACATGCTTCTCCCCCTGGGGAAAGGATGAGAGAACAAAGAAATGTGTAGTCACATTGCTTAATGTGCTGCTGGAATGCACTCATCACTGTAGTGTCTGAGTGCTATATAAGAACCTGTATAGAGTGGAACTAATAAGAGGGTAAGAAAAGGAGACCCCTCCTGCATTTGTTTATGCCTGCAGCAGTTTCAGGATTGCAGTTCCTGTTTATTCCAATGGGAATTGTACCACCTTACAACAATGTTGAAACTGGTCCCTGTAGACCACCATTCTAATGTAAACGATGCTTTTTCATGCCCACTGAATATCAAATCAGTTCAAGTTACACTGATGTTTGTGACTGTCTTGCACCTAGGGCATGATTCAAAGGAGTAACTGGTGAATCAGGCCTCTGATGTGTAAGCTTCTTCACTGGCAACTCTTTCCCCATGTTTTTAATGACTATCAGTTAATGTTTGACCAAAACCTCCTTATTACTGTTTAAGAACCTCAAAGCAGTTTTCAGTAAAGGAATTGCATGTTTCTTCCACTTTTGGGGAAAATATTTTGTTGCTAATCCTCTCATGAATCTCAATACAGTCAACACAAGTATTGCACTTCTTTGCTCATTAGAGCAAGAAGAAATAGCATCATGAATTGTGGAATTGTATAAAATTACAGTCATTAGTTTCAATAACAATTTGAAAAGTAATTTCTGCCTCCATTAAGTGAAGATAAATTTATTCTTTTTGAAGCATAGAATGGGGAGACATTTAATTTTGAATGAATATATTCTAATTTGTTTTCAGGTCTAATCAAACCCACCTGGAAAAAAAAGTATGTTTACATGGAGAGTTGAGTGTTCCAGGTAAATAGGCATTATATTTACCGGGGGAGCATCATATATATATAAAAAATCTGAAATACTCTAGGAATGAGGTGTACTAGAAGTAATTTCTAGCTATGGTGGGTGTTATGGTAGATAATCAGAAATTCCAAGTACCTGGAAAAGCAGAGGTTGGGAATTTAGGATCTGAACAAAAAATGCTCCAAAATTTGTTTGAGATGAGGGAGAAAAAATAGGACAACATAAAAAGAAGAGACTGTAAGAAGAGGAACATAAGAGAAGGTGAAAGCATTCCTTTACTGACTTAAGCACTTTGGAGAGATTTGTGTGCCCATTCTGGGCCCTTTACACTAGGTATAAGGGTCAGAGCAACATAAAAGGGCTCTAAAAGCCTTGTATCTTGCTGAGGGAGGATCTCTCTAATCCAGGCATTGTGGAAGACATCGATAAGGCTGTCTTTTGAGGACCCCCTTGCAAGCTGGGTGCAGGAGAGGCATGGGGATGCGGGAGTAGGGGAGGCATGGGAGGGCCACAGCACCACGAAGATTCTGAACGGTGCTGCAGATCATAGGCAGCTGAGTGGCTGACGTAATTTGGATGGGCCCTCAGGACTATCCATATTGCACAAGAGTCTGTGACCGTACCCAGAATTGGGAGGACACAGAGGTGGCATAACTCCAGTGTAAAGGTGTGGTAGAAGTGGACCTTCCTGGCATCCTGACATGGCTGCAAGACTCACTGAGGGGAGTGATGGGGAGAGTCTCTGTCTCCTATGTCCACTGGGTGTTCCTACAGTCTTAACCCCGTTGAGGGGTGGGTCGGGGCTGAAGGGGCTTAGCCCCTAAATGTTTCCAAGCAATAAAGTAAACTCAACCCACTACTGGGTCATCCCCAGTCTTCTAAACAGTTCCTTAGTTGAGTGTTCCTGTCTCCTGGGGCTCAGTGCTTCTCTCCCAGTGGCTGCCCTGGCTGTCCGTCCTTTTTCTCCACCTGCAAAGCTCCCTTCACAGAGAGAGAGAGAGAGAGAGAGATTCACCCTGCTTCCTCAGCAGTCAGCCCTGAACTGAGCCAGGTTCTCTCCTTTTATTCTCCCTCCAGGCTTAGCATTGGCTGCAGGTATAGTGGGGAGGGGCTAGCCCGGCCCATAGGGTCTTTTTAACCCTTTCTCCACTGGTGAGGGGCCTCTCTGGTTACACAGAGTGTAGGGCCAAAATCAATTGAGCCCAGTGATGCTACTCATTGAGTAGGGCCACCTCAATTTTTTTAACCTCTAGGAGTTGTGCTGTACTATTTTTTTACTTGGGGACATTTTCAAATGCTTAATACATCTGGAATACATGGGTATGTTAGCTACACCATTATTCACCTGTTATACTGCCTGTTTGCACATCTAAGTTATTAAATCCCAGTTATTTTCAGAAGTTCCTTGTACAAATACAGAAGGACCTCTGCGACCTCTATTCATAACAGGCTTAGACCTAATCATTACTTTTTTATTTAAAGCAACCCCTGAATTCTGTTTATTTTAACAAAGTGCCAAAAGTTTAAAAAAGTAAAAAGAACATTTTCAGCTAGTGCTAAGTAGGTCAGCGATTCCATCATCTCACATTTCAGCATGCCTGAAAAATGAACCCTGGTTTAGAAAGCAATACAGAGATAAGAGACTACATTTATATTAGGACCTTTCACACAAGGAAATTAATAGCATATCTTGCTTTTCATCTTCACAGAATCTATGTATGGTTAGAGAGGCAGTTTTATATAATTTGTTCTGCTAGGCTAATTGGAAATGTCAAAAGGCAAGGTTAAGATTAGAAATGTGTGGCTTTAATCAAAAGTCAAACTAGAGGAGTGGAAATTCTAACTTTTTGATCACGCTAATTCAAAAAATCATGGTGTCTCTTTAAATCATTTCCTTTGTATAGCGCACATAATATTTAGCTGGTTATAGCTGACGTGGGAGTACAGGGGTCTTGGTGAAATACCCTTCTATTAAGAAAAGTGTATTATTGAGGGGCAGTTGCATTATTTTGCAGTCTTTTAGAAGGAGTATTTGCAGCTCACTTTGTATTAGTGCAGTATTAGAAGGCAGTTTGTGGCATGATCTCTAACCTATGCTTTTGAATATTACTTGGCTTTGAAGATCTGGGGCAAGTCCTGCTGTCAGTTACTAGATTTTCATAAGTCTCTAGTGATTTCGGATGCCCAATTTATAGAATCATAGGATCACAGGACTGGAAGGGACCTCAAGAGGTCATCTAGTCCAGTCCCCTGCACTCAAGGCAAGACTAAGTATTATCTAGACCATCCCTGACAGGTGTTTGTCCAACCTGCTCTCAAAATCCCCAATGATGGAGATTCCAATACCACCCTAGGCAATTTATTCCAATGCTTAACCACTTTGACAGTTAGGAAGTTTTTCCTAATGTCCAACCTAAACTGCCCTTGCTGCAATTTAAGCTTATTGCTTCTTGTCCTATCCTCAGAGGTTAAGAAGAACTTTTTTTCTCCCTCCTCCTTGTAACAACCTTTTATGTACTTAAAAACTGTTATCATGCCTCCTCTGTCTTCTCTTTTCCAGACTAAACAAACCCATTTTTTTCAATCTTCCCTCATAGGTCATGTTTTCTAGACCTTTAATCATTTTTTTTGCTCTTCTCTGGACCTTCTCCAATTTGTCCACATCTTTCCTGAAATGTGGAGCCCAGAGCTGGACACAATACTCCAGTTGAGGCCTAATCAGCATGGAGTAGAGCGGAAGAATTACTTCTCGTGTCTTGCTTACAACACTCCTGCTAATACATCCCTGAATGAGGTTTGCTTTTTTTGCACCAGCGTTACACTGTTGACTCATATTTAGCTTGTGCTCCACTATGACACCCAGATCCCTTTCCGCAGTACTCCTTCCTAGGCAGCCATTTCCCATTTCGTATGTGTGCAACTGATTGTTCCTTCCTAAGTGGAGCACTTTGCATTTGTCCTTATTGAATTTCATCCTGTTTACTTCAGACCATTTCTCCAGTTTGTCCAGATCATTTTGAATTTTAATCCTATCCTCCAAAGCACTTGTAACCCCTCCCAGCTTAGTATCATCCGCAAACTTTATAAGTGTACTCTCTATGACATTATCTGAATCATTGATGAAGATATTATACAGAAGCGGACCCAGAACCGATCCCTGCGGGATCCCAGTCATTATTCCCTTCCACCCTGACTGTGAACCACGGATAACTACTCTCTGGGAATGATTTTCCAACCAGTTATGCACCCACCTTATAGTAGCTCCATATAATAGATCCATCTAGGTTGTGTTTGAAACATTTTAATGTTTTCACAGGCTGGGTATTTCCTGAAATTGGGTATCAAGTTGTGCACCCAAAATAACTCATTGCTTTTCAATGTCTGAACTAAAACTTATGCATTTCCTATGCATTTTGAGCCCGAAATAGTCATGATTCAATCACAAATGGATAGCTTATGCCAGACCCTGAAGACCTCTTTATGCCATTGTCTGAAACCAGAGAATGGCAAGTTAATTTCAATAATATTGATGATGACTGACCAGAGCTAGAATCCTATATGACAGGCCACCAGTAAAACTTTATTCACATCTGTCATCTGAACCATATGTAGAACCTGACACTTTGACATGCTGCATAATTGTCCCAAGTAGTAACAGGAATTATTTATTGTGGTGTGATAGAATATGCCTACAAGGAAATAGGTGACATTAAGAAGAGGAAAAAATTAAGACAAATATCAGGGGAAAGTTCCAGGATTTGATTCTGCATTCCACATGCATCCCAAATTCCCATTAGTCTGGGGCGCATGAGAAATGCGGGATGGGGAAACCAATGATGAGGTAGAATTCTCTGCTAAGAAAAGTACTGTAAGACCTAGGGAGAAATCTTGGTCCTATTGAAGTCAGTGGGAGTTTTGCCATTGATTTCAGTAAAGCCAAAATGTCACTCCAGTGCTTTGGACATCTAAGTTTAGATTGGACAAAGTGTAAAGACTGTCATCTTGGTCATCAATGGCAGTTAAATTCAGGAACTTCAGAGCGAAGGAGGGCATGAACTTCTACATCTTGAGCTCCCAATGGGCTATGTTCTCTGGCTGGCAGTCGTAGCAAGCACGTATCCTCTGTAGACCAGGCATAGAGGAGATGGTGTAGCACACACTGAGTGGTGGGCTGCAAAAACACTAAAAATCATAGCATAGAGGACAGTATTATCCAGGCATGTGCATGGGCTAGATCACTCATAGGCAGAGCTGATAGAAAAATCAACATTATTTACCCCCTCAAAAAAAAAATCAAACAAAACATCTTCATTAAAAATGTGGATAAAAATTGTAATCTCTCAATGAAAATGTCCATATCAAAAACTTCCTTTTAATTTCATTTTGAAATTCTTAATGTTGGTATTTCAAAAACTGAAAAGGGTTTCTGGATTTTTAGGGGGTTTTTTTACTCCTCCCTTTCTACACTTTTCACTCTTTTAAAGAAATATTAAAAGGGGGGGGGAATAAAAGTCCAACTAAAAATTAAAAACTAAACTGAAACTTAGGATGTGAAATGAAACAAATTTCATGTAGAACTTTTACAACAAAACGTTCCGACGAAGACATTTCTTTTTCAAGTTTTTTGGTGGGGAAATGTTTTTGATTAGTTTAGTTTAGTTTTTGCCAGCTCTGCATATTGGGTATCTAGGGCTAGATTAACAAAGGTACATAAGCAGTTAACTTCTGAGTGAGTGAGTCCAATATTCAGGTACCACTGAATTCTCAAAACCAGCGCCCAGCTGTCTCCTAACCCTAGCGCCTAAATTCCCCTAGGTACATGAGGGTTCTCTACACTGCTTTAGTCTGCACTAGTTGGGTGTAAATTTTAGTCCATACCAGCATGTTGCATGCTAACTGGTGTTTGTAGACCATGCTGGCAGGAACTAAAAGTGTGCATTAACATAGTACTGTATGTGCAGTTACCAAGGGTCGTGCTGTAGTCTCCAAGAGTAGCAATTTTAAATCAAGATTGGATTTTTTTTCTAAAAGCTCTGTTCTAGGAATTCTTTCGGGTTGATTCTATGTCCTGTGTTATAGAGGAGGTCAGACTAGATGATCACAATGGTCCCTTCTGGTTTTGGAATCTAGTAACGTCAGCTATCCACTGATGCCTCCCCACAGCTAATGAGGTGCTCACATGTCTAAGCCCCAGTTTGATTCTCAAACTAGGCTTCCCCCACATCTCACCAGCAGGGCCTGATCCGGTAAGAGTGCTCTGAGCACATCTACTGGTTTGGGTCCTGCACAAAAGACAACCAGGGCAAGTAGATCAGGAAGGTGGCTGTGCGTATGTTCCCAGAATAACCGATAGCTAGGGTGTTGACCTGGGAGGTAAAGGTTTTAATCCCCAGCTCTGCTGATTGTGGGGAGGGATTTGAACCCTACATTTCCTACATCTCAGGTGAGCGTAGGGTGACCAGATGTCCCGATTTTATAGGGACAGTCCCAATTTTTGGATCTTTTTCTTATATAGGCTCCTATTACCCCCCACCCCCGTCCTGATTTTTCACACTTGCTGTCTGGTCACGCCCTAACCGCCAGATTACTCTGTATGTCTCAATCTCTCTCTGTATAAATAATTATTCACTGGATCAAGAACTTGAAACTCCTGTATCCCAGCTGAGTGCCCTAATCAGTTGGCTATAGAGCCAATCTATCTCTCTGGCACAATGACTATTTAAGCATTTTATACAAAGTGGAACAACTTCATAGGACACACCCACACCCAGTGGTTAAGGCATCTTCTGGGGCTGTGGGGGACCTGGCTTCAGTCCCTGCTCCAAACCAGGCAGAACAGGGGTTTGGATAGGGGTCTCCACACTGTGGTAGGGTGCCTAGGAGTCAGGCATTGCAACACCTAAGTCTCCTTTCTGAATGTAGCGTCTAGTCCTCTTGCAATTCAACATTTTCATTTTGTTTCTAACCTTTTCCTTGAAAAAACAAAAAATGTCAAAAGTGAATTGTTTAATTTAAACATTTAAGATTGGACCACTCTCCTAATCTCTTGTCCCTCTGTAATTAGCAATATTCATATTGCCATAGACATTCCCCAAAGGGTTTGTGGTCCATAAAGCAAAGAGTGGATTATAGGCCTCCAAGAATGTCTATGCCATTTTAAAAAATGATATACTGTATCCAAAATTGAAAATATTTTTCATTTTGGTTTATTCGTATGTTGCTCACCATTGCCCACCCTCACGTCTCTCCAGGGTTCTTGGCTGGGTCTGTCCTTCTATATGTTTAGTGACCCCTCTGGTGGTGGTGTTTTTTGTAAATTTGGTCACAGTTGAATTTACAGCAAAGAAACACTTGAGTGAAAACACATGCAGCAGCCATGCAAAGTTTTCTTATTTAGTAAACAAATTATTAAATATAGTACAGATTACCCACAAAAGTTTAAGAAGCACTGCACTGAGCCTTCCTTTTCATCTTTCCAAGAAGCAAACCCTGGTTACAAAAAGCCCTGGTTACAAAAAGCCCAGATCTGCAAACATGTATCAGGTTCATGGGACTTAAGCAGAAACTTCAGGGGCTCAAGTTACTTATTTAGGTACCAAATCTGGATTCACATGCCCAAAGATATCCTCATATTTACATTTAAAATTAGAGCTGATCAGAAATTTTCCAACAGGACATTTTTCGGATGTAACATGCGGATTTGTCAGAACATATTAATTTCATCAAATTTTCTAATGGAAACTAGGCAGGTTTCGTTCCATTTCACCTGCCTCGTGGGCTGCTGCGGAGCCCTGGCTAGAGCGGAAATTCCAGTTTCCCACAAGCCCTACTTAAAATACACTTTAATGAGCACTTTCTTAAAATAATATTGCTATTATTGAGCAGTGCATCATCCAGATGCTGCTTGGCAGATTATGTTGCGGTTGAGTAATTAGTGGGAATAATTATAAGTATTAAAAGGTGTTGGTGTTTTATCGTAATGCTTAGGTATTTAACACGCTGCATTATTGTATATTAATCCTGGGCTATAACCAGGTACCCTCTGTGATAAAGACCATTCTTCCATACATATGAAAGGACATAACAGGTATTCTGAGCATCAAGCATTTTTAATACCTCACAAACTGTTTCATTACTTATATATTTTTAAGACTCTTGTTTTAGATTTGAGCCCACTTCTCCTTTAGAAAAATTAATGGAATTAAGCACTAATGATTTTGGAGCCCAGGGTATTTCCTAGGGATTAGTGACGGGTGGGGGATAGTGATTTGATCCTGTAGTCAGGAGTAATTATCCCAAGCTATTCATTAATCTCCAAGAAATTCCTTCTCTCAAGGTCATTATACTGATTATAGGCTAAAAATGACTAAAATTCCATAGGGCATTATATTTTATATGAATGACGTGGCTACAAAAATATATATACAGGGCCTTTTAATTAATATCCATGATTGGTTGGAATGCAGATTGATGATTTATTACACACATGCAGTTAGAACACAATGGCTTATTGAGAAAATGGGTCAATGCCATCACATTATTCTTCACTTGATTATGGATTGTATTCTAAAATTCCTTGGACAGATTGTAGGTTTTTTGGAGCAGGGATCATCTTTTAGTAATGTGTACACAGGTACACACTGCACATGGTGATTATGGATAATGGCATACCACTATAATTTGGAGTAGAGAATAGATGAGAGTATCTTGGATGGCTTTTACATTTTAATGTTATATAAGCAAGCCACTTGATCTCTGTCTCAGATCTGTGAAATGGGAATGATAATACTTCTTTTCTCTGACACTTTGGCTATCTTCACTATTTAGGGCAAGAGGCTACGTTGGTAGAGGGCCTGGTACAATAGGCCCCAGTATCAGTTGAGGTTCTATACACTAATGTAAAATAAGTAAGTAATAAAGACAGGGTGAAAGTCAACAGGGATAATAAATCATAGAACATAGAAATGTAGGAATGTAAGGGACCTCAAGGAGTCATCTGGTCCATCTCACCCCCACCCCCTGCTGAAGCAGGACCAAGTATACCTAGACCATCCCTGACAGGTCTTTGTCTAACCTCCAGTGACGGGGATCCCACAACCTCCTTAGGAAACCTATTCCAGTGGTTCAGTGCAAATCTGTATGTCATTCCCGCAGATAATCCATGGCTCTTGTTAGATTGTGTAGTTTGCTTAACGCTTTGCTCAGAGTAAAAAGAAGACTCTAATATGAAAACTATTTTATTTTACCTTGTTCTAGCACTAACGGGAAAAGCTTGTTTAACTGCTGTACATAACTGGCCCCAGTGATTTCAGTGAGAACTATCCCCGGTGATACTTGAACAGCTGCCTTGAGAAGCTCTTGAGTGAAAGTGTAATGATGTAAAAAATTAATTCATTTTTCAGAATTATGATGTGATTTATTCATTGAAAATGAAATTGAGTAAATGTGGCTCAGTTTATTCATGTATTTATTTAAGTCTAAAACTGTTGTAACCATAAAGATCTGCACTACTACTGTAAACTCCTTAGATGAATAAAGAGCAGTTCAAGAAATACGGATGTTCTTAAGTTCTGATCTACCAGTAATTTCAGTCTATATTATCAGCACTTCTCTGGTCCATTTGGCAGTGATCAGTGGCTTACAGTTCCATGATTATATATTATATGTGGCCCTAAATTAGAAAGATCAGAGAACTTGCATGTGTTCAAGGCTACATATGGGGATTCAAAGACTTCAAGAAGCACCTGCTTACGCTACAGTTCCAGTACTGTAACTCCACATGGATAACACTAGTGGGGCTTTATGAAAGTGAATCTTGTGGCTAAAATGGAGAACGAGGCATCGGGATAGCTATATCCTGGACTTGCTGTGTGACCTTGGGCAAGTCACGACACCTCGGTTTCATCTGTAAAATAATACTACTTCTCCTGCATCTCTTATTTTATGAACTTTGGAATCTATAAATAATATCTAAAACAAGATAAATAAGGCCCGACTTGCCAGAGAGGTCATCATATTGCAAGTGACACAAAATCTTAAGTCAGAAGAAAAAAAAATGTCCCAACTAAGGAAATGATGCCATGATGGAAGAAGAATGTCTTGGTAGATTTGTTTGTAAGATTATTGTTTTAAAGGGCAGAAGAGGCCATTATCATCATCTTGTCTGACAGCCTCCATAATACAAGCTATAGAATTTCACCCAGTAATTCCTGCATGAAGCCCAGTGACTTGTGTTTTGAACTTACTAGAACGTACCTTTTTAGAAGGATATCCAGTAGTAATTGTTAAAACAACTTGGAGAGAGATGTTTGCATTGCCCTTTGAAAGATGGGGGTGGCCCTCTTCCTAAGAATACCTCTTTGCCACTAGAGAGAAATGGAAGATCCCCTGCCTTTACACTAGGTGTAATGAGAGGGACAAGACTTAAGCAGCTGATGTCTTGCCCATTCTCTAGAGCAGTTTTTCCCAAACTTGGGACGCCGCTTGTGTAGGGAAAGCCCCTGGCGAACCGGGCCGGTTTGTTTACCTGCTGTGTCCACAGGTCTGGCCGATCGCGGCTCCCACTGGCCGCGGTTCACTGCTCCAGGCCAGTGGGGGCTACGGAAAGCGGCGGCCCGTACGTCCCTCGGCCCATGCCGCTTCCTGCAGCCCCGATTGGCCAGTGGGAGCCGCGATCGGCCGGACCTGCGGACGCGGCAGGTAAACAAACCGTCCCGGCCCGCCAGGGGCTTTCCCTACACAAGCGGCATCCCAAGTTTGGAAAACACTGCTCTTCCATCTATTCTCCCTTATGTTCAAAGATGCCAAGAAAATCAGAAAGGACAAGGCTTGACTCACCGTGACCACACTAAAAAAGAAGTGAAGAGCCTAGAATATGGCCTTGATCCAACTACCAAGACACTTTGCAATATCTCCTCTTCTGCTTCCTTATTTAGGCCCTGCTCCAGCAAAGCTCTTAAGCACCTTCTTAACACTAAGCACAGGAATAGTTCCATTGGCTTTAATAGGCCTATTCATCCTAGAGTTTAACTACTGCTTAAATGCTTTGCTGAATTGGGACTTCACTTTCAGACCTTTATTTCACCCTGATTTCCAAAGCTCTCATCTGATATGCTGGACCAAATTCAGAAATGATGTGCACGGTGGTGTCAGTTTGACCTTGCACCAGAATAGACTCTTGCAGTTACACTTGTTCTGATGTGTACGTCTATGGGTCTAACCCTGTTCTCTCACTGGCATAAACCAGGAGTAGCTGCAGTGAAATCAGCAGAATTAAAACAGTGGGAAATTGGTGTAAGTATGAGCAGCAGCAGGCCCTAGGTTAGTGTAACATGCTGAGGAGCTGGAACAAGGTGTGAGTCTAAGTAGGTTGGGAGCTATTTTAATTTACACCCTTATAAACATTCCTCTGACTCCTGACTCTGGCACCAAGGTACACCAGCAGGCCCTGTCAACACTGGTTCTCCACTTGCGAAGTAACTCCCTGCTCTCCATGTGTCAGTATATAATGCCTGCATCTGTAACTTTCACTCTATGCATCCGAAGAAGTGAGGTTTTTACTCACGAAAGCTTATGCCCAAATAAATCTGTTAGTCTTTAAGGTGCCACCAGACTCCTTGTTGTTTCAGCAGAGAATTGGGGCTTCAGTTGTAAATTACACCTGCTTTGCAGTAAACTCCTCCACACAGTGGTAAGTTGGGTGCAAGTAGGTCTAATTTATCACACTGTGGCCTGATCCTTCATTCCCTTGCAGCTTGTGTCACAACCTGTGCACAGTGGCTGTGAAGTGCTGTCAATTCAGAATGGGAGCATTTTGCACACTCTTTGCACGGGTGCGAATAATTGTATGAGGTACATTGCAGTGGAGAACCAGGCCCAAGGGGTCTAGACTCTAAGCTCTTTGGGGCAGCTGCTGTCGTTTTGTTATGTATTTGTACAGTACCTAGCACACTGGGGCCCTGGTCCATGACTTAGGTTCATAGGCGCTACTGCAGTACAAATAATTCTCATCACTTTACACATGGCTTCTAAATTTGGCCTGATAAATGAAGGAGCAATGGGTCAGGTTGTCAACACCTCTGATTGTTACTACCACGTTACTATCAAAGAGGACAAGAGCACATGCTTAGTACAGACAAGTGAAGTTCAAAATCATGGAAGTCAACTTTTACAGGTAAGGGGAAAACCAACCACTTTCTAGTGTGGGAATTTCATTGTTTAGATTCCCAGTAAGTGCAAACAAATTGAGCTGAAACCTTATGTTAAAAATATGCTACCACTACACCCTCCACTGGTGAGATATTAA
The DNA here is from genome assembly GCF_002925995.2 of Terrapene triunguis. Lineage (NCBI taxonomy): Eukaryota > Metazoa > Chordata > Testudines > Emydidae > Terrapene > Terrapene triunguis. The sequence continues at coordinate 103,192,292 of NW_020664409.1, read as the reverse complement.
ACTTTCTGAAGCCACAGACTGCCTATATTAAGTAAATTCAGATAGTGAGTGGCTCAGTAGACTAACTCATTATGGTGTTCTGTGTCAAAGAGAAAGTGACAAGGTCATTCTCCAACTACTACAAGCTATGACTTTTTACAGTAGCATTATACCCTCTAACTTTGAGAGATCCAATTCACAATGGCTTCTTTATATAATGCTGTGAACACAGTACCAGGAACAAAGAAACAAAAGCAATACACATTACAAAAGAGAGCAGAGAACTGAAAAATGGTATAGAGATTAAAAAAAAAAATCTAGTAAGAATTAGTACCTGAAACGGATCAGACGCTAGTAAAATTATGAGCTAGTCTAAAAACAGAAGCAAAAGTATTTGTGCAGTAAAAATATTATCACTTGACCATAAGATGAAAGAAACTTCTCTTGCTCCAGTGGGAGAAGTAGCTGCGGGAATTCATTGATCGTTATATGCATATATTCAATTTAGTGAAAAGTATAACACTGTTTATCAGTGTAAAGTAACTTCACTGAATTTTATGTTTGTTATGCAGAAAGGTCCTTCTAATCTTCTTTAGACATTGACAGCACACTGTAGAAAAGGCCCAGAAGTGATTGGCATTTAATTTATTTTGGCTAGAAAATCTAGTTTGCTCATGTGATGGCCACCATCTTGGCCAACACACAGGGGGTTGAACTGGGGATTTCCAGAGATGAAAGCACAAGCTGTTATGGCTTGAGCTAAAGAAAGAGGCTTTCCGGCTGGTGCTGTGACAGACTCTTACCCTCTGTGGATCAGACACAGAGGGTTACCAGACCATACATTGGTTTACTTTGCAAATGAGGTGCAGATATTAAATAGTTAATCCAACCATTTTTGTCAGGTTTACCACAATAGCAAAACTATACTTGCTATATTATTTTTTATTAATGTATTTGTGTTGTGGTAGCACATGGAGACCCTCATCGGGGATCAAGGGTCTCATTTTGTGCACATCTGGAAGATATGGTCCCTGCCCCACAGAGCTTAGAATCCAAGTGTATGAAAAAATATATATTTTTTTATGGGGAGCAGCATTATCTAAAGATAAAGCATAGGAGAAAATGTCAGGAAAGGTATGTGGATATGGAATCTTGGGTTCTAGTCCCCTCTCTGCTACGGACTCGCTGTATGACTTTGGGCAAATCAGGCGCTCTCTGCCCCAGTGTCCCCATGTGTGTAAGCGGGTTAATTATACCTGTATTATAAGTGACAAAGAGTCCTGTGGCACCTTATAGACTAACAGAAGTAGTGGAGCATAAGCTTTCATGGGTGAATACCCACTTCTTCAGACACATGTATTATAAGGGTATTTTGTGGCCTATTTACAGTATGCAAAGTGTTTGCGAACCTTAGCGTAGTAGCGCAGACAATTTGCAAACTCAAATGTTTTGCAATTGGCTCACATTTAAGAGATAACTAATACAGCGGATCCGCTGTGAACAAAATGGTCGACCTAAGCAGCTTGGCTAGGTGCTCCGTAATGAGTTTCAGTAATAATTTTAATCTATGAGAATGATCATGTAATTAAAACCACAGACTACTTTCACTGTGGGAGATTTGTGGATATGTCTAATATCATAAAGGAAACTGTTTAAATAGCATCTTAGCTCCTGTATAGTGTCCAAACGTGGGAGGATAACATTGTGCAGAAAAAAAAAAATGTATCCTTTCCAGGAACCAGCCAGTAATGACGAACATGCTGTTGAAAAGCCTGAGGCAGCGGCTCTCAAACCTGTTCCATCTAGGACCTGCAAACCAGCCACCGTTTCTGTCACAACTTCAGTCCCACAATCCTTTGTTGCCAGAAACCTTTATTGGATTTGGGTCACTGCAAGAAACCATGGCTGGTTTGGGGTAAAGTGTGTTGCATGAAGCTATGGATACATTGACACCGCAGATTAAGGTGTGATTGCAGTGCAGGTAGGCTACAATTTAGTTAGTGTGGTAACGACGCGGCACAGGCTACAATGTGGGCTGGCTGCCCAGTTTCAAACCCACCAGGAGCACTGCATGTGTACTTGGGTTGCAAGCCTGTGCTGAAGTCCATGCCACCACTTCTTCACTAATGCTGTTATCTGCACTAGCTAGATGAAAGATACCGTGGATATGCCTAGCCGTGCTACAGTCACACCTTAATTTGCAGTGTAGATCTATCTCAGCAGCACTTAGGGTATTTGAGGTGCTGGAGGGCCGTGGTGGTGGTGTTTCTAGGCCGGGAGTGGGGATGAAGTGCGGGGCGGGGGGATGCTTTGGAATGTAGCTAGCAGAGAATTAATTTCTGCCTGCAGATGAAAGCATCAGGGACTTCCTACATGCCCATGAAATACAGTTCCATGTTTGGGTCTAGCTGGCTATGAACAGTGCAAGCTGTATCAGATGCCTCCCTTTTCTGCCTCACCGGTTTGGTCCTTTCCCATCCTGTGTGGGAAGTTGGGTGTTTTCAGCCTGCTAATTCCTCAGTAGGAATTTTATCATCAATGTTTTCAGCTTGTTTAGAGCTCCCAGATAGAATTTCTTCCTCTTGTTGTGCAATGTTATATCATTGTGCCAATGTCCCCAAAACTGGAACTAATCTTCTGGTATGTATGTGGGAGAGGGAGAGATACATATTTCTAGGTGCAGAAGAAGTAGAGTGGGATAGAAATGAATGAATCTGTGAAAAGGGCTAAAAGTGCAGAGTGATACAAAAACAAGCCTACTGTGTGATGAGTAAGTGGTTCGCGGTATTGACAACAAACTCCAGGACATGGAGTTTCCATAGACCATCTTCCATCTGCAGATCTCAGTGTGATTTGCAAATGTTAACTAGCTAAGCCTCACAACAACATCCTGGTGAGATAAGTGAATTTCATCATCCCCATTTCACAGAGGAACGAACTGAGGCACAGAGAAATTAAGCCACAAAGTGAGTCCAAGACAGAACCAGGAATAGAAGTCAAGAACCAGGAGTAGAGCAATGTGAAATGTTCAAGTCATGCTGGAAAAGCCTCTGTCAGTCTGTTTTTGAGTTTAGCTCATGTTCACAAACCAGTAGTGGTCAAGAGACTTTTGTTTGGTCTGCACACTTCAAATCTGTATGGGGATTTCTTTCTTCTCGCTGTGAAGCAGGATATTTGGAGGTCAGTGCTTGGTTCATGGGGGCAGATTTGTCGCTTTGGGCAACATTAACTGAACATTAACATTAACTTAGGTGGGAGATCCTTGTAGGGTCAGTAGGGAGGATGGGAGGAAGTGAATTTTGATAGCACCTGTCCCTGAAGCCACAGATCCAAATCTCCATGGCAGAATTTTCATGGGGTCCAGGGAAGGAGGGAGAAATGCCCTAGTGGTGGTAGCGCCCCATCTCCAGGCACTGCCCCTCGCCTCCAGTTCTGCAGGATTTGAGTTCCCTCTGTCACTCATAAAGGAGTTTTGATGTGGGACTCAAACCCCCAACCTCCTGAGCATTACTGGCAGGGGTGCAATGGAGCTGAGCCCCATTTTATTGAATGGTTCTATTGATCTCAGAAGAATTCTCAGGTGATCTGGCTGCCACTGTGTCCTTTCCATTTTCAAATGTTTCTTCATTTGATGTTTTAGCATAAATCCTTCGGCTTTTCTTGCAAACCGGCTAATAATCTCGTCCTACTGTATGTCTGACGTCCCCTTTGCAGGAAGCTCTGGTTTTATGTCCAGCTGACAGGAAGGATGTGAATGGAATTCTCACATGCTTTAAAAAAAGAATAGGAAGGGACAAAAGGTTGGTTCCTAGGGCTGGTCCTAGAACCAGAGAAGAGCAACAAGAATGATTAAAGGTCTAGAGAACATGATCTATGAAGGAAGGCTGAAAGAATTGGATTTGTTTAGTTTGGAAAAGAGAAGACTGAGAGGGGACATGATAGCAGTTTTCAGGTATCTAAAAGGGTGTCATAAGGAGGTGGGAGAAAACTTGTTCACCTTAGCCTCTAAGGATAGAACAAGAAGGAATGGGCTTAAACTGCAGCAAGGGAGGTCTAGGTTGGACATTAGGAAAAAGTTCCTAACTGTCAGGGTGTTTAAACATTGGAATAAACTGCCTAGGGAGGTTGTGGAATCTCCATCTCTGGAGATATTTAAGAGTAGGTTAGATAAATGTCTATCAGGGTTGGTCTAGACAGTATTTAGTCCTGCCATGAGGGCAGGGGACTGGACTCGATGACCTCTCGAGGTCCCTTCCAGTCCTTGAATCTGTGAACTTGAACCAGAGTGCATTGGGGAAGAAGAGGAGACATTGCGTAGGGAAAATGTTGGTGGGCAAAGAGGCATAGGCAGAGAAGAAAGAGGAGATGGGGAAGTAATTGGCATGGAGGAATAGGACATAAACAGTGACCACAAATCATGGGGGGATAATCTTGTGGCTAATACACAGCACTGGGAATCAGGGTATGTGTGCTTTTCCCTCAGTTTCGCCATTTCTTAGCTTTTAATTCCCATTGGCAGTTCCATGAAAGGCATAATGCTAGCAGTCCTGAATCACTGTGCATTCGGGCTGATAGTTCCACCCTTTTCTGTGCATGGATGTTTCACCATTTAGAGTTTTTTGAATTATAAGTGGTAAGTTAGTTAATATATAGGGGCACACTGTGTCTTGAGTTTCCATTTTGATCAACCTGTACTGGGATTCTTCTCCAGAATATTCATTCTACTTTGGTGGGACTTGCTTGCAAACACCAAAAGGCAGAATATTCCCCTTTATGGATAACTATGGTATTTTGTAGTCCCTGCAGGCTTCTTTGGTTCTCTCAGGGTCTGATACAAAATCCATTGAAGTCCATGGGAGTCTTTCCACTGATTTCATTGGATTTGAGATCATGTCCTCAGTTGCTGTTACTTGTGATATTTCAAGCCTGAATACCTTCAAAATTCCAGAATGTGAATGTCAGCAAGACCTGAAGTTACAATACAAATGCAAGTCTCTATTGCTGTTCCATTTTGCGCATGGGTAAACTGAGGCACTGAGAGGCTAAGTGACTTGCCTGAGACCAATAAACAAATTAGTGGCAGTGCCACTGAGGTGTGAATCCAGGAATCCTCATGACCAGTCCCATACCTTAACAACTATGCACCGCTATAAAATATGGGTCACCATTACATGACCTCTGAGCAATGTTGATTTTTTTTTTCTTAATTAAAGTTGAAGGGGGGACCTACCAATTGCATTCCATCATTAATAAATAACTGTACAGAGTGTAAGCTCTTTTTGTGGACAAGAAATCTTGTTCTTATATATACAGTGTGTGTGTGTATACATACATACATGTATGTACAGCGCCTAGTACAATGAGACCCTGACCTTCAGAATAGACATTAATATTTGATTTAAAACACAGAAGCTAGAACACAGACTCCCAAGTACTAGCTAAATCAGGGGTCGGCAACGTTTGGCACACGGCTCGCTAGGGTAAGCACCCTGGCGGGCCGGGCCAGTTTATTTACCTGCTGATGCAGCATGTTCGGCCGATCGCAGCCCCCACTGGCTGCGGTTTGCCGTCTCGGGCCAATGGGGGCGGCGGGAAGCGGCGCGGGTGAGCGATGTGCTGGCCGCGGCTTCTCGCCGCCCCCATTGGCCCGGGACGGCGAACCGTGGCCAATGGGGGCCACGATCGGCCAAACCTGCCGCGTCAGCAGGTAAATAAACTGGTCCGGCCTGTCAAGGTGCTTACCCTGGCGAGCCGCGTGCCAAACGTTGCCGACCCCTGAGCTAAATATTACACGGACCTCCAAACAGCACCACAGTAATTGTGCCTGTTACAGCAGTAGGGCTGCACAACGTAGATCAAAGGGGTGACAAACAGTTTTAACCTCGGCTCTGAATCCCTTCTTTTTTGTGAGTTGGAGAACGGATTGTTGTTGGAATGTTGGGTTTTATTGTTTAATAAAGTAAAGTTGACACACAGGTTGTATAGTCATCTGATTTTCACAAGCATGAGTTACCAGGAAGGAGAGTCAGGAAGGTACTGTCATTAGGCCACTAGCCTCAGACTTGAGGAAACTTGGGTTTGATTCTCGGCTCTGCCGCAAACCTTCTGTGTGACCTCTGTACATCCATTCCCCATCTGTGACATAGGATAATAGCACAGCCCATGGGTGACTAAATACATTAAAGATTGTGAGGCACCCAGATACTGGTGATGGGAGCCTGTAACAGCGTTCACGACCCACCCCTGTTCCTTGGGCCTGCTTGCTTTCCCCAGTAAGGCTCAGAGAGGCTTCAGCGTTGTGCAACACCCCTGTCTTTATTTACTTAAGGTTATCCCACCACCAGTGTCCATCTATATACAAGCTTTACAGGCAGAGTCAGCCTTCAGCTTGGAGGCCTCCACCTCCCTCCCTCACCGACTTTTCCCTGGCTGCGCCCCGCCTTCTGGCTCCCTCCCAGCCATTATAGCCCTTGGCTTGTCAGGAGAGCAGGTGTTGCCAGTCCTCAGGCCGGCATCTGGCCTTTTTCATCAGCCCCAATCTGCTTCCTCTAATTGGAGCTGACCGGGCAGGGGCTAATTAGGTGCTTTTGCACCAGCACCCTGCTACATAGCCCTAGACAGACGATTATTTGTATGTGCAACTTTGACAGGGCATAACACGTTTGGACCAGTTTTAGTCTGGAATGTTGCTTATTATTTTCATTGCATAGAGGATGGGTTTTGCCAGCAGTTAGCTGCAACGTTAAGCTGTAAACAGGGAACACAAAGGCTGAACACAATGAACCAACCTATTTGGGGGAAAAAAACGTAATTTGAAGTTGGTTTTCGTCCTTTTACTGCTCTCGTTTGGGCTAGAGAATAAAATCCCTAAATATGCTTCTCTTTCAGTTTAGGTGACCAACTATTTCCAGATTGAAATTAAAGTGATTTACTTTGTTTGTCTTTTTAATCATGGAATGGGGACAACCAATGGGAGTCACCTGGAAATGCAATTTTGTTTACCTAATTGCTGTGTGGAAAGGGGAATTCGCTTATCCAGACAATGAGCCTGGTCGTTATTAGTGACGATCACCGTCGGAGGAGAAAGCGCTCTCTGAGACGCTGTTAGGTCTCAGATGGGAGGGGTTTAGGGGATATGTTTCACGTTAACCAATCAATTAAAAATGGAATTAAATTTAATTTCCCATCTGACTGTGTCAGTGAGGTTGCATGCGCGAAGTGGTTGCTCTTGTTTGAGACAATGCCAGCTAATCTTACAAGGAAGCCCAGCTCAGTAGAGCATGGGGGAGAACAATACTGAGTTTTATGTGGTGTTCTGCAAACACTATGAATGCTGACTTGGGAGTATGGGAAAGAATCCCATTCATTATACCCCCTAAGCAGGTTACCTGGCCTTGGGCAGGCAGGAATAATCAGGGCTACTGGCCTATTGACTCCCTCCTTCCCTGGTACCCAGCCCTTTGCTCAAATGGTTAGACCGGGATTCTTCTGACTTCTCTCATTAGTTAAAAATTTTCCGGTGTACACATTTTTGGGGGGGGAGGGGCAGCTTTTACTCCTTTTACTCCTTTTATGTTTCTTCCACTCAGAGACTTCACAGCTGCTCCCACCACACCACTGCAGGGACTATGTAATTCAAGTTCTGCCTAATTTTCACAGAGATTGCAAACATTTGGATCATGAGTCAATTAGAGTGAGGCAACATGACGTAAATGCATGAACATCTACCGGGGAAAAGTTTCATCCAGTGTTTTGATTGACCCACGAGGCAGCTTTGTTTCTGTTAACTTATTCAGGGCTAGCTGTCCAGATAGATAGTACAGGATTTGAAACAGAAAGTATATAGTGGAAATTGTGGAGGCAAGTACAAGGCTTAAATGTCTGAAGAAAACAAGAGAAGCAACAGAGAAAGAGAAATGTGACAACGAAAGTGTTGAAAATGAATCAGTACTTTCTGAAACATTTGGGAAAAAACCTGATAGTGGAAACCTGATTTTGTATGGGAATAACAGTCATCTGAGAGGTAAATAGCTAGTCTGTGTAGGATCTGATCCTTCAAACTGCTGAGTACACCCTAATAGAACCTGAGCACCTGCATCTCCTGATTGATTTCCCAAATCTCGTCTTCAAACAACCGGTGTTCGTAACAGGAGAAAAGGGGATATCTGAGGAAGGCAGCAAACTGATTGCTGATAAAAGGAAATCGCTTTTCACACAATAAGCCTGTGAACTTATTGCCTTCAGTATCATTGGGGCCAAGAGTTGAAAGAGTGGGGAGGGAGGGGTAGCTCAGTGGTTTGAGCATTGGCCTGCTAAACCCAGGGTTGTGAGTTCAATCCTTGAGGGGGCCATTTAGGGAACTGGGGTAAAAATCTGTCTGGGGATTGGTTGCTTTGAGCAGCAGGTTGGACTAGATGACCTCCTGAGGTCCCTTCCAACCCTGCTATTCTATGATTCTGTGAGTGAAGAAAACATCAGAACGTCCCAAATTTTTATACTAAAGATTTATAAAAAGAAAGACTCTTGGCTGGAATACAAACACTCATGCTTCGGGTCAAGCCAGCCTCTAAAGGAGGGGTTAGGAAGAAACTTCCTTTGTGGACAAGCTGCTCCAAAGCTGCCTCATACAGAGGGTCTTGCATCTTCCTCTGAAGCCACAGGAGGGCTCCATTGTTGGAGACAAAGGTGCTATATCAGTGGTGGGCCATCGGGGTAATCGGATTTTGGGACACAAGACATTTTGCTGACATTGACTGTCTGGAGGCATACCCCCACCCCGCAGCTCCCATTGGCTGGGAACAGCGTACCGCAGCCACTGGGAGCTGCAGGAGCTGTGCCTGCGGATGGTCAATGTCTGCAAAATGTCTCGCGGCCCGCAATCAGATTACCCTGATGGGCCGCAGGTTGCCCACCACTGTGCTAGATCTTAACAGCCACTGGCCTGAAACTGTATGGGAATTCCTCCAAGAAGAATAAATCAGTCCTATTAAGTCCCAATGTTCTTGCTTCTTTCATTCCCTCCTCTTCCTTGCCATATTATATTTGATGAAGTTTTATTATCCTTTCTGTTACAGGCTCTTTTGGATGCTTTCCAATTTCCCTCATTCTTTTCATTCTTTTGCCTCTTTGAAAAGTTCCCATCAAGTCTTCAAATTCCCTCTATTAATTTTGAATAAGAACAAGGTAAATTTTTGCTCCCCTCACCCCCCCCCATAACTCAAATCTACAAGCTCCGATATGATTTCCATTGCTCTAGTTTCAAGGACAGCAGTTCTTTCAAGGACGCTGGTGGTGTATGAAGGATCCTCATCCAAAATGAACAGTGATTTGTATGGCAGGAGAATAGCCTTTATCTAAATTCTGGGTAATGGAATAATCTGGTTTGTTTTATTTATAAAAGCACAAAAGAGGCTGATTTTTTTCTGATATTTGATTTTCCCAATCCCCCTTGTATAGCTGTTAGCTTTTCAGGTTAGAATGGTCAGTATGTCTTGTTCTCCTTGAAGGCTTTGCTTCCTTTAAATAAAAGATGAAAAGGAATATCTGTGATCCTAATAGCATCCCAGTGCAAGAGGACAAGGGGCATTTTGGTATCTGGTAGTGAGTTTCAGCTGGCCTGACCAATTGAATGTATCCCAACTCACTAATGTCATAACCTGCGTCTTGAAGGCGTCATATAAGGGTACGTCTATACTTACCCGCTGGTTCGGCGGCAAGCAATCGATCTTCTGGGATCGATTTATCACGTCTTGTCTAGACGCGATCAATCGATCCCGGAAGTGCTCGCCGTCGACGCCGGTAATCCTGCTCTGCGAGAGGAGTAGGCGGAGTTGACGGGGAGCCTGCCTGCCGCATGTGGACCCGCGGTAAGTACCTTTAAGTTCGAACTAAGATACTTCGACTTCAGCTACGTTATTCACGTAGCTGAAGTTGCGTATCTTAGTTCGAACTGGGGGCTTAGTGTGGACCAGCCCTAAGATATCAGTAGAAAGCTAATAACATACTGATCGCTAATATTATTGTGTGATCTATGTACAGAGGACAAATTCAAACTTACAAACATATTGGAAATTATGTTATCAAAGTGTCTCTGCCAGACAGATGTAAAGTTACCCCGTCCTAAAGAAAGGAATGTGGTTCTGCCACCTGGAAGGTATTTCCAAGGTACATTAAGAGACCATGGGAATGCAATTTACATAGAAAGTAAACAGGCCCATCAAGCTAACAAGGGGAGGCAATAACCACTCAGCATCATAGCATGAGGAGGACACTGCAGGAAACAGATCAATTTGTGTTTCACCAAACACAAGCAGGGGAAGAAACCAGCATGGAACTTCCTTCCCCACTAGACTCCATGTCACCTTCCTCACAACTGGAATAGACTTTACTTTGTCTGAAGAATCCATGTCGAAGGTGCACTGGACTATGAAAAGAGAACCCTAAGTTATCTTTCACCTACAGAGACAAAAGAACCAAGTTCTTTGTACTTTGTGGGAGTTCCTGACCAAAGAGGTTGGTCAGCCATCTTGCTGGAAGGTATATCTGTAAGGAAATTACCTAGAACAAGGGCTGTAGCTTGTTTTGTTAAGTTTCAGCCGCTAGAAAACATTTTTCACTTTTTATTTACTTGTAACCATTTCTGCCTTTATCCTTTATACTTGAACTCACTTAAAATCCAGTCTCCTTTTGTTAATAAAATTATTTTACTTTACATGTAAACCAACTCAGTGCTGTGTTTGATTTAAAGTGAGTATTAATTGCAGTTAATGTGGCAAGCTGCTGGGTATTATATCTTTAAAGGACAAATGAACCTTATTATCTCTGAGAATGGCCCAGGAGTGGGCTGGACATTGCTGAGCACACGGTTTTGGGAAAATTCAGGACTGGGGGGGTGTTGGAGGCCAGTTTTAACGAAGGCTGTTGGAAGCTAGAGTGTTGCAATGGTATAACGAGCAGGCTGCTAAACCAGGGCTGCTTGCTTAACACAGATACTCAGTGCTGGCTGGAAGCGTCCAGTCAAGATTGCTAGAGCAGCAGAGCATTTTGAAGCACTCATCCTTGGGTGTTCCTTTTCTTTATTCAAGCGGAGTTTCTGTAAAACAGGGCAGGTACCTTGGGGATGGGGTCCCAAAGAACAGCATCTAAATACATGGCCATCCCTCAGTGCCCTGCTCTGCTCAGTGGAAGAGGCTGGAGTCTGCTGCTGCCTCCAAGCTAATGAAGGCTCTTCAGAGCCTAAGTGCCAGGTTCAGTTATGCAGATGACGCATCCAGGGGCACTGAGGAACCCAAGATCAGTGAATCATTTGTGATGGCCCATTGGATGGGTTGTGTGCATAGGTTGAACCCAGGAATCTGGATCTAAAAGCACATGAGCTGCTACTAGTTGAACTCAGGGACCAGAGTTGAAATTCTGGCTTTATTGAAATCAGTGGTCTTCAGTGGAGCCAGGATTTCATCCCAGGTCTGTTTTAGCTTGGTAGCAATGGCATCCTCAAACCTTGTACAGTCTCTAGTGGGGGAGGAAGACACTGCACTATGATCCTGATTAGGCAAAATGCTTACAGCTGTAATCTAGTGGCCTGATAAGATCAAGGGATGATGGGGGAGAAGTTTCCAGCAGAATGTGTGTGGACAGGAAGATTACTGACCCACGTGTTGTCCCCTATGAATATCTGGAGGATTATGTAGCACATCCGTGTATGTGTTCCCTGACCCAGGCTAGCAATGACCATTACACATCATGCCCTCCCTAGATTTCTCCAGTGCTGTATGTACACATAGTAAGAGGCAGTCCGTGCCCAAAGAGCTTACAATCTTAATTACAGAAGAAGGACAAAGTAGAGGAGAAAGGAAGCAGTATCATCCTCATTTTACAGGGAAACTGAGGCATGGATATTTCATGACTTGCCCAATGTCACATAGGAAGTTTGTGTGTTGGGAACTGATCTCCTGATACTTTCATGACAAGATTCAAAAGGACCTTGATAAATTGAAGAGTTGGTCTGAACTCAACAAGGTAAAATTCAAAGTGGACAAGTACAAAGTACTACACTTAGGAAGGAAGACTCAAATGTGCCACTACAAAACTGGGGAACAACTGGGTAGGCAGTAATACTGCAGAAAAGGATCTGGGGGTTGTAGTGGATCACAAATTGAATATGAGTAAACAATGTGATGCAGTGGCAAAAAAAGGTTAATAGCCTTGGGTGTATTAACAGGAGTGTTATGTCTAAGATGGGGTAGTAAAATTGTCTTGCTCTACTTCGCACTGGAAAGGCCTCGGCTGGAGGATTTGGGGAACCACACTTTAGGATAGATGTAGACAAATTGGAGGGAGCCCAGAAGAGATCATCAAAAATGATAAAAGGTTTAGAAAACCTGACCTCGTTCTGAGGAAAGGTTAAAAAAAATGGGCATATTTAGTCTTGAGAAAATAAGATGGAGAGGTGACCTGATAAGTCTTCAAATATTTTAAGGGCTGTTATAAAGAGGACTGTGCTAAATTGTTCTCTATGTCCACTGAAGGTAGGACAAGAAGTAATGGGCTTAATCTGCAGGAAAGGCGATTTAGGTCAGATACCAGGAAAAACTTTCTAACTATAAGGGTTGTTAAGCACTGGAATAGGCTTTCAAGGCAGGCTGTGGAGACCCCATCACTGGAAGTTTTAAAGAACAGGTTAGACAAACACTTGTCAGGGATGATCTTGGTTTATTTGGTCCTGCCTCAGTGTCGGGGGATGGACTAGATGACCTCTTGAGGTCCCTTCCAGCCCTACTATGATTCCCTCTATTAGTGTGTTTGTGTCAGAGCTGTGCACGGGCCTGCTCCTAACTAGAACATGAGTGTATATGCCTGCTGCTTTGGCAGCATATACATGCTAGTTTTGGTGGGTGCTTATATCACTTTCTTCATACCAGACCTGCGTTCAATTTCCAGTTCTGCTACAGACTTCTTGTGTGACCTTCACCAAAGTCACTTAGTGTCTCTGTGCCTCGGTTCCACATCTGTGAAATGGGGATAATAGCACAGTTCTACGTCACAAGGGTGTTGCGAAGATGAACGCATTAAAGAGTGTGAGGAAGTCAGACACTGTGATGATGGGGGGCCGTATGAGTACTTTGGTTGCATAGGTAGGTAGACTTGCCAGAATGTATCTTATAGTGTCGCTTTATGTGGTGGTTCAGTCTTTTTTTCAGTTTTGCCTGAGTAAGGCAGGTGGGATCAGAGCAGTAGCCCCCAGTCAGCCTACACAGAGATTACTGCAAGATCATCATTTTTATGGAAGCATTATGCCAAATAAAAGCAGGAGTTTTCAGAAAGGGATAACAAACACTCGACCTGAGTGACATTTGATGCACAGCTACAGGGACAAATACTCTATTCTTACCAGAAACCAGTCCAAAGTGAGAATGGCTAATGACACTGTTGGCACACCATGGGCAGAGAAACTTTAATGCAGGTAATGAAATCCCAGAGAGAAAGCCAAATGGCTTGTGCCTGACGTGCATTAGCAAAGTACGATCAGCCTCTTACAGATTTATGTGCATGTGGGATCCAGATGAAGCTGCGGGGTTTCAATTGAGATAACGTGCATAATTAAAAAGCAAAAAAAAAAATTACCGACTCTGTGGCAGAGGTCGATAGAATCTAATTGGAGAAGCAAATGAATAAGAAACATTTTTATTGCATTTTTGTGCGAGTTGTAAAGACAGCTCAGCAATTAAATAACTAATCATACATAAGAGCCCTGGTGATTTATGAGATGAGCGACGGCACATCTCAGTTGGCTGGGAAGATTTAAAGTTTCTGTTCAAGGCAAACAAAAGCTCAAAAGATGCAGAGTCTAAAAATGTACATTTTGTGCTTCCATTAAGTTGTGTTCTATGTGCAATGACCCTGTTCAAGATAAACAGCATTGCTGCAGTGGAATCTTCTTTATAGAGACACCGTTTTTATTTGAAACAGAACAATTTTGCAGTAAATGGAATGCAATTTGTTTAACTCACTTTGTGTTTATCAACATTTTTATGATGTGCCTGTGAATTCAGCTTCTTTTTGTTCTGTTTGTACAGTGCCTAACACAATGGGGTTCTGGTCCAGGTCTAGGGCTCCTAGATGCGATGTCTACCCTGCAGCTGGAAGCAAGCTATATAGATGTTGTAGTTCAAGTGGCACCTTGGGCTCTCAAGACGACCAGCCCCTCTGGCTCTGAGCTCGGTGGCTGGCTGGAGTCTCCAGCAGAGCCTCACAGCCCACATTGCTATTTTTAGTGCACTAACTCGAGTGAAGCTAGCACAAGTCTGTCTACCTGGGTTGGGAGGCTTGCTTCCCGCTGCAGTGTAGACAAGTCCCTAGGTCGGTGGTCCCCAAACTGTGGGTGTTCCCCTGGAGGGGACAGAGGAACATTCGGGGGGTGGGGGGGCGCACACAACAAGGTCTGGGCCAGCCCCCACGGTGGATGGGGTGGGAGCGCCGCCCAGCTTCGCTCTGCCCCCTGCTCAGCTCTGGCGCCACCCACCGCTCTGCCCTTAATCCCTCTCCATCCCCAGACCTGCTCCACCTCTAGTCCCAGCTCCTACCCCATATCCAGTTCTGCCCCCAGCTCTGCCTTCAGCCCAAGCTCCCCTGTTGAGCCATCTGTGCTGTAATGGAGGGGGGCATGTAGATTCCACTACTGGTTATGGGAGGGCGCGACAGGCAAAGTTTGGGCACCACTGCCTTAGGCACTACATTAATATAGATAACAGGCAGACAGGGTCACCTTTTTATTGTATTGTTGCTATCATCATAGTACCCAAACACTGTGTGTTGTATCTAAGGGCTACAGTGACACTTACAATAGCAAATCAGCAGTGAAAACTCACCCAGGGCCTGGCTCGTCTTTCCTGGGGGCTAGGTGGTGCCTTGACAACTGGTTCTGCGTAAGGGCTGCTGCGCTGCACTGCCATGGAGCCCAGCAGAGAACAGATGGTGGGTCTGGGAGTAACAGGCACCTTACTCGGGGGAGACAGTAAGTCAGGTCATTCCTTTTGGTGGAGCAGCTTACTCTCCTCTCGGCAACTATTTGGGTGAGGAGGGCAGCAATCCTCCCACTCTGCCCCGTTCCTGCACACTCACACGCTGGTGGAAGCAGGTGGTGGGCTGACCCTGCGTCCAGAGTCACAATATGATCAGGACAGTGGGCGCTGTGGAAAGGGGCAGCTAATTCCCTCGTGTGGCCATGTAGGCAAAAAGGGAAAACAACCAACCCTGTGGCATCAAGTCTCAGAGCTGAGTCTATGGACTCGGGCTTCCTGGGCTCATGCTGCAGTGCTAAAATAGCCATGTAGATATTCCAGGGTGGGCTCTGGGCTCCGATCCCCATCCCTCTCTGTGGGATTCAATCTCCAGCCCGAGCCAGAATATTTACACGGCTATTTTTAGTGCCATAGCGTGAACCCCGTGAGCCTGAGTCTGTAGACCCGGGCTCTGAGACTGGCTGGCACGGGGATATTTTTGCAGTGTAGACATACCCGGTGAGGGCTGATATGGGACGAGTACAACAGGAACCTGTGGGACTGTGTGTACAGTCAGGTAATACACCTCTACCCCGATATAACGCTGTCCTCGGGAGCCAAAAAATCTTACCGCGTTATAGGTGAAACCGCGTTATATCGAACTTGCTTTTATCCGTCAGAGTGCGCAGCCCCCCCCCCGGAGCACTGCTTTACTGTGTTATATCCGAATTTGTGTTATATCGGGTCGCGTTATATCGGGGTAGAGGTGTACTTGGTGTGAGGTGTGAGCAAGGGCAGCAGAATTCGGCCCTCAGACCAAGGTTTTCAAAATTGGGGGATTTCAAAATTTCAAAATCAGATGTTTCACTTGACCTTAAGCCTTTTATTTTTCTGTTGGCCAAAACTTTCAAAAAAAGTTAATTTTTGGTTTGACCCGAAAATTTTTTTTTCTTCAAAGTTTCAGGATTGCTCGTGAACTGAAAAAACATTATTCTCATGGCTCTACTGGCCAGTGCATGTTACAGGGTCCCTATCCCCTGCCCACCACCTACAGAGGATATGGGTCTGTTGCAACCGCAGCTAACTGTAGCAGTTCATGCTTTTGACCCTGGAGGTCCCCATTTCAATCCCTGGTATGTCAGCTAAGGTGGTGGCAGTCACACTTGAGTCCCAACTATTGGAAAGTCGCTGGTACGGCAGTAGAAGAGCAGATTCACCCGCCCTGCTCTCAGCTCTCATTTTCTTCCAAATCGCTGGCCGGCAAGTAGCACAGGTCCATGGCAGATGGTGGGTGCACACCCTCTGCTTCTTCCATCAGCCCATGCCTCACAGTGTAGGGAAAGGATATGCCCCTATCAGCAAGTTTCACTCTTTGAGGTTTGTGTTGCATTCTTCAGATGATGCCACTGTGGCCATATCCAGCTACTGGCTTCCCTCACTGCTGAGCATCTTGATGGGATTTCAGTGCCTACTTTATCTATCCAATAATGCTTTTATTCAGCCAAGGTCATTTCAATGCTTCCATTTCATTTGAGATCATGGGATGAGCTGTACAGTAATTTGAATGGCTGTATCAGTGTGACCTTTTCAAACGCTTTCCTAGCATGGAATGTATTTTGAAGAAAATGGGCAGCATTAAAAGCAAAAAAAATCTATATAGTCACTGAGTAGGTTTAGAACGAGAATAGAAGCGTCTCTGTCTGCAGAGTAGCTATGTGGTTTTTACATTATTTCTATTGCAGAATAATGGTTGCTGTTTATAGTCCTCTCTTGAGTTTCTTTGGTCTCTCTCTCTCTCTCTCTCTCTCTCTCTTTTTTATCTATTTATTTTCATTAAGAGAAGGTTAAGGGTCTATGAGTACATGGATGGGGAGAAGATTTCTGACAGTAGACAGCTCTTTCGTCTAGCAGACAAACGCATAACAAAATCCCATGGCTGGAAGCTGAAACTAGACAGACTCACAGTAGACATAAGGAGCAATTTTTAAGTGAGGATAATTAACCACTGGCAGAATTGACCTAAGAATGTGGGGGATTCATTGTTACGTTTTTAGTTCTCTTTTGTAAACTCATGCTCTAGCTCAATCAGAAGTTAAGGGCTGACTGCAGGAATCACCTGCTGAAATTCTATAGCCTGTGTTATGTGAAAGGTCAGACTTGATGCTCAGAACTGGCCCCATGGCCTTAAAATTGATGAAAAGTACCCTAAAATATATATGAACACTCGCAGTGCAAGTGGACAGTATCTATATTATGCTAAGCCACTACCACAGTCCCTCCCATTCCTAATACCACTTGTTGAACATACTGAAGGCAATACAGTCTCTTTGTTGGGTGACTGAACATAGATACATCACTTGCAGAATCAAGGCCAAACTCTGCACCTCAATGGCAATCTGCTTCCATTTCTCAGAGAGAAATGCAAATTATGGTATTGCGAACCTCAAGAGATTGAAAATCATGAGAACGGCGCTGAAAATCGTGAGATTTTTTTAATGATATGGTGGCTATTTGCTCCGTCTTTTGATTTTTGAACTCCCCCATACCCATCTCCAGTGTGTGTGAGCGTGTTACAATCAGTGTTCCCCATTTACCTACATTTATTGGCTAAGGTGATTTTGGCCATTGCTACAGGAACTCTCATCTGCTTGTCCCTGCCCAGCAACGAATCCTGCCCCCCCAGCTTCCGATCAGTTCTTTCCCCACCTACTCCCCTCAGTTCAGCCCCCACCCCACACCAGTCTGCACCTCCTAGGGTTCTCCATCCTCCAAGCCCATGCTTGGGGTGGCTACAGTGGAGTCCCCTCTCCCGCTTCCCAGGCTGGGTGGGGGGCATGATTCCAGGGGCTCTTCACCCTCCTCTGTCCCTTCCCAGGTGGTGGTCTGCAGCAGGGAGAGGGAGGAGCAGAAGTTCTGTCCTGTCCATGTTTCTCACAGGAGGGGAAGTGGAGGAGGGAGTCGGCCTTTGCTCCCTCCTCCCCTCATCCCTCCTGTGAGAATGGAGAGCAGTGGGGAGAGCTCTGCCCACTCCTGGCAGGGCTGACCTCCGGAAGGTGGCTGGAGCTTTTTGCATCATTGCTAGATGAGCTCCAGCCCCCTCGGAAATCCCGCCACTCATGAAACAATCATGAGTAAGAAGATGGTTTAGTCACTTTACCGGACTCAGCTTCAGCTGTCAGCGGTGGGGGTGACGCTGGGGCTGTGCAGCCCCCTGGCAGCTGCAGCAAGAGCCGGGACTGTGTGCCCCCCACCTCCACGGCTTCAGCTGGGGACAGAG
Source organism: Terrapene triunguis (assembly GCF_002925995.2). Classification (NCBI taxonomy): domain Eukaryota; kingdom Metazoa; phylum Chordata; order Testudines; family Emydidae; genus Terrapene; species Terrapene triunguis. The sequence goes on along the minus strand of NW_020664409.1, from coordinate 103,174,037 downwards.
CCAGGGCTGTGCGCCCCACCCCATAGCTTCAGCTGGGTCTCCGTGCCCCCTGTAGCTTCAGCCAGCCCTGGAGTCAGGGTTGTGCATCCCCCTTGCAGCTGTGGCAGGAGCTGGGGCTGTGTCCCCCCTCCCTCCACAACCGCCTTGTGGCTTCACCCCTCCCACCCCATAGCCGGAGCTTCTGCTGTGTCACCCTGCCCCGCGCTGAAGCCGGGGCTGTGCACCCACATCATGGCTGTGGCGGGGGCTGGAGCTAGGGCTGTCTCCCCCCATGGTGGTGGGGCACGGGCTGTCAGGTCCCGTCCCCCCCCAGTGCTGTCATTCCTTCCCCTACCAGCCCTCTCTCCCCCCGTCATTTTTAGTAAAAGTCATGGACAGGCCACTGCTCCCGTGAATTTTTATTTATTGCCTGTGACATGTCCGTGACTTTTATTAAAAACAACCATGACAAAATCTCAACCTTAATCATGAGAGTTGACAATGCTGAAATTCCCTCCTGAGCTTATTTAAATAAATACTCTCTGTTTGAGTGATCTTTGGAGGTTGGAAATGTTCGACACAGCCATGGGGATGGGTTGGCACAGAAAGGCACGGAATAAGGGCTGTCCATCTTATGGTTGCAGAAATAAAGGCACATTATATGTCCTATGGACATATGGACACCATTGTTTCTTATGGTGTATATGCAGTTATATGCACTCCATATCAAAATATGTTAAAAGGTCTTTCTGTTTGCAAAGTGAAGGCAGGAAATGACAGAGTTTGGGTACCCTTGGAGGCTTTTCTCTGCCCCCTTTTTGCACGTGCATCACAATAAGTCTTCCCTGACATGATCCCATATTCTTATTTCCATAGAGTCCTTGCCTTCTTCCGTGTATAGGTGGATTCTCCATGGTATTCATGTATTTCAGGTTTAATGTTAGTTAGCAGCCTTAACTTACCGTCACAGTGTGGATTCTGGTAGTGCCTAGAAACACTGTACAAATACATTGTAAGAGAAAGCCCCAGCTTTGAAGAACTTACAATACATATAGACAAAGGATGGGAGAAAGGAAGTAACCATATCTCCTGAGTCCCAATTCAATGCATTAACCCAAGTAGAACTGGTAGGGGATTTTTTGGCAATCCCTGTGCTCTAACAAAAAAAAAAACCCTTTTTTTTTTTGGTCAAAAAATGCCAATTTCTTGAAACCAAAACTTTTTGCGGGATAGGGTCAGTTTCAGCGACTTGGAATTTTTTGGACAATAAAAAGTTTCAAAAGAATTGAAACAAGACATTTCAACGTGTTTGAAATAACTCTTTGTTTAGAAATTGAAGGTGATTAAAATAAAAACAACATTTTTAAACCAATGGTCAAGGTTAAAACAAAACATTTCAAAGTTTTGAAAATGAAATGTTATAATGGACCTAGATCGTCAGGCTCAACGGGTAGTGATCAATGGCTCCATGTCTAGTTGGCAGACGGTTTCAAGCGGAGTGCCCCAAGGGTCGGTCCTGGGGCCAGTTTTGTTCAATATCTTCATTAATGATCTGGAGGATGGTGTGGACTCCACTCGCAGCAAGTTTGCAGCTGACACTAAACTGGGAGGAGTGGTAGATACGCTGGCGGGTAGGGATAGGATACAGAGGGACCTAGACAAATTAGAGGGTTGGGCCAAAAGAAACCTAATGAGGTTCAACAAGGACACGTGCAGCGTCCTGCACTTAGGACGGAAGAATCCCATTCACTGTTACAGACTAGGGACCGAATGGCTAGGAAGGAGTTCTGCAGAAAAGGACCTAGGGATTACAGTGGACGAGAAGCTGGATATGAGTCAACAGTGTGCCCTTGTTGCCAAGAAGGCTAACGGCATTTTGGGCTATATAAGTAGGGGCATTGCCAGCAGATCGAGGGACGTGATCATTCCCCTCTATTCGACATTGGTGAGGCCTCATCTGGAGTACTGTGTCCAGTTTTGGGCCCCACACTACAAGAAGGATGTGGAAAAATTGGAGAGAGTCCAGTGGAGGGCAACAAAAATGATTACGGGGCTGGAGCACATGACTTATGAGGAGAGGCTGAGGGAACTGGGATTGTTTAGTCTGCAGAAGAGAAGAATGAGGGGGGATTTGATAGCTGCTTTCAACTACCTGAAAGGGGGTTCCAAAGAGGATGGATCTAAACTGTTCTCAGTTGTACCAAATGACAGAACAAGGAGTAATGGTCTCAAGTTGCAGTGGGGGGAGGTTTAGGTTGGATATTAGCAACAAATTTTCAACAGGAGGGTGATGAAGCACTGGAATGGGTTACCTGGGGAGGTGGTGGAATTTCCTTCCTTAGAGGTTTTTAAGGTCAGGCTTGACAAAGCCCTGGCTGGGATGATTTAGTTGGGAATTGGTCCTGCTTTGAGCAGGGGGTTGGACTAGATGACCTCCTGAGGTCCCTTCCAACCCTGATATTCTATGATTCTATGACCTCAACTGAAAATTTTTGAATTTTCATTTGATGACAATTTAGGAGGTTTTTGACTTCTCATCCCAGTTTGGGTTAGGAAAATATTCTAAATCTCAAAAATTCTTACAGGCCAGGAAAACTGTTTCCTGTTCAGCTCTAATGACAAGTCTCTAGTTCCTTGAGAATCATCAAGTCCAGCCTCCTGCTCTGAGGCAGGACCAAGTAAATCTACCATCCCTGACAGGTATTTGTACAACCTGTTCTTAAAAACCTTGAATGATAGGGATTCGACAACCTCCCTTGAAAGCCCATTCCAAAGTTTAACTAATTTTATAGTTAAAAAGTTGTTCCTAATCTCTAGTCTAAATCTCCTTTGCAGCAGATTAAGCCCATTACTTCTCGTCCTACCTTCCATGGACATGGAGAACAATTGATGACAGTCCTCTTTATAACAGCCCTGAACAAATTTGAAGACTGTTACTTGGTTTCCTCTCAGTCTTCTTTTCTCAAGACTAAATATACCCAGTTTGTTTAACCTTTCCTCATAGGTCAGGTTTTCTAAATCTTTTATCATTTCTGTTGCACTCCTGTGAACTTTTTCCTGTTTGTCCTCATCTTTCCTAAATTGCGGTGCCCAGAATTGGACACAATACTCTAGCTGAGGCCTCACCAGTGCCCTGTAGAGTGAGACAATTACCTCCCATGTCATACATTCAATAATACTCCTGTCCGTGCATCCCAGAATATTATCGTTTTTCGCAACTGCATAACATTGTTGACTCATATTCACTTTGTGACCCACTATAACCCCCAGATTCTTTTCAGCAGCACTACTGCCTAGCCAATTATTCCCCATTTTATAGTCCTGCACTTGATTTTTCCTTCCTAAGTGAAATACTTTGCAGTTATCTTTATGGAATTTCATCTTGTTGATTTCAGACCAATTCCCCAATTTGTCAAGGTCTTTCTGAATTCTAATCCTGTCCTCCAAAATGCTGGCAAGCCTTCCCAGCTTGGCGTCATCTGAAATTTTATAAGCATACTCTCCACTCCATTAGCCAAGTTGTTAATCAAAATATCTAATAGTACTGGACCCAGGACTGAGCCCTGTGGGACCCCTCCAGATATGCTCCCCAATTTGACAGCAAACCGTTCATAGCCACTCTTTGAGTACAGACTTTAAACTAGTGTTGCACCCACCTTATAAAAATTTCATTTAGACCACATTTCCCTAATTTGCCCATGGTGACTGTGACAAAAGCCGTCCTAAAATCGAGGCATAAGAACATAAGAATGGCCATACTGGGTCAGATCAATGGTCCATCTAGGCCAGCACCAGATCCTACAGAGGGAATGAACAGAACAGAGCAATTATTGAGTGATCCATGCCCTGTCATCCAATCCCAGCCTCTAGCAGTCAGAGGTTAGGGACACCCTGACCATTTTGGCTAATAGCCATTGACAGACCAATCCTCCATGAACTTACCTAGTTCTTTTTTGAATCCAGCTATACTTTGGCCTTCACAACATCCCATGTCAACAAGTTTCACAAATTGACTGTGCATTGCATGAAGAAGTACTTCCTTATGTTAGTTTTAAATCTGCTGCCTATTAATTTCATTGGGTGACCCCTCGTTTCTGTGTGGTATGAAGGGGTAAATAACTCTTCCCTATTCACTTTCTCTGCACCACGCATAATTTTGTAGACCTCTGTCATATCCCCCCTTAGCCATCTCTTTTCAAAGCTTGAACAAATACCAGTCTTTTTAATCATATGGAAGCTGTTCCATGACCCGAATCATTTTTGTTGCCCTTCTCTGTACCTTTTCCAATACTAATATATCACTTTTCAGATGGCTTAACCGGAACTGCACACAGTATTCAAGATGTGGGTGTACCATGGATTTGTATAGTGGCAATATGATATTTTCTGTCTTATTATCTATCCCTTTTATAATGGTTCCTAACGTTTCCTAATGTTTCCGGACTGTCAGTGCATATGGATCAGATGTTTTCAGAGAATTATCCCCGGTGACTCCAAGATCTCTTTCCTGAGTGGAAACAGCTAATTTAGACCCCATCATTTTGTATGTATACATGGGATTATTTTTCCAGTGTGCATTACTTTTCACTTATCAACATTGAATTTCGTCTGCCATTTTGTTGCCTAGCCCACCAATTTTGCGAGATCCCTTTGTAACTCTTCACAGTCAGCTTTGGACTTATTTATCTTGAGTAATTTAGTATCATCTGCAAACTTTGCCACCTCACTGTTTACCGCCTTTTCCAGATAATTTATTAATATGTTGCACAGCACTGGTCCCAGTTCAGATTCTTGTGGAACCCCCACTATATATCACTCTCCGTTGTGAAATCTGACAGTTGATTCCTACCCTTTGTTTCCTATCTTTTTACCAATTACTGATCTATGAGAGGACTGTCTCTCTCATCCTAGGACTGCTTACTTTGCTTAAGAGCCTTGGGTGTGGGACCTTGCCAAAGGCTTTCTGAAAGTCCAAGTACACTAAATCAACTGGATCACTCTTGCCCACCTGTGTGTTGTCACCCTCAAATAATTCTAATAGTTTGGTGAGACATGATTCCCCTTTACCAAAGCCAATACGACTCTTCCCCAACATTAAATGTTCATCTGTGTATCTGATAATTCTTGTCTTTACTGTAATTTCATCCATTTTGCCTGGTACTGAAGTTAGTCTTATTGGCCTGTACTTCCCAGGATTGCCTCTGGAGCCTTTTTTAAAAAAAAAATAGGCGTTACATTAGCTGCCCTCAGGCATCTGGTAGAGAGGCTGATTTAAGTAATAGGTTACGTACCACAGTTAGTAGCTTTGCAATTTCATATTTGAGTTCCTTCCAAATTCTTGGGCCAATACCATTTGGTCCTGGTGACTTTATTACTGTTTAATTTATCAATTTATTCCAAAACTGCCTCTATTGACAACCTGAATCTGAGACAATTCCTCAGATTTGTCACCTAAAAAGAATGGCTCAGGTGTGGGAATCTACATCACATCCTCTGTAGTGAAGAGCAATGCAAAGAATGTATTTAGCCTTTCTACAACGAATTTGTCTTCCTTGAGTGCTCCACTAGCACCTGATTCTTTGGCAGGCTTCCTGCTTTTGATGTACTTAAAAAAAAATTGCTGTTAGTTTTTGTCTTTTGCTAGTTTTTTCTTAAAATTCTTTTTTAGCCTGCCTAATTATACTTTTACCATTGACTTGCCAGAGTTTATGCTCCTTTCTATTTTCCTCAGTAGCTTTTGGCTTCCAGTTTTTAAGGGATGTCTTTTTATCTCTGACTCTTTTACTCTGCTGTTTAGCCATGATGGCATTTTTTGGTCCTCTTACTGTTGTTTGTTGTTTATTGTTTATTATTTATTATTTAATTTTATTATTTTATTCAGGGTATTCATTTACTTTGAGTCTCTATTATAGTGTTTTAAATGGTTTCCATGCATTTTGCAGGCATTTCACGGTTGTGACTGTTCCTTTTTATTTCCCTTGAACTAGCTTCCTCATTTTTGTGTAGTTCCTGTATTTACAGTGAAATGCTACTGTGGTGGGTTTCTTTGGTATTTCCCCCATACAGGGATGTTAACTTTAATTGGATTACGGTTACTATTATCAGGGAGTTCACCTATATTTATCACTTGGACCAGATTCTGTGCTCGACTTAGGACTAGATCAAGAATTGCTTCTACCCTTGTAGGACTAGCTACTCAAGAAGCAGTCACATCTACTGCTTCCCCCCATCCACTAAGTCGGTAACCCTGTCAAAGAAGATTTTAGGTTGGTTTGGTATGATTTGTTCTTGACAAATCCATGCTGGCTATTCCTTATAACCCTGTTATGTAATTAATCATGTAATTGTTTGTGTGTAAAATACATACAGGCATATGTGTTTAGCATGTATTTCATCACTGATTTATCTTCGTATTGTTAAATATTCATAGAGTTCCTCCCATGAAATGGTTTATTAGCAGTGATGGGAAAGGCAGGACAGAAGCTGCTAGTCACCCACACTGATCATGGCTAGCTTTCTGTTCTGACAGGCCGTGACAGAATCAATTATTTGTACCTGACTACCTTCTGCACATTTCTCTGTAACTCAGGCATGGCCTCTCCATTCCAACAAGATGAGATTTCTGCTGTCACCTTGCTTTCAGTGTGGCCCTCATTCACTGTCACCCATATACTTGTGCACAAACGTTTTGTGGCAGTAACAGTAGGAAACAGCTGGTGGGTTGATGGCTAGAAGGAATTAGATAGGAACAATCTATTTCTGTTTACCTCTAATTGAGGAGAAGACAGTAGTCTAGACTGAACACTACTGAGCTGACTGAGTTGACAGCATGGAAGACTGAAAATGAGATCTTGTGTTCCCAGCTTCACAACTGCACTGGGGCTGGGTGAAATGTGTTGTGATTGGTTTGGGCTTTTTGCGGGGGTTTCAAGTATTCATTTAATAACATTTTTAGGACTGGATTTTCATTTACCCTAAGGCCCTTGTACACCCCGCAGGCAATGTACAGTGGCTTTATAGTGAGTGTGAATTAAACTGGTGTAAAACTGCCTGAATGGTGTAAAGGGGCCTTAGTGTAAATGTGAATCAGACCCCTGGGGTAAGATATTGACCCAGTTGAAGTCAATGGCAGTTTTGCTACGGATGTCAACAGAGCCAAAATTTCACCCTTCGTGTTAAGTACAGTATTCTGTTTAGGTTCTTATACCACTCCCATCACCATCATATCTGTGCACTTTCCAGAGTTAAAATCCATACAGTGCGCTTTGCGTCAGGAAAATTTCTTCTCAATCCCACTCCAGTGGGGAGCACAGGGTAACTGAGGGGGGGTTTTTTGTTCCCAGAAATGACAGCAGGTTAGGAGTTTCTGCGCGGAAGAGCAAAGCTGCAGAGGTGAGGTGTGTGTTTGGCTCTGTGGGTGCTGATGTTCTCGTCATCCTTATTTCCTGCGTGAGTGAATTCCATCATTTTGGGCCTACTGCCATGAAAGCCCTCCATCCCATGGTCCAGCTGATGCATTCATCCTCATCCTCAATGTCTTGCTGCCAGCATTAACTCCTGGGGCGTCCTGTGCATAGTTTAGAAGGTAGGAGAGGGGACGATGTGGACAGGGAGCATCTGTTTTCCAGGGTTGAGTGGGGCCCCAGGAAGTGGCTGGGAATCCTTGAAATCGTCACAATTTTCACTCAGACTATGGAACACTGAAGCAGTGAAAAGGCCCTACTTCTGTGGGAGTAGGGCTGTGGAATTCCATGCGTATTGCCTTGACATTTACCAAGTCACTTTTCTTCTGTGCTTGGCTGTTCAGTTGTTTGTTTCATAGAAAGAGGTGATCTAGCCCAAAACATGTTTCTGTTTGGTTTGAGGAGGGGAAAAAAAAATCAGCTCAGTTTTTATTTGCAATTCCCTGATTTTTAATAAGCCAGTCACTGAATTTGGTAGCCCACCACTACCCATTTGGAATGACAGTGGTAGTGTCACAAAAGCATAGTTAACCAAGCAGTCTGTTAACGTACATAGCCGTGGATCGTTATTATACACTGTAGCTTTCTGTCCCAAAGTCACCTCTTTTATTGTACTTGGCATCTGTACTTTGGCTCTCATCTCTATTGCAGCAATCCATAAATCCTCATCCCACCCGTGTTAATTCAGACACGCATTGTCTACAACTACCCTGTACTCCAGAGCCACCAGAGTGTAGAAAGTGCTTCATTTATAAAGGGGAAATGAAAGCTCCAGTAGAGGGTTGCAACAGTTACAACTATTTGATTAGTTGCAATAGGGCTATAATTAGCTCTTATTTAAGAAGGCATATGGCTCCAACAGATGGGAAAGGAAGAAGCAAGTCGGATAAACAGTTCTATTTGCATGAGACTTTCTGGTCTTTTGTTGTGGGTTTTTTGCACTGTAGTGCTTGGTTTTTAATGTTCGTTCAAGGAATGTCTACAGGTTCTACTTTTCCATAGCAAAATTAGCAGGACTGCAAGTGCCTATAAACCGTGGCAACAGCAAGGGAAACAAAAAGTAAGTAGAGGACAGACAGATCCTTAGCAATTAAATATACTAGGCCTGACTTTTCAAGGTATCAGCTCACTGAAGTCAGAGGGAGCTTCAGACACTGGCTATAAGGAGGAAAGATGGCCCAGTGGTTAAGGTGCTGATCAGGCACTCAGGAAATCTGGGTTCAGTTACTGGCTCTGCCACAAACCTCCTGTGTAATCTTAGGCAAGTCACTTAAGGCCAGATTTTTAAAGGTATTTAGACATCTAACAGCTACTGGTGCCTTAGTTCCCAGTCTGTAACATGGAGGTAATAGTTCTAGCCTACCTTTAATGGGTTGTGAGGTATTTTGGAGGCTGTGGTAATAGGGGACATATAAGTACTCAAATTAGGATTTGTTTCTTGCAGCTGTATATTATTAACTGGAAATATAAGTGTTAAAGGGTAAATTGCTCTTCACATGACAGCATGGGGGGAGGGACAGCTCAGTGGTTTGAGCATTGGCCTGCTAAACCCAGCGTTGTGAGCTCAATCCTTGAGGGGGCTATTTAGGGATATGGGGCAAAAATCTGTTGGCTGATTTCATTGGGGATTGGTCCTGCTTCGAGCAGGGGGTTGGACTAGATGATCTCCTGAGGTCCCTTCCAACCCTGACATTCTATGATCTTTACAGTGTATACCATGCTTTATTAATGCAGCAGCTTGGTTCATATACACCCTTTCACAGTAGCTCTTTCTTTAAATTAAGGCTTAGTAGAGTCTAGTAATCTGACCCTAAGAGCACCCCAGTGCCAGATGGCAAGGATCTCCCTGGTACAGAACAGTAAAACTCAGCTGGCCTCAACAGCTCAATACACCTCATACACTGTTGTCATGACAGCTATTGAAAGGTGTCTTGTAATATAGTCTTTGAAGATGAATAACACACTGCTCATTAATATCACTGTAAAATGTATGTAATGAATCTGCATTTGACATTATGGAGGCTTTCTGATATTAGGGTTTGGAGTCTGTAAACAGACCAAGGAGGCAAAACCGGGTTTTTCCAGACAAAGGAGCATGACCAAGACCTTTTTGGCTTCTGGTGTCAGGGCCCTGAGCTAAAACTGCACAGAAGCATTTAGAGTTACAGGGTAGGTGATGACACGAGTCCTTACTGTCTGGGTGAATCCCAAAGCATCACAAGTGTCTTTGTTTATTTGCACGCCGGTGTAATGTTATTGTTTTCCGTAGTCATTAAGAGAGATTGAAGAAGTCCGCACTGTTTGAATAATCATCTTATTTGGTGTACTGGTTTATTAAAAAGAACAGGAGTACTTGTGGCACCTTAGAGAGTAACAAATTTATTTGAACATAAGCTTTCGTGGGCCTGGTTTATTAAAGGAATCCAAAGAAAAAAACAACAACATAAAGTGAAGAATATTAATGAGTTTATAAATGTTAGGCCTGTTCCCTGTACTGAGTCTTTCCATGCTTGTTTAATATCCCACCCACACATATTTTACACATGTCACAAAATCCCAAGTATCCTGCCGAGATGTACTTTGCAGAGGGAGGGATACAAAGGTGCCCTCATTACTCTGACATTGGATGGGATTCTAGCCCTATGTATAGGGTAACATTTAGAACAAAAATAACAACTTGGGGCAACTACATGGTAAAATATGTGGGCCCATAACAATAGGCTTGATTGTAACTTTGCCCCTTAGGCAGGGGTGAGTCATAGACACACCAGGACAGGAGCAGAGATCGAATTCCTCCTCCTCTTCCTTGGGGGAAGAATAAGTTACTTCACCCCTCTTCGTGGAGCAGCTCATTCCCTCGTGTTCCTGGCCAGCTGGCCTGGGGAGGGAGCAAGGGCAGAGCCAAAATTCCTTCCACGCCCTACCCTTTCTCCATCAAGTCCTGCTCGCCTTCACCCCCTTTCGATGAAATATCAGGATCCTGGGTGAAAGTAGGCAGGACTAGTGTCAGGAGCTCGGGAGTCAGGAACTGAAGCCAGGGGTCAGAGCCAGTGTCAGAAGCAAGAGTCAGGCTGGGGGTCAAAGCTGGAGTCTGAATCAGGAGTAAAGCCAAGGGTGAGAGCCAGAGTCAGGAATTAGGCCGAGAGTCAATATCAGGGTCAGTGTTCGGATTCCAGGGGTTGATCGGGAGTCAGGATCCAAGTCTGAATCAAGATCAATACCAGGAATTCAAAGGCAGAGAAGCAGGGCAGTTATGACAGCTAGCCAGGGATTCACATTGTTGCCTGGGCACTTCCTGGTATGCTCCATGGGCTTATAGGATCAAGGAGCCAATCAGGGATTGCTAAAACATCTGTCAGTTGGATCTCTGGAGGTAGAACTTCCTCTGGCATGCAACCTCTGCAAATCGTACATCACAGGGAGCGGTCAGATTACAGCTGCCATTGGGTGGCAATGTGAGGATGTCAGTTGCCTGGTAACCCTGAAGGCCCAGGTTTAAGTCATGCAGATCCTTTTCACACACATACCCACACCTCATAGGGACAACGCCCTGCCAGGCTGGGTTGTCCGGGTGCACTGCATGGAAGGCCTCCATGAGGTCAGGTGCGTGTACCTGGGACACCAGCTCCCACAATCACTCTTTGGGGCCATAGAGTTCCCAATTAGTGAAACACCAGAGCAAGCCGTGTTTCATTTCAGAGTCCAGTATTATATTCGTCATGACCCTGCACTGCACCTAAAAGGAGAGGTGGCTGTGTTCAGCGTGCAAAAGGACTGTTGACATCTGGCTTCAAAAGAGACACATGAAACACTCGGTGTACTCTGAAGGATCTGGGTACTCAGAGCAAACAATCACAGGGTTGATTGGTTATGGGCCATGGTACTGGTGTTCCACTTTGCAACAGGGCTGGTCCATGCAGAGGTGTTGTGCTGACACCCACACTTTCTGCCCCAGAGAAAACGCTGGGCCTTCCTGATGCTGACGGTCAACGTGTCGTTCGTAGTCCTTTTGAGTTTTCAAGATGTGTTTAAAGCTCTTTCTGCATCTTGTGGATCTGCTGGGCCCAGTCGGCAGCTGTGGGGTTCGTAGAGGTGGTGGGTATAGCTGGGTGGAGACAGGGATAGAACACAAAGTTCTCATAAAAAGGACTTTGCCTGGTGAACACATGGTGGGTGTTGTTGTAGAACTCAGCCTGGTAATTCATAAAGTATCTCAAGTATCAGGGGGTAGCCGTGTTAGTCTGTATCTACAAAAACAACAAGGAGTCTGGTGGCACCATAAAGACTAATAGATTTATTTGGGCATAAGCTTAGAAGTGAGGTTTTTACCCACGAAAGCTTATGCCCAAATAAATCTGTTAGTCTTTAAGGTGCCACCAGACTCCTTGTTGTTTTTATAAAGTATCTCAGGTATTGCTCCGAAACCTGATTTACTCTCTCACACAGGCCATCAGTTTGTGAATGATAAGCAGAGGACGTATAGGCATGGACCTCCCACAAACGTAGAATTACCACAAAACTGTGATATGAATTTTGCTCGTTGGTTGGATGTGATCCGTTCGGGGAGTCCATAAAGCCGAATGATGTGTATCATCAGGAGCTGGGCCATTTTGTCTATGGAGGCAGATGTACAACAGGGGGTGAAGTGGGCCATTTTACTTAGTAGATTCACTGCAGTGAGGATGACTGTGTGCCTGTCAGGCATGGGAAACTTGTCCATCAAATCCAGGGTAATGGCCACCCAGAGTTCAGCTGAGGTTTCCGAAGGCATTAGAGTGCTGTGGGCCTTAGTGGGCAGTTTCTTGTTGCAAGTGCATAGCTCACAGGAGCCGAGGTAGGAGTGTACCATTGCATGCACCTGCAGCCACCAGAAGGAGCAGGCAACAAAGAGATGAGTCTTGAGGTGGCTGAAGTGGCCAGGTAGTGGTGCGTCATGACAGAGCCACAGCACCTCACACTGAGGATGTCCTGTGGAATGTGTAAACAGCTCTTGTTGTAGAGGAAGCCATCCCAAACCTGCTGTTGTCTCTTATTTACTGCCTCAAAGCTCCTGGAAAGGGCCTCCTCCTTTTTTAGCTGAACCAATTAGGAACAGGAAGTCTTGGGGAATGGTGGCATCCAGGAAATTATGGGGCTTGAGGATGAAAGGCTCCATGCGGGCGAGGGCGTGGCTGGCAAGGCATTCGCCTTTTTGCAGCAAGGTGTTGGTGATGGTAAAAAATCTGTGAGGAACAGGGTACATCAAAGGTGTCTTTGGTTCAGCGCCTTTGCCCTGTGGAGATACTCTACATGATCTTTGTATACCTGGGTTTTTTTCTCCTACCTCTGCATCATGGGGCACAGGTCTCTTACAGGTTTAAATTAGTGTAAATGGTGGATTCTCTGTACACCTCTACCCTGATATAACGTGACTCGATATAACACAAATTCGGATATAACGCGGTAAAGCAGTGCTCTGGGGGGGGCGGGGCTGTGCACTCTGGTGGATCAAAGCAAGTTCGATATAATGCGGTTTCACCTATAACACGGTAAGATTTTTTGGCTCCCAAGGACAGCGTTATATCGAGGTAGAGGTGTAACTTGAAGTCTTTAAATCATGATTTCAGGACTTCAGTAACTCAATGACAGGTTAGGGGATCTATTAAAGGATGGGTGGGTAAGGTTCTGTGGCCTACAATGTGTCAGAGGTCAGACTAGATGATCATAATGGTCCCTTTTGACCTTAAAGTCTATGGGTGTAGCCTATAGAGAGGATGCTTGCTTATGTTATATAGAAATGTAAGTAGGCCCAAAAATCTATTTCCTAAAAGTAGGTTTAACAATAGTCAAGCGAGACCTAATAAAATATGAATGAAGTGAGACAATTCAGAGGCAAGTTTTAGATAAGTTAGGGCATCACCCCAGCTCATGTTGTAAACATGTTTTGGTCCTAACTGGTTTTTACAAGTGTTTCAGATAAAATGTTAATGTTTTGGAAAATACTGTCTGCATTCATAGTTATTGGGATGGCATTTATGCAGATGGTAATGCACACGATGCTTAATGTTAAATAGGCAATGAGAAAGTAGAAAATATTTAATTATGGGAGCAGAAATACACACATGGTAAAAATTGGATTTAATGTTAATTAACTAAGGGACATTATCATAATTAATTATAAAAAGGGTAGTATGCTGATTTTAGATAGGCGCACCCATCCACCATCAAGGCACCATTAGAGAAAGGATTATACCATTTTTCTCAGTCAGGGGCTGATCACCCCTGGAGGCATCATTTCATTTTAGAATGTGAGTATAAATGCAGTGTATGGTTATGTTGTGGAGCCTGTTTGCTTAACTAACTACTGTATATGAAATAAAATAATTAATTTGATCATTTATTGTGTCATTCACAGTCCTCCACAAAATTAAATGATCTGTAACCACCCTGGAGATTGATACCCTAAAGAGTTCAGTTTGGTTTTATTCTTTATTTTTAAATTACTAATTGGGAACGCATAAATCAAAAGTTACATGGACACCTTCGAGGCGGTGTCATCTTTTCTCAAAGGCAGCTTTGCTTGCTAGAAGCTCCTTATATAAAATCTCATAATTTTGTTCTCCCAGAGTTATTTTCAGGGATTAATAGGCCCAGCGGAGCAGGTGCTATTGGGGGTCACATCTTTGGGAAAATATTGCCCCTATTGCTCCATTAGATTTATCAGTCTTGATGACAAAGGCCCACATTGGGTCAGGATGGATCAGGACTGGAGCACAAGTGAAGACCCTCTTGAATTGATTGAACGCTCATTGAGCCTCTCGAGACCAGGTGAAGGAGGTATGTTTGTGGAGGAGTGTTGTCAGTGGGGCTATTCATTCCGAGAATCCAGGAATGAAGCACCTATAAAAAATAGTGAACCCCAGGAAGTGTTGGATCTCCTTGATGTTCCAGTGGCCTGCCCAGCTCAGAACAGCATCCACCTTCCCAGGGTCCATTCTGAGGCCCTCCAGGGACAAGATGTCATGCAAATACTGCACAGAGTGCTGGTTGAAACTGCGTTTCTTGAGTTTTACAAATAGGCCATGCTGTTGGAGCTGATCCAGGACTGACCAGACATGTTGAATGTGTTACTCAAAGCTTTCTGAGAAGATGAGTATATCTTTGAGATAGACTATGATATATTGGTCTAGGATGTCATGAAATATCTTGTTCACAAAGTGCTGGAATATTGCTGGCGCATTTGTAAGACCAAATAGCATTACCAAATATTCGTAGTGGCTATACCAGTTCAAAAGTCCGTTTCCCACTCATTCTCTGCATGAATCTGCACCAGATTGTAGTCTCCTCTTCGGTCAAGCTTGGTAAATACCTGGGCTGATTGTATGTGGTCTAACAATTCTGTCATGAGTGGGAGCGGGTAACAATTTCTGGTGGTTACCTGGTTGAGGGCCTGGTAATACACATGTAAGTGCAGGTCCAATCAGTCTTTTAACTAAAAGAACCAGAGCCCTGGCAGGGGAGGTGGAAGGATGGATAAAATTCCTTGGCCATGTTAACCTGGAGATAGGATCACAAGGTGTCCAGTTCCAGCTCTGATATGGCATAGATGCAGCCAAAAGTTATCTTGGTCCCAGGTTGCAGCTCAGTCGGACAATCATAGTCATGGTGTGGTGGTAGGATGTCCACTTCTTTTTTTTTTTTTCTTAAAAATATCTGCATAGTCATGGTACTTGGCGGGAAAAGCAAGAGCCAGCTCTGACAGTGGTCCCAGCTTGGCCACAGCCTGGACCAGAGGGCACCTCGGCAGCAACTTAGACTTGCGTCTTGAAGCCAGGACTTGTCCAGTGGTGCGCGCAAACAAACTTGCTGACAGAATTTAGAGCGGAAACTGACACTCTGCTCCCACCAGAGGACGTGTGGGTCATGAGCGACCACCCATGAGTCTCTGAGAATTATGAGGAAGTGGGATGAGCGGATCATATGGTTTCTCAATAGTCCTGGATAACAACTTCCAGAAGCACTGTTTCAATTCCAGGCCTGAGGACAGGAGTGAACCATCTATAGTCTCTATGTGGCCATGCCCTGTTTTTTTGCTGAACCAGGATGGCCAAGGCTTGTGCTGTATCGGCATCTATAAAATTGTCCGCAGCTCTGGAGTACGTGAGCATCCACTGATGGGGAATTCACTGGGGCTTCCCTAGGATGTGCAGGCAAACCTTGACTTGCAGGTGTGATGGGGGCTCGCTGTGCCTTCGATGTGCTCCATGAGAAGTGGGGGGCATCAGGAGACTAATTACAAATCCTAGTTTTGCCTGGTCTGTGGGGTAGAACCAGGGTCAGAACAGGAACAGCAGATGATATTGGTGGAGGAACCCCCTAAATTTTTGGCAGTCTCCATTGCAACAAGGAGTATTCGTCATGTAGCCAGGTAGGCTGCACCACTTTTGTTCAGAACATGAGACGTTCCCTTCTGGGGGCTGTCAACCCATTCAGTTGTATCTAGTGCCCTTTGGGTCATGCTGGGTAGGGAGTGGCCTCCTGATGCCATGTCCCCACAGGGCCAACCTTCTTCATGGGTTATGAGGAGTCCAGGCAAACTGTCAGGATCCTGGGCAAAGGTAGGCAGGACTAGTGGCAGGAGCTTGGGAGCCAGGAACCAAAGCCAAGGGTCAGAGCTTGTCGGAGTCAAGAGTCAAGTTCAGAGTCCAAGTCAGGAGGAAAGCTGAGGGCTATAGCCAGAGATGGGGTCAGGAATGGAGCTCAAGATATCAGGGTCAGTGTTTTTTGGGAGTCAATCAGCAGTCAAGGTCCAAGTCAGAGGGGTCACTAAGACAACTGTCAGTCGGATCAATCGAGTTGGAACTTCCCATGGCCTGCAACCTCTGCAGATTGTGTGTTGCAGGCAGGGGCTAAATTACAGCATGAGGATGCTATTTACCCAGTAGCCCTGAAAGCCCAGGTTCAAATCCTGTCAATCCTCACATGAGGTCACAATCTGAGCAGGACTAAATGTGTGTGGGGAGGAATAAGGGACTTTTCCTTCCCTGCGCAGTTTAGAAAGGGCTGTGTCAATCTAGTGCAGAGAGACTAATAGGCATGTTGTGTGGAACATAATTTGCTTCAGGGTGGGGATCATAATTCAATTTTTCTGGGGAGAACATATTTTTCACACATTTCAGCATTTTCATTGCTGAGCTTTGCTGCTGCTTCCGATCTGTAGGAAAGATGGCGGTTGTTATTTAAGGGTTACGTTCCCTCCCCCCTACCCCATTGGAAATGATTGCTTTAGGCAAACTAGTCATGGTTAAGGCAACTAATCATGGGCTATGTTCCAAGGCTTTTCTGGTGATGTCTTATATCTAGGTTTTCTGATTTTAGGTTTGAACTGATAAACACCAATAAAACGCCCTTGGTACACACACAAAGAAATTGGTGTTTATCCAATAAACTCCAGAATTGGTTATTCAGTTTGTGTTGACTTTGCCCCTTTCCCACAGCTGTTTGTTTATGTAGGTGATGGCACTGCTCCCTAGCATGTATCTAAGGGCTTGTCTACATGGAGCAGTAATGCAGATTACAGGGGGGTGATTTCTAAGGCTACGTCTTCACTACGGGGGGGGGGTGTCGATTTAAGATAC